>NC_064919.1:64593034-64926243 GCF_929443795.1 Astur gentilis
CAGATGTTAGTTGTCTTGTAAAGGGAGTATCAGCACTCTGAAAGCTGTGAGAGCGATTCTTTAGGAAAGAAATGCATGTAAAGATTTCATTAAGAAGGCTACAGTGTATGGAGAAGCTGCTGACACTGAGAAACATGAGGAATAATATTTAGGAAGTAAAACCTGTTGGTGACTACAGAGGAAATGGATGTGAACAGTTAGTAAGTACTTTCAAATTAATGTAAAACTGTGAAGAAATGAAGGAGATAAGTTAAAATAAATATTATCAAATAGAGCAGAAGGATATCCAGTGGTCTTTTCAAAGCCTTGGGAGAACAGAGAAGCAGTTGAAAAAGGAAATGAAAGGAGGTGAATTAATTTTCAAAATTAGTGTAGTCACATATGGCTGGGAAAATACAGGTGCTCTGCAAAATCATTCAGCAGCATAAGCAGGGAAATGCAATTAGGGTGGACACCATGCTAGGCAGAAAGCTGCCCTGTTTTCTTACCACAGCGGCAAGAGTCATACCACCCTTTCATCAAGTAGTCTGTCTCTCTCTTCAAGGTAATTTGCTTTTTCTCCTATGACTTTAGTGAAGAGCAGAAGTGATGGTCTGATGGAAAATGAGGTGAACACAGGTTTAGGAGAAGGGAAGAGTCATTAAGTCGGTGAGTGAAAAAGACTACAGAGAGGGACTGTCCTGGTTTCAGCGGTTAAACCACGACAGGGAGATTAGTAAATGAAGGGATAGAGAAGAGGGAAGGGTAAGGAGAGGACAGAAGAGATGGAGAGGTAATAAAATACCCACTCTCAGCCCAGCACATAACTCCAAAAAGAAAAAGCCAAACCTATGCAAATATCATACTCCACTTAATGAAATAAACGCATACATAACACCAAGTCTCTGGAACTTCTGGCAAAAGATTTAAACGGGATTTCAGTACTTCCCCATTTTCAGCCTTACACTGCTCTGCCAGAGCCTCATGGTTGTTTGCAGCCACTTAAGGATTAAAGGCTGAATATGCATTAGAGACTTTTGAATAAAATGCTAGAACCTAGATTCAATAAACATATTTTGGCATTTATTTCCATTTGTTTTAGGGAAAGTAATATTCCTAAATACTTCCTCCGATGTGGGCTGGATTTCTTGCTCACAAAAAGGACAGTTACAATGGAGGTCCTAGGACTCTGCTAATTTATCCCACTTGCCAATTCTCATCACAGATACAGGAAAAAGCAACTGTGCCAGTGCCATAGAGCAGCAAACACAACCCATATAAACTAATGATTTTTTGCTTGTAGTTATTAAGATATACTTGGAATACGCTTTGCTAATCCAGTACCCAGTTTAAAGAATTAAACTGAGATGTAATTTAGTTGTTCTCTAATGCTTGAAATTAATTAGTCAGGCATTAAATACCATATCTATTTGCTGGAATTATAAAGCTGAAACTTTAAGAATCATGTTGCATACAACCATTGTTTTATGTAACTTGCAGCCTTTTAGGTGACTGAAGTACTAATCTTTCTGTAAGTATATATAAGTACTAATACTTGTATTTTTTTATGTTTTGTATACTTTTTTCATCTCTCCTTACTTGACTAATGAATAATAAAAAATGGAGCTTCAGTTCATATGAGCTTTGCTGGCTGATTATTTAAATTTTAAACTGAGCAAATCATTTTTTTTATATATAGGGAGGCATTTATTCACTGGTTGTTTTTAAATGAAAAGGTGTGGAAATATTTCTTTTTGGGTTTGGTTTTTTTTTTTGTCTGATTTGTTTTTTGAGGAACATTTCCATATATATTGAAGCTGACATGCCTTTTTTAAAGAACAGTATCTTTTTGAAGAAGGCTGCTAATGCTATGTAGCTGACACCATTGTAAAATCTGTCTTTTATGCATACCCTGCTTTGACATACGACCACTACTTGTTAAACTTTGTTGATAAAAATATTAAAAGAGTGGACAAGTCACACGGCAGTTGAAAAATGACCTGGAACAGTCTACTTTTGTCCTATAAGTTTCCCATTTCAATTAATGGCAATTTACATAACACAAATCTAAGTTAAAATTAATTTCTTGTGCTGTTTTGGGAATAGTAACACACAGAAATCCTTTCCTGTTTCCCTCTCTCACACGCCAATATTTTTGCATAGATTTCAGATTTCAGTTACAAAAGGACAAAGTAAACATAGCAGTGAAAAAATGAGCTTGATTTAATCACACTTAAATATAGCCTGTCCCCTTCTTTTTTCTTCTACAATACACAACCATTATTTTCCAGGTGGGATGTCCCATGGTAAGGAAACCTCCTATCTGTATTTATAGAATATACAAGATTAGCTGGAGTAAAAAGATAGTGTTTCTAAGGATATTGTTGTGTGAGGTCAATCTTCTGTTTATCTACAGCACAGACTGTTATTTTACAAAAAGTGAAAGAGAAAGCTCTACATGTGTCAAGTGAGTATAGGAAATGGTTACTGCCCTGCAGCAGCTTGACAGCATAGGGAAAGAGAGGCAAAGGCAGAAGTTTAAAAGCTACCAGTTCTGCTAAACACACTAGAACAAAGGTCAAAGACCAACTTTTACTGTAAGCCTGCATTTCTTTCTCTGAGAAATGTTCTCAAAAAAAGTTCTAAAGATGGCTGCCAGGCCTCATTAAGAAACAACTACCCCTCCAACACAGATAGATAGCTTCATATAGGAAAGGTGATAGACTGGCCTCCACTCTGACCAACATAAAATCATCAGAAGATTCTCTTATTTTCCAAAGTCCCAGTTAAAAATGTTTTCAGTCACAAAATAAATTCACTGTTATGAGTATTACATTAGTCTTCATCCAGAAAACACAAAACCAATATGTTTTAAACTATCAGTAACTTAGCTTTTTATATCAAACATGGGATTTAAATAATTTTATCTTATGTTTTCCAGCATTTAAGATTTTGTTTTGACAAAAGGTATGCTGCATTTTCTCATTTAAACCATGCTCCTGAGATTCTGAGCAGCACCTGTTAGTACTCGGAATTTCCTGCTTAGACCTCAAATTAAATTAAGAATTATAGTAATAAGAATCTATGCAATAAATAATAAGAATCTCTAAAACCTTATTACTAGCTGGAAAAAGATAGATTCATTTAGATCTCCTCATGAAAATGGATATTTAGATTGTAAAGAAATTATTTTCTTTAGGCTAGGATGGAGAAGGAATGTGCTTTTTTAGCATAATAAAGCTAAGCATAATACAGTGAAAGTAAAATTACATTTGTTTAGAGTTTTTTTGTGTGATGCATTTTGACTGTAAAATATAGGCTAATCATTCAGAAGCTAGGGGTGCTAAATGATATGCTAAAAGAAGCAGAGGCAATTAATAAATTCCATTCCATTTGTTGGTTTTGTTACCCAAGACCCAGTACTACTTTCTCCAGTAAAATATTTTTCTGGATGCATGTACCATTTGAACAACGTTTTATCTGAAGAAATTAAAAGATAATTCTTTCACATTGGCTATAGTACAGGTTTAGAGCATGTATGCTAATGGTGCTTAGGTAATATGCTACAAACAGGAATTCCTTTTTTGATCAGCAGAAGAAAGCAAGCAGAACAAGTAAGGGTTTTATTTGTAATTGTAAGTAATCTGATTTCACCGGTTATTTAGAAAGAACTGTTTAGGACACAGGAAAGCAGGTTTTTAAGATTACAATAAACAGATACAGTTCTGCTCCAAATATGAAGCCTGTACAGTGGTCATTCCATGTATCACTTGTGGAAAATGCTTTAAGGAATAGCATTATTATGCTGTGGCATTATCACAGATTTAAAAGAGATACTGGAATCTTTTTCTCAATCATTCAGCTCCATTAAAATACTAAAAGCTCACTTACCAATAAATTGTAAATTTTTTTGGCTTGAAAAATACATATAAATAGTTTAATACTTGTCTTAGTCTTGAGTTCAGGAAGGACTACAACACTAAGGTAGACAGGTCACC
Source organism: Astur gentilis (assembly GCF_929443795.1). Taxonomy (NCBI): domain Eukaryota; kingdom Metazoa; phylum Chordata; class Aves; order Accipitriformes; family Accipitridae; genus Astur; species Astur gentilis. The sequence continues at coordinate 64,597,012 of NC_064919.1, forward strand.
ATTACTTTTATTACTCTTCTGTCTTTGTGCACTAAGAATTGTTTTTTTCTAAACTATTTTTCTGCTTGATTAACTGCTAACTGGGATTGTATAATTTCCAGCATTACCTCCACCAATGACGCTGCACTTAGCCTCCAAGAAAAAATAGCAGACTTCTGCAAAAACCTTAGAAATTAAGCAAAAGACAGTGATAAACACCCAGGATTATTGACTGTGTTCTAACCATATTACACAAGTCACTAATGTATTTTGTTGCTTTTGAGGAGAAAAAGACCTCATGGAAGGGGTGTGCTAAAAATGAGCATTCAATAAGCAAATAGCCAATCAGATAAGCAGAATAGGCTGAATATGTAATTAAAATGGGATGAACTGAAGCAGCTATAAGATTTCCTTGAGTTCATGGAACTCTTAGGCCTGCTGATGTTTTGTTTCTCAAAATACTCAGGAGGATGAGAATTTTACAAAATCAAACTGGTAAATATGTATTTTTAGTGCTCTGCCTATTTGTAATACTCCTACCCCATTGCTTGTTAACCTCAGTTATTAAACATTCTTGTCGTAGGAATTTATTGTGAATCTTAACTGTATATCCACGTGCTACATAATTTCAGAAACATATTTTAACTTCTTTTAATTTGATAGCTATGAGTAGTATCTTATGAAATTCCCACTGAACTTTGGTCCTGGCATATGTGTTCAGCTCTAAAAATCTGCCATTTTAAATCACTTACAACTTTAAAATAACTTAAGCTTTTCTCCCCAATGTTTATGCGCCACTTTCCAGGAAGAGAGAATTTAATAAGTGAACTGAAAGCAAAAAAAGACTGACATTAAGGCATGTTTAGGCCAAAACACAATACAGAATTGTCAGACAAATATGTAGGGTAATTTAAGATTCAGTGTTAATACCATGTGTAACAATGGCTTGGAAAAGAAGAAATTTCATGCCAACGGTTTATCCAGTCATGCGGAATCAAAGTCTCCCCATGCAAATAGTTCTGCAATGAACCTAATGAGGTGAGACTTTAAAGGTATATATGCTGTATAGCAAAATCTGGTGCAAACACTTGGCTACAGCAGCAGAATCTGCATTCTCTTTTCTCTGTAGATTCACAGTTTTCAAAGCTAAAACACCCTGTGGGGAAAAAAAAAAGGAAACTTTTCCAACCCTCCAGCGCAGGGACCCTTCATGCACAGTGCGTTGTAACAGCAAGAGGAGCCTCTCGACTCCAGACCTGGAGGAAGACAGCTGCCACCGCCATTTATACCCTCGGTTAAGTGCGTTCCTGGGACGTAGCCGGCGGTGGGGTCCCGGCTGCCGGGAGCAGGAGTGACTCAGTGCCACCGCACAGCCAGAGCCTCCGGTATCACAGGGTGAGGAAAGCAACAGGCATTTTCTGCCAGCTCCCAACCCAGGCTGTGAGGTTTGCGCTTTGGCCCCGACTGAGGAGTGCGGGGCCGCAGCACAGCGCACAAGTGACATTTATTCTCGTTGTCAGCCAACAGGCAGTGACAGAGGCGTGAAACAGCCCAAGGGGACAGCTGTTGTCCGACAGCTACTCTCCTGCAGCCCAATCCCGTGACATGTGCATCGATGTGCTGAGGGCAGTAGGGTCATTTGCAAATCTATAAAATCCCTTCCCGGAGTAAGGACATTACTAAGGCAGTCTAGATATTGTATGTTTCTGATACCAACCTACGGTGGATTTCATACAGGCAAATTACAAACATCAGGAAAAATTAATAGAATAAGACAACATAAACATGAATTTAAACACCTAAAAATGGATTCCAAGGGCATAGTAGGAGTTCTTTACTCTGGGACTATGGTAACACTGGGAGATGGCCATTAACCATCAGTATGGCTGTGCTTTCCCTCATGCTCATTGTCTGCCTGAGTTTTGCTGTAAGTGCAAGTCATGCTGATAAGATAAATGATCCAGCAATGCAGTACCACAGAACTGGGCTAGGATGGTTTGTTATTATTATTATTTAATTTTACTGGATAGCATGGGTGTTCTTTCTCAATGTGACAAATATTGATGGGAGTGCAGATCCAGCGCTGCAAACTTGTTAAAGATAGCTTTTCCACTGCTCATATTCTTAACACACAAGTTTTCAAGCAAACACATCTACAACTAGGTCATCTTTTCTCCCCTCCCTCCTGAAGGCCATGCTGTGCAGTCCTGGCAGCCCCTAGGCACTGCCACCATTGTACTCAGAAATCACTCTCTAGAGCTGAGATGAAGCACTCTGAGACCAGGTCAGGCCAACAGAGTCTTTTAAGGAGGCACTGGAGGGATGCACGGACAAAGATCCTTCCGTGGCATGTACTGAATTCACATCTGACATGACCAAACCCTTCATAGTCCTCACCGCATGCTGAGTGCACATCCAGCCGTATGACAGGGGACATTTGCTTTTGGCCCCACAAAGGGTACACAGGTAGTCACGTGGCAGGGTATGCTGTCCCCCCCAATGCACACCAGGCCAGCAGGAGGGTACGCTGCTGTGTGATGTTGACAGTTACCCATCCACCACGTTCTGAGGGGAGGAGAGGAGCAGTCTGGGCACTTGCTCACCCCGATAGCTCTGTCATCACAATGAAGTGCTGCCGTGGTTTGAGCAAAGTGTGTGGATGGAGGCCAGACCCAATGGGCATCCCCACGCCACTCAAGGATGTGCACGTACTGGAACTTTGTTACACCTGCAAGAACCTGGTCTCAGAGGGGTCACACTGTTGCTCCCTCCTCAGCAGACCCTAAAAAAATACAGAGGCTGCAGGGAGCAATATTGTAAGGAAGAAGAAATGGGTCTGTTGGAAAAAGGTGGTGAAGGGGAAGGAATAGGGGAGGACCACCTCTGCTGCAAGAGAAGGTAGGGAAAGTGTGTGGCTTGCATTTTGTGAGAGATCAGCTGAAGTCTCCTTCGGGTTATGGATTTCTTTGCCAAAGATATATTTTAAACATAAGGTTTGTCTGCGACTTTTTCTTTCCCAGAGATGCTTCATTATTTTGGCCCAGCTTCATCTAGTACTGCTTGTGCGTAATGCAATCCTTCATACGGACAGGTCGTAAACGTCAGGGAAGACTTTATACCAGAAATTCAGAGACCAGCCTAAGTGCCCAATGCCAGGAACTGCTCTGTGGCACTGTATGCACCCAGCCCTTTGTGAGAAATCTGGCCCATTAAAACTCTTGTTCATGGTAGACCCACCTGTTCTGGCTCTCAGTGGCATCTAGGACGTCAGCAGAGCTGCTGATCAGGACAAACTACCGCTTCTAATGCCATTAAGCAGAAGACTTCATTGTTGCAGCACTGTGTATTTAACTACCAGGACACCTGCTCTTTCATGGAACAAGTTATTTTAATTACGAAAGTATTCATAATGTCATGGGAGCTATTAAAAATAAATGACACATCAGTAGTATAACTTTCAAACAGCCTCACAACTGACATGTGACTACCTGTATGATCAAGGTGCCACTTTTACACTTTACCATCAGAGTTGTGGCTGTTTTGTTTTCTTTTTAGGTATAGACTCAGCATAGAATCTAAATGTTTTACAGTTCCAGGCTATTTGATACAACTTAGGTTTTGGGTGGCCTGCTGTTACCAAAATCTCTTTCAATCTTGTTTTCAGAGTGAAAGGATAATCTTGTTAATTCACTGATCTAGGAATTAGAAGCTCTGAATTCCGCATCCTGGTCTGCCACGGACCACGTGTAGCAGAAGCACCATAATCCCTCCAGCTTTGGATACTACACAACCCGGGAGAGGGAACCTCCCTTATTTAGTATTTGCAGCACTCGGTATGCCATTGTAATACAAATAATAGGTGCCGTATTGTGAGAGGAACCTACCAAAGTCGTTGAACTCTTCTTGGTTGTGTGCCAGTATCTGCTGAACCGCCGCAGGAAACATGACTGACAGAAGCAGCTCAGTTACCCAGCACGGGGCCAGGCTGCAGGGCCATGCCAAGTCCAGCCACCGCTTCTGTCGGCAGGGCTGTCTGGTGGCCGCTGTGATGTGACCAGTAGAGTGTGACTGGCCACAGGGGGACAGAAATAGCCATACCTTCATCTTCTGATGAATGAGTCCTCCAGAACTGCTGGCCAACAGTGGAGCTGCTGTGCTGCCTCCCTCCTCACTGCTGAAGGCCCCAGGCAAACCACAAACTGCTTACACCTAGGAGGGAAACAAGAAAAGATATATCAAACTAAAAGGCAGTTGAGCTTGATAAACCGGATAAGTTTCTACACTTGCAGGCTCGTGACATCCAAACGTTATGAAAATAGCTTGCCAGCAGAACGGCAAAAAAATGATCGTACACGTTTTCTTTAGCCATTCCAAACTCCCAGTGCCGGCACAGCCCTTGCATGGACTTCGGCATGCCACCTGCCTTACAAAAGCCTGCGATGCTCTGCTTCATTGCTCAGGGATGATGAAGGGCACCATATGGCCATGTTCTGCTGTTTTCTTCCCTGTAGGCCCACCTCAGGCCTATGAGAAACAAATATTTTGCCAATTTAGCCTGCCAATAAGAACAGGTGGTTGCACAGCTTCCTCTAAAAGGTGCAAAAAGCCACACAGCCAAGGCAGCATGAAGGGAATAAATAAAATTATGTGGCGACAAACTCAAGGGCAGAAGCAGCCCAGGTGAATGGTTTTGTCATCAGCACAACACAGCTCCAGGGCCTCATTACTGAAGGTACCAATGAAGGCAAATCCAAACATGGGAAATGTGTTTCAGTGGAATATGAGCTGCAGCATGGGCAGCGCGGGATCTCTCTCATCTGTGATCAGTTGCAATAGCATTTATTGGTTTGTTTCCACAAAGTGGACTTAAACACGAATGCCAATATATGGTAACAGATCTCCAAAGTGCCAATTTGAGGCATTCGCATCATGTGCTAGGAATAGGTCCTACCTTCTCTCATCCCCTGTCTCGTTATGTTTTTCTCTACATGAAAGCACATCTGTATTTGCTGTTCACATGATTCTCTCTCCTCTCCTGCCTGCTTTACCACTTTTCTCCTTCAGTTTCCTCTACTGCTTCATAAGAGTTCTGCTTTCAAATAGAGAGACTCAGAATTAAGTCAGTCAAATTGTTAAATATTCTGCACATAAATTTTAAGTGTCAGACAAACCAAATGAACCATCCATTTCTCCGACCCAGCAGTCGGCAGGCTTGCTGCGTTAGATTCCCCACCTCCAGATGCCAGTTGTTTGCCTGCTCTGCAGAATGCAAATGAAGATGGGCAAGGTATGTTATTGTGTATTCAGAACAGCTTTTCTTTAAGTTTTTTAGTTGCAGCTCATCGTTGCTTCTGTGTAACCCAATTAGGGTAAACATCCTTAACTCTGCCTTCTTTATGTAGACATTTGTAAGTATGCTATCCCCGGTTTACCCTCGACACTGGGTCCAAAAGTTCTGCTAAATTTCTCCATGAAGGAAATTTGGATGACAGCCATCTCTCTGCTGGGACGTAAAACAACATCATACACTCTCTTTTAGCCTGCTTGTTTTCTAACTGTGGAGAACTCTCTGAGTTTTCGGGAGATGAGGAACCAAGCTCTGTAGCTGGTCTGCTCGGATGCAGCGGAGCCTTTTTGTCTTTGCAGCTGTGGAAGTTTATGAAGGATCGGTCTTCCTATGTTTCTCTTCCCAGATTTCTTTAAAGCATTATGACAGAGACAAGCACGTGAGATACCTCCTCTGCTTTAGTCCAACTCCCACGGGGCTGGAGCATTTGTCAGACAGACATGTCCCACATACCAAAGCAATCTGTAGCTAATGTTCAATCACACAGAAAACACAGGAGTAACAGGATGGCCCTTTAACCCTGGGTTTAAGGACATTAATAAAAATGATAAGAAGCCGAATGAGGATAAGAGGATGGCGCAAGATGTCTTAGTCTCATATCGTTGTCTCTGTGTAAACACACTATTGAACTTTGATACTCAATAACATGGTTTGATTCAGTAAGTGGAAGGATCCAAGGAAAGCAGGTAGGCTCTGCAGCATAAACATTCTGAGAAGAGAGTTTTTCCCTTTCCCAGTACAGGGACTAGTTGTGGTTAGTAACCATGTCACTTGTCAGTAAAATAACAGCAGCACTGTATGAATGTTATTATCAACAATTCTTTCTCCTTCCCCTGCCCCTAAATTTGCTAGACATCAAAACCACTTTTTATTTTCTTTTCTAGAAAAGGTAGAGCCATCACTTTGAGTTTTGTCCCTTGCTAGTACATTAAGGGTTTTGCTGCGTAGAGGACAGTATAGCTTATAAAGTTGTGAGGTATCTCTTAGCATGGAAAAGTCCCATGAACTTATATCAGTCTTTCTTTGCTTGAAATTAGGGATGATAAAATATGCCCAAATATTAACTGTCACTTATTTTAGATATGTAGAATAAGAAAACTGATCCTGTGTCATAAAAGCAATGCCAAGAATAAAAGGAAATAGATAAAACAAATGCAAATATTTAAGGTCCTACATTCTGAGATAGGTTACTAAAGTGCTTTGATCTTCAAAAACTGATCATCATCCAGTTCCTCCTTAAAATCTAAGGCACCACATATTATCCGTCTGTGATTTATCTATTGTTCTTATTTCTTTTCAATAAAAAGGTTAGGTGTAATCTCACTGTAGACAGCAGACTTGCTCAAGAGTGAAATTTAATATCAATTGCAGAATTGAATAAGCTTTATTTAGATTAAATAAAAATAAATGTATTGGCTAACAAGGAATTTTCTTTTAAAATGTATCAGTGCCAATCACAGGGAAAAAAAAAATATTTCTAGATGTTAATATTTCCAGAAGCATGGGAAAGGAATCAATACTACAGAATCCTTACGACCCTTAGTGCATTATGACGTCGTTTTTTTAAAACACCCTATGGAGCCACCTGTCTGTAAAGCCAAACATTTTGCTTTCCCTGTTGAAGTGCTCTTGTTGGAGCTTGTTGTGAGCTCTGAAGCTCACCCAGGTGGAAAGTAGGATACACCTTATGACTTTTCTCTCGCTCACGACTCCACTCACATCACTTTAGAACTTTCACTCCAGTGCACGGAAATCTCACGCTTGGCTCTGCTGAGTGAGTAGATAACCAGCCACAAGAGTCCGGAATCATTGCTGCTTCATAAAGAAAATGTGAAGGGTTTGCTTTTACATCATGTGGGGAAATACCACAGTTATGTGCTAAAAGCCTAAATATCTAGGAAGCTGCTGCAGCTGATGGCAACCTAAGTTAAGTTTAATGCTGACTGTAAGTCAGTGACACAAAACACTCCAAATAGAGTCTGTTTACCATTTCAGACACGCTCGAAGTGCTGGTGGGGATTTCTTTTTTGAAATTTGCCTAGCAGACAAGGCCCAAGAGTCAGGAAGTGGCAAAGCTGTTGTTCTCAGCCCAGGAGGCTGCAGGAAAAAAAAAGCTGCTGAGTCAGACACAATTTGCCCTGAGTACTCTGGCTGCAGCCCAGCCTTTAGAAGACCTGCCAGCTCACCTAAGGGTAAAATCAAAGCTTTAAAAAAGCCTATACAACTCACAAAGAGGGAATCTAATTTTTAGGATAGTTTTTTGATATTTTAAGTTAGGTCTGTGGCAAAGAAATCTCTGGAGTCTTGGAAAATCTGTGCACGCTGTTTGTACAGTATCTTTCCAACCTCAGCCCCTGCTGATGTAGCCAAGAGCTCTGAGCCACTCGGCTGAATGCTGCTGTACCTGCTCCTGTTACCATGGAAATGGACACTGGCAAAATTAGGATAAGAGCTTTAAAGTAATTACTAATATAATTAGCACTTTCACCTTTTTGGAGGTTGGCTTCCCCAAAGCCCCCACACAGTGAAACTGTCCAATTCGGACTCATCAATACAGCAATTAGTGTCTAAAGAGGCATCAGTTAACATGATCAATGTGGGAATGACACACGAAAGGAAGGCATTGCTGGAGCCGGGAAACAGTGGGTTCCTGTGGCCTTCTTTGCTTATTACTAATAAGAAACTCTCCTCCTTTGCTATGAGTCACTGTTCCAGTTTCACTCTTAATTAATTCAGAGTCGAGAGAAAGGGCACTAACGTGAAGAGAAGCTCCCAGTGATGGCTCAATAAAGTTTGCAGAAGAGGAGGAGGGGAAAGAAGTCATTATAGTAATAAAACTCGAGATAATAGAGCAAGAAACCTCAACAGACATGCTGTACAGCAGCCATACTGGGAAACCTAAGTACCAGTGTTTTTCTTATTACGCTGAAACTAAATGAAATGCATCAGACAATGAAATGCTCATCCGAGCTGTGCTGCCCAGCCACTACGCACACCACAATTCTTTCATCCAGGCAGTGAGTGCATCAGTTAGTACACTGTGGTCTGCATCAGCTTCTACATCACAAAAGCCACCAAAGGTCTTTCAGCTTTCCCAGCAATATCTCCTTTGCCTACAGAGGAGTCAGAAGGGAATTTTGGTTTCTGGTATATAATTTCACACTTCTTCACTAAAACACAATAGCCTGCTTGTATTCAGGTTGAATACAGAACTCACCTTCAGTGACCAGTGAAGTGACTGCTTGCATAATTATTACTGCTTCTAACAACATTAACATTTGGCAGGATACAGCCTGAAAGGTTTTGCCTGTAGTTATTTAACAGAAAAAGATGAGCTTTCAGAAGAAACTGATGAATGCTCTGAAAAAAGTTAGGGCACGATAGTAGGTAAAATATTGTAGTAGCTTTCTTGGTTTACTGCTGCATTTTGACAATCTCTAAACACATACTGTAATTTAAAAAAATTGATACTAATTACCTCTGTTCATCTCATACTGTTCTTTCAGGGCCTTACGAGACTGTGGGCTGCCTATGGGCAGGCCTGGGCAATAGAGCCAAGCTCCATATAGAACCACATGAAATGAAGCTGTGTCGCTGTGGATGTCTTTTGTGCAAGTCCCACTCACCACTGCATCCATCCCCCAAAAATCTGTTCCCTTTGCAGTGTCTTGTTACTCAATTGTTGTCACACAGCCTAGTCACTGCACAGCAGAGCAAATAAAGCTTCTTTGTACCTCCCACCCCCATCAAAAGGTAGCAAGATTCAACAACACGCAGTGATCTTTCACTTTGTTACCTAAATACTGGGGGTTTTATCCTTTAAGCTATGTATTGTTATACAGCTGTTTCTCATGCATCTGGATTTTCAGGATCCTTTGAGGTGACAAGGAATTTTCATTCAGTGAAATTCAGTGGGAGAATTTTCCTTAAAAGACACTGAAATCCAAAGTTACTGTTATTCTTCAGAAAAATACTGTTGAGATGAAAGATTGTATCATCCAGATGCATTGGTCATAGTCTGTCTCCCTGCCTACTGCTGTTAAGTGTTTTCAAATGTGACGGTTAGGCTAAGTTCTTCCATTAAGGGCAAAACATCACTGTGGGCGGAACACTTCTCTGTTTTCGCCATGATGACATAGCCCTAACTGGCTGGACAGCTTCCTTCCAACAGAGAGCCCTTCAGACATTTGTGCACGTGAGACACACACACGTTATCGTGGCTTGTTTCAGAGAAGACCAAGGGGTTCTCCCACAGAGAAACGTAGGTAGGGGCAAGAGTGGTGAAGATCATCCAGGTGGAGACTACTGGAGGGAATCATCATGAACGTGACTCCGGCAGGAGGTACTGTGGCTGCTAGGCACTGTCTTTTGCTTTGACACTCCGTTTGGACAATTTCCAAAATGACGATATCTGCTCCAGATGCTCCGAGAAGCTTCCAAGATTCCTGAGCTCCCTAACTGCTATTCCGAGCCCTCCTGAATAGCTCTCATCCCCCAGAAAAATAAGACAGCCAAAGCCCTCAGTAATAGCTTTACTTTCTTCAAAGTCGACTGCCAAATTTCTTCACTAACTAGCTTAAAAAAGTTAGGCACATACAGAAAGCCCACTGATGCTTGCATTAACCAAATAACTGTCTTTAGCAATAAATGGGTCACAGCTGATACAACCATGGTGTGTTTCATAGGCCAGCAGAGCTACACCAGACTGAGTTCCAAGGCAAGCACTCAAAGAGTTAGGAGGTGCTATAATTAAGGTACATAAGGTTAGGAGGTGCATAATTACATTCAACCATAATTACACCCACTGGTGACTGTGCTTTCTGATATAGTCTTCAATTACATGACCACCTCCTTTCTTGTTTTCCCTATGGGATCTTTGCCTGTGTCAGGACCGTCTCCATAGCAGAGTGCTGCAGGATTGCCCAAACTGCCATTAAACATGCCATTTAGGACACTGGAAAGTACAGTAGCATTTGTATTGCACTCTGTCCAGGACAATCAGCCTTCATCATGCAAAGTTAGGTTCAGCATAGAGATGTCTGAGGCATAAGAAGTCTGAGTTCACAACTTAAAGTGTTCTCATGCAGATTTGCAAAAATTTACAGATTTGCATGTCTGGCTTGCATATTATTAAAGCCTGTATTTATAAACCTCTGCTGATATGCAGCATCTTTGTGAGCTGCTCTGTTAACTATAGGATAAGAAGGTACTTACCAGAACTGAACTTTTGCATGCAAAAGGCCTTATCCAGCCTCTATTTCTGTGGTAAAATTCTTATTGGCTAAAATGGGAGCAAGATCATGCCTCTGGTACTGCTATCCTGCCCTGCTCCCAACAAAGCATTGTTCAGTTCAGCCAAACCAACAGGAAAAACTCGGCAAGAGTAATTTCTCAGTTCATAGTACAAATAACATGCACATAGCATGACAGACTGAAAGGCTATTACTATTGCTTACACTGAAAAAGTGAGCTGGTTTTTCAGATGTACCTGGCAAAACTTTGTGTGCATGCTGAAAAGCAGAATGGAGTATTCATCTTTTACAGGCGCTCACATGTCAGCATCATGAAGAAATATTTACATTGTGAGCAGCTAATAGCAATCTTTCGTAATTGCTGCTTATTAACATCTCCATACTTTTGAAGCATGGTAGAATCATAGTTTCAGTGATACTTTTGAAATAACTAATCCAACTGCAATACAGAAATTTAACTATTCATCATCTTTTGCTGTTTGTCTGAAATGACTGTTAATAATCTATACCGCAATTACATTGGTGGTACTAAAACACAGTCCCAAATGACAGGCTAACCTAAATCTGATTTTTAAAAAGACACCATTAAACTATATGTCTCTTTATAATGTAAAACTAGACAACAAAATCATGGAGCTTGGTCTATAATACAAGTGTACTTGAAAATTCAAGAAGATTACATGCACTGGGTGAAGCATACGAAGACCTTATTCTGGTTTAATTAGCAGCATAACTAACCCCTGAAATAGGAAGAACTGAGAAAGAAATTAAAAATATGCATCTATCAGACAAACTTACTAAGGGAGTCCAAACAAGAAGAGACCAAAGATTTCAGAATTAATCTATTTTTAATTTGCTGTGACCAACTTGGGAGACCATTCTATGAAATGACTCAGGGAGGGTACTTGCTTTCCTGCAGCAGATGACTTGGCATAGCATTCTTGTTCAGCACCACAAATTCCATCACTAAAATCTCAGCAAGATTTTTGGCAGCAGGAAGAGAACTATTTCTATCTTCCTTTAATCACACTGGACAACCCAGAGCTGTTATGATTCCGTGCCCCTGGAATAACTGGAGAAGGTTGTCTGATATATTACATTACACCAGGATAAATAAGATTAAAGATCTTCTTAGATATCTGGAAATAAAATAAGTGTTTCACTAAAGCTGTATTCCTTTCCTCCATCCTACCACAGCAATACATATTTTTTAACCTCTATCTCTTACTTATATCCTGTTTATAAACACACGGTTTTCTTACTAATACCTCATTTACTCTAGGTCATAATCCTGGTGATATCTTTTCATGTTTCCACTCTTATAAACACACAGTTTTCTTACCAATACCTCATTTACTCTAGGTCATAGCCCAGGTGATATCCTTTCATGTTTCCACTTTTAAAAGTTAAAACATCAAGATATCAGATTTCACTATCAAGGAAGGATTAACTTCATTACAGTCACCTTTTTGTTTACCCCTATAATTACTACTTACTAAAGTGTCATCCCACTTTTAGTTTCAACACATCTTCCAATGAAATACACATTGTTGTCATTTGGTAAGTTGCTTTCCTGCCCTTGGCTCCCAAGTGCGTGACATCTACATTTGCATCTGTCAGCCTGACATCCTTTTACCCACGTCTCCAAGTGTTAGACATAGAGGACAAGCTACCTGGATATTTAGCCCATTTTACCTGCAGCAGCAGCCTTGTCAATAGTTGTTCTCACCCGTAACTGCCAATTCTGGCTTTGATGTCGTGTGGGTTCACTTCTGGGAGATAGTTCTAACTTCTTCACTCAATCTTTGAGCATAACATGGTTTGAAATAACTGCCTTGATAGTTTCCTCAGCTGAGACAAGAGTATTTCTGTGTCTTTCAGGCTTTTGCTTTACAGCTCTTTCCACAGTGTGAGATTTCAGGTCTAACTGAGAACCTAAAGGTAGTACTAAGACATATCAGTTAAATAATCATGGCTGAAGTAAACCTATCCCTTAAACAAAACATGGAATTTTCTCTTTTTAAAGTTAACCAGAAGGTTACCTTAGAAGACATTTAAATATTTGATGATCCTCACAGTTCATTTATTCTGTTAATGCAATCTGACTAGACAGCTCACTTAACATAGCTCCACTAACTTTTAGCAGATCTGTATTAGTGAATCCCTGCTGAAGATTGATTTCCATACAGCAGCCATCTGAAAACACATCTTATGCATGTTAGAATAAAACTTAACTCTAAACCTGACCATTCTATAAAAACTCTGCTTTTTATGGAAGGGAGTATTTCTGTAAGCATCTCAATTAAGAAATTAATAATTTTCTCCACTAATATTTCAGTGAAAAGTCTTACGGAACTTTTCAACAAGTCCTATCACTGACTAAAACCTAAATGATGCAAAAACGTCTGATGAAATAAATGTTGGGGAAAAGATATCATGTTATTGAAATCCAGAGCTCCAATTAAAAATGTATGTCAGCATTAAAAATATTAAAACATTTTAACCAGTACCAACTCTGACAAACCATACCCAGAAACTCTTTCTCCACCTACTTTTATAAAACATCATCTTACACTTACAAGTTACTTTCTACATGTGGTAAATTATAGTTTGGGCTTGTAGACCTGCCTGCAATTTAGCTTGCCCAACACTTCCTATAATAACAACCTGTTTTCAATTGCTTTTAAATTTGCTAAACTATAACTGTTTGAGCTGAAACTTTCTATGCTGAATATAGCCCCCAGGCTGCTTTTGGTGAGCAAAATTTCAGCTGAATTATTTTGGCTGCTTCTGAAATCAAAGCAAGGTATTACACATATAATTCCAATAATTAAAAAAATCTGGTATCCATGGTTTAGAGTAAGATTTGAAATTTGGCTGAGAAAAAATTTTTTTTGAAATGTCCTTTTTACTATACTCATAAAGATACACCTACATTCACCCAGGTTATATACCTCTAAGAATATGCAGTTCAGTAAAAATTTGCTGTGGTTATATACCTAAAAATCTCTGAAATCCCTTGAAATGCTCGAATGTCCCACAGTTTAGAGTAGGCTCAACTGCAAATGAGCCATTTTGTCCCACAAAAGAGATCCCTCCAGGCCACAACCACAGGGCTGAAGTTGGGCAGACTATAATAACAGCTGCTAACCAGCTCAGGCTACAGGAAGATAAACCACCAGAACTGTGGAAGTGCAGCTTGGTCCTCATGTGCTCCCAGTGACTGATTTCCTGGCAGCAGATAAGGACGTGGGAGAAAGCTCCCTGATGCTAATCCAAAAGGAACAATCTGCAAGGCAGCTGACTGAACAATTTTTCTAGATCCTAAATCTAAGACACAAACTGCAGATTGTGAGCCACAATAAGTTCTTGCACATACATCAGTGTTGTAGAAAAGTTTATCTAGATAGTATCTCATTATTTCCTTTATGTTCTCAGTGGACTGTGCATGTATAATTAAAAAAAAAAAAAGTACTTTGTGCCCTGTGCTTCCTAGTGGAACTTAATCATTGTGACCTTGTGAAATTTAGTTGAAGCAGATATTATTTCTCTCTGTGTCAGGGGCATATTTTTTTTTCCCAAAACTGATGATCTAGTCCCCCACCAGCAATCACAAGAGCACCAGCACCTAAGATCTGTGAAAATGATAGCATTAGTGTCTTTAATGGCCAGCATAAAGGGCCAAAACTCTCTTCACCCAAGCTCATCAGCTTCTTTTTGTTATAAGAAAATTCTGTGCCAAAAGCAATGAATTACAAGGCTTAGAATTTAAGGCCGTTTAATCAGCACAGCATTTGTTCAAGTGCTCTCAAAGTAGGGGTGGACTTGGACACATGTTGGTGTGCGAGTTGAATCAGGCAGACAGCATGCAAAGTAAATAATTCTTTTCATAGCAATCCCTTCTGGGCACTTTGGTCACTGAAATTGTACCAGTCAGCATAAAAGAATCTGAAATATTGCTGCTTCCCCCATATGAAAATTACTCCAGTACTTTATGTGCTTCTTTTTATAACAGATACTAAATGCTGACCATTAATTTTATATTTTTGTGTGTATAATAAATGATGCATTCATATCTGTGTTTTCTGGTGAAAAGTTATAGCTATACTGTTCTTCCAGTGAAGGCAAATTTTGTCATCATGTTACTGATCTCTCCTTATTCATATTCACATCTCCTGCAGTCATACCAAGTACCTTCTACTCTTCTGGCTGAATATTAGTCCTTTTCTTGCCACGCCTCCCCCCCCCCCCCCCCCCCCAGTTAAATCATCTACAGCACTTGAATACAGGTTCTCTGAAGAAAATGGAGACACGTTCATCCCCTGTAAGTACAGCATAAGGAGACAGGCATCCTTGCTTACATTTCAAATCTGACTCATTGTTTGACAATTGCCAAAATACTCACCTTCTCTAGGTCTCACTTTTTTACATGTAGAGAGGGATAATCTTATCCTTGTTTATTCTTTATTATTTATATCCTTGTTTATTCTGTAAAACACTTTAGACAAAAAATGGTCAGTAAGACGAGGATAAAAATTTTTAGATATTAGGCAAGTTACCATAGCATTATTTTTCAGCTCCCTTAACAATGGCTTTCATTGAGGTCAGCAGTCCCTCATTCCCTGAAAAACACCGTCACTTAAATAACTCACCTTGGGCTCTGTATTTTAACATGCAAAACTGTAGCCATAAATGCCATTAATAAATACAGGTTACACATATAGGAGTTACGCTTTGTGCTTGGGGAAAAAGTCAAGTGATTATTTAGATTCACTCCCTCATTTTCTGTCAGCAGAATGAACAAAGTACTTACAAAGATAAAACATTTCAGGGTGGAAGTAGCTGCAACACAGGTAAATAGGCTTCACAGAGGCATAACTGCTACCGGAAGAAAAGGTATAGCCAGTACTTATGAAAAGACATGTGCGGAACTTGTAAAATTCATGCTCAACTTGTATTTGCAATCGTTCTCTAATGACAATCTGATTAAAAGTGAGTACAGAGATATTACTTTACTCTCCGTTCTGAAAGATGTATTAAAGACATACCAAATGAATCATATATTGTTCAAAGGTGTGCTATTGTTTACACTGAGGTATCAATTTGCACAGATAGAAAGTTTTCAAACAGTGGCAGAACAATTTCAGAATTCACTAGCCTGAACTCATGATATTATCCAATTACTGATAAAACTGTGCAACAGCCAAATCTAATTAAACACCACAAATGAAATGATACTCTATTATACTTTCTTTTAAAGTAAGGCAACTCTTTTTTCCTTAAGTCTGTAAAAGAAAATTAAATCTGTTATTTTCTTAGACATCTTGTTAATTTTTATTTGTATGACATACAGCAATATTTTACAAATAAAATCATTATTTGTTTTACATAACAAACTGAACAACCTTCCTCAGCCGAAATTTCTCCTTTGAGGATTACTAGCCTAAATCAAAAAAGAAAAAGTCAATATAAAATGTATAATGACTCAAATTTAGGTATCATCATACCAGTTAGATGCTAAGCTCTGAGAAAAAATCCCGAGAGAGACACTCAATGCTAGAAATGATTGAGAGATTTATTCTCTTATATCCAAAAATTTGCTTCTGAAAATTCCAATTCTGCTGCTGCCTAAATTTATTATCCTTTATTTTTATGTTGTGGTGGGTTGACCCTGGCTGGATGGCTTATCAGAACACTTCTGCACAAAACCAAATCTGCCTTCTTTTTAATGAAATCAGCAATATCTTTACACCTTTGATGCAACTTTCCATTTTAATTAATGTTGTACATAATTAAATAAGGGGGAAATTATATCAGCAACTGAAATATCTTTGTTATCATGAGGATGTAATCTAGAGAGGCATCATTTTTGCTAAGAATGTTGGCCAGCAATAATAATAAAAAAGTTTCAATACCCATTTTTATTATTTTAGGAACTTTCTTGATAACTAAACAAATGCTACTCTAATAGACATATTAGGGATTTATTTGGCAAATCATTCTACAGTGGCATAAGAAGTCACACCCGTGCAGCTTCCCAAACAACACACTAAGTTACAGAACTGAGCCCATATTAATCAAATATGTGTATCAGGCAAGCAGGATTTCTACTCTCCAAGGCTTCTCCAGCTCAGAAAGCACTTAAAAAGGCTTTATTGTTTCTTTCCCTCTTTTTGTTTTGAGATAGTCAGTCTCAGTCTCTGCTTTTGGTGTGGACTGTCCAAAGCAAAAAATCGAAGACACAAAGCTACTCTTTCACCTTTTGAAGATCAGGGGACCCTATCACCTTTGGACACCAACAAGAAATGGCATCCCTTCTGCTACAGAACCAAACTGTCTCTTGGATCCTTGTAAGTTATCTTCTAATTTGAAGGTGTTTAAGAAGATAATATATGATATAGCAAATGCAACTTTTGCTATTCTAGCCTAAGCAACTGTTATCATTTGAGAATTTACCTGTCCCAGGCTTTAGACATGCTTTTGCAGAACCTGGCTAGGATTTTCCATTTAAGACTGACTTTTTTGCCTTGAAATCTATGGATGGGTTATAGAATATGTGCCTCTGTCCAGGAGAAAGTCCATGAGATACAGTTACGTGACTAAACTGACTAGATTTTTCTCCAGTGTGCAGATAAATCTTTCCCTGTAATGAAGGCCTCTTTGCCTGTGATCCTAGATATGTCTTGGAATTCATTACACAACTCTGGTTTTTTTCGGTGATCACCATTAGTTTTTTGTACAGACTGTTTGAAGGTGGGGTTTGGTGGTTGTTTTTTTTTTTCTTCACAGATCCTATCTCATATGGGGTTCTGAATTTTGTGTTCACACACCTCTGGCAGAACAACTGCTTTAGTAACATGTCATTCCTTCACCACAGCAAACTTACCCTTGTCCACCAAATTTATGTTTTATCTAAGCAAGACTATCACCCCACTTAAGTCTTCTTAAAAACCTGACCCATGACATTCCAACCCAGACATCATGTTATCTTTCTATTCAGGCTGAACAGATCATTTAGGAAGACCTCTTCCCTTTTTGTCTTCAAGGCAGACAGATTCCTAGGTACAGCTCTTCTGAGAACTTACCACACCTGATAGCAGATGGTATGACAGGAGCACTAAAATGAAACCAATTTGTGATGTAAGCAATTTCCATCACAACTCAAGCAAACTCATTGTCATCCCTAGGGATTGACAGACACAAAAGCCAGCCACTTTAGACTTAATCCATGCTTTTACAAGTATTATGTCACCAAAAAAATGTGGTTCAGTTCTTGAGAGCCATCCTAGACCAGAAGTTCCTCCTTCAGGTTAAGGCGTACTGCTGAATTTCTCCAGCAGAGTAAATGCGCATACAGAAAACAATGTGAAGAAAAGAAGATGGTGATTTGCCAGTAAATCAGATCTTCAGATGTGGTTTTTGCTATATGCAATTTCATGCTTGCTCAATCTTTCCCTTGCTCACTAAGTTCCACCAGAAATAGTGGAGGGGCCTATGGCAGGGCTTACCCAGGGTTTACCATGCTTGATAGGAAAGAGAACAAGCATGTCCCTGTAGTAATAGATAAGGCACAAGCATACTTGGGCATAAGCACATTATGAATATGTGTCCAGACAGCATATCTACAACACCTCTCAACTTCTGATGATTATTCTTTCCTGTAGAGAATGTGAGATTATTTGTATAAAAATAAAATTTTATTCCAAGGGGCAAATGCTATTAATGCTGTTAAGTTTAATTGCACTATATTCATAAGTATTTCACAGAAAGCTGATTTAAACCCTGTAGTCTCTCTAAGTCTTAATTCTGAATTTTCAAGAGGTTAAAATCCTCTGACTTCTTGACTAGGCTTGAAACATAAAAATACACTTAAAAAATTATCAAGGTGACTAAAATGCATTCCTCTTGGGGCATCCTCTCAAAGCATAATGTGCCATATATGTGTGCTTTGAGACATTTCTCATTAATGTTTTAGGCCAAAACTCTTTCCTGTTTATAGAATCAATTAGTCCTTGTAAAAACCTTCTGTTACTGACAATATTCATAACATTTTATACATTATCTGGTTGTATAAATCTGACTAGATTTCTGATCTTTTGCCAGATTTTGGTTGTAACTTATCTTGGATTTTGAGCCATGACCGGTTCTTAGCAAATAAAGAGTTTAATAAAAGAATAAGGAGAAATACTACTCAGTTCTTCACAAAGTGCTTCTCCAAAGTTTAAAGCATACATCTCAGCTAATGGGTTGACTAAATTCCTGAAGAGAGCAACACTTTAATGGAGAGCTGAGTGAGGGGGAGGGGGAAAGGATGTGGTTTTGGCCTGATAGTGAGTCTAATCAGGAAATATTAGCTCTGCAAGAAGAAGTCATCTAGTAAAGCCTAACTGAAATGTGGAAATCCAAAGGGGACAACTCAATGAAGAAAAAGTAACTAACTTTGGCTACTTAAAAATCCTATTTGTAACAATAATGTGGGAATACTACTCAGTTTCTACTATCTACAGAGGAAAACACTGCCTTCTTCAACCAGAAATCAAAGGATAAGTTTATCCTCTGTCAAGTAGAAAAATGTTTGTCTGCTCAGTTTTCTTATAAAAGCTTGTCAATCTCACAATTCTGCAGTTAAAACTATTTTAGGTTAAAAATGTTCACTTAATTTAAAAGTACTTTCTCCATTTGCTTTTGCTTTTCATTAGCGCTTTAGAAGGCAAAAGTCCTTGGCAGTGAATTACGTTGGATAGTTTTACACTTCTGCCCTGCATAAACATGTAACAAACTTTTTTGCTAAGATAAGATTTAAGGAATTGTAGAGTTTTAAAGGGAAAAAGGCCCATGAAATCAATCTCATTTGTGTATCACCAGCCATTCCATTTCACTCAGTTACTCTGAATGAAATCTAACATACTGTGTTTGGTGAAAGCATACCTCCTAGAAGAGCTTTCACTTGTCTTGATTTGAAGACATTAAGAACTGACAACTCTACCACTTTTCTGAGCAGTTTGGCCCAATAGTTAGTCTCCATCACTGTCAAAAATGCTGTTATTTTCTCTTTGACTGGCCTCAGCTTCTAGCTGACTTTCTCCTACTAAAGACTAAAGAGCCTTTAATATGTAAGAGACTATAATGAAGCCATCACAGAATCTTTTTCTTTTTTTGCTAAGCTGGAAAGATAAAGCTTTTAAAAGTCTTCCATTGAAAGTTCTCCAGCTCTCAGGTATGCTCTGTGGCAGCTCTCTTCCGTTCTTTCTCCAGTTTCCATAGCGGATCAAACAGCAGGTTGATCTGATACAGTATCCTATCTATAGCAGTGGCTTAAAGCAGGTGCCTAAAAGGAGTGTGAATAGGGCCACCACATATGATATTTCCTTTAATATTCTTCTGATCTCCACCCTCTACTTTGCAGGGACTTCTTGAAGGTGAAAAGCATTTTATGGATTTAAATACCCTCCACTGGCTTCTCTTCTAAGACTGAAACTTGTTGAGTTTTGTTCTGAACCCATGTAAACCTATCATCTCTACAATATCCTTGGCAAGGAGTTCCACAGCTTAATTCTATTCTACATAAAGAACAGCCTGTATCCTACTAGAACAAGTCCTACTAGCCCCAGTTTAAAATTAGGACACTAAAATTGCATGCAATTGCTGTGCCCATTTTACTGCTACGGTATACAGAAATAGCATCAGTAACCTGCTCTTATGCAATATTCTTGCACTAATCCATCATGAGATTGCTTAATCATTTTTGCTATAGTCTCATAACAATTCAGACTGAACTGACTACCATAACCAGCCTCTAGATACTTTCAGAAGTCCATGCTTTCTAGAATACAGCCCACTAACCTGTAGTTTTAACCTACATTTTTAGTTAGTGTAGGCATGTTACATATTACTTTGTCTGTGCTACAGAAATTTTTAGGCTCAATGCCCAAAGCTTTCAAACAATCCAAAAAATTCTGTGTGACTGCTTTCTTTGGTCATTTGCTTACAAATTCTATCACCAGTGATTTCATATTACTGGCCTCTACTGATCCCTGAAGCACTTAGCTAACTGTACCCTGTTCAATGGTAATTCTACACCAACAAGTACTCTCTGAGAACAGTTAGCTGTTCTTAATGCATTTTATATATTCTCTATTAACACCATATAGTGTTATTTCAAATGAAAATATACAGCATTAAATCAAATACCTCTTACATAAATCTCTCTACAATCACCTTCATCAGGCTCATAATAGCCATAAATTATTATATCAGGCTTGTCAGACAATAAATTTTTTTATAAAATAATTTGCACTGTATGAATTACACTCATTGTTTAATTTTTCAGCAACAGAACCATATTTATTCTTTGCCATTGTTTTGTGGAAGACGGATTTCAAGCTATGTGACCAATAGTCATCTATTTGCTCTTTTTGAGTACTGGAACTCATTAGCAGTGTTCTACTACAATAGCATATACCTGGTATCCCATGATTATCAGCACAGGGAAAAAAAACCCACCACCAATTCTTGGAGATTCAGAGTGCAAGTTTTTCAATCCTACTCATGTAAAAACCTTTGTTCTTATTAGGTGTTGCTTAATATCCTCCTCACTTAATAATGGACTGGAAAGTACCCCATTGTTCTCATATGGTATGATTACATCACGTTGCTTCTTTCTAAATGCAGAAGAGAAACAGTAACTAAAAATTTTCTTTTTTGTCTTTTGCAGTATTTGCATTGCCATCTACTAAATGGTCTTTAACACAAATGGTGTTTATTAGTTCTTAATACATTAAGTTATTATCTTACTGGCTATAATTCTTTCATCCATGTTTTTTTCCTCCCTTGACAGTCTTAGCCTTCTTCATAATTTTTAACACTTTACAAATCATCACTTTATAACTATTTCCTAGTCCTGACCCCCCATTTCTGTTTTGTTTATTTTTAATTGCTGTTTTTACTGATGAACAGATTGGTTCTTAGTCAGAATTGTTCTCAAAAAATTTTAGGTTGTGAAATTGTGGGATTTGGGCCAACTGAATTTTAAAGACATACCACTTCTCATTCACAATTTTTCTTTCAATAATTTTACTCATTACTTCTCTTCACACTGATATCTTTAGCCTTTTTAATTCAGACGTATAGTGCAAGCAAGTATTGGTTGAGTCTATCTTCTGTTAATCAATACTGAACAAAATTAGGTCATGATTATTGGTTTCTAGGCAACCACTAACTTGCAATTAATTTAATTAATTTGTCTTTATCTACCCTAATTAGGTCTAAAATAGGTTGATTGTTGTTTGGTACTATATCTTATATATCATATACACTTTTTACAATGGCTAATGATGATTAGCTATACAGGACTTCCAGCATAGGCCCCACTAATTCCCTCATAACATCACACTTTTTTCCTTCCACCATAGGAAACTCTTATTTAAAATATATTCATAAAGAAAATAGTGGCAGAAATTGATCTCCAGATGTCAAGAAGGAGCACAAGTATTCAAGCAACAAGGTGGTGCATAATCTGATGTTCTTCAGCATGCAAATAACAAGACATGAAATCTGTCCATAGACAAGCATGTCTTGTTTCTAATTCATAAAACAATGAAAAGCATTTAGCAACTTTTCATAAATCAGTATGCATTAACCTACTTTTTCCTACTATCTGTCTCTGACATCCACTCCAGCCCTTCTACAACTATTGTCAAAATACCCTTCTCCAACTTCATCCTTCCACCTGCTGCTTTCCTTCCTTTTCCTTTGCTTCCACATAACCTCCTGATGTCTAGCCTCTCTTAATCCCTGTTGGTAACCACTCACTATGCAACCAGCTCTACACTTCTGGAAAACCCCTGCAGGAGACTCCATTTAACTCAACTATGCCCCAATACCTCCAAAGGTATCTGGAAATAGTTTCATTTTTCAAAGAGGAAGCTGAGATCTTGACCTTGTAATTCACTTCTTCTTGCAATAATTTTACTTCTCCCATACCAAATGACTACAGCCATTAGAATTAGTTGCTGCCTGATTACTTGTTAAAACAAGGTTTAACAAAATTGTTTGTCAAACAAGGTCAGCAGTTGATTGACCCTGATTACTGATTAAAATGAGAAAAGTTTTTTTCTGCAATATTGTTACATTGATAATCATAACATAGAACAGAGAACTATTTGTATAGGAAACCCAACTGTAGTAGTATTAGGAGCTCAAGTGACAGTCAATACTCCACCTACCTCTAGAAACATTAACTCCCTACATCTTAATGCTCTCTTTAAGTCAGCGTATCAACTGATAGCCACCACAGCTGAGAGAGCAAACTTTAAACTTTTTCTTCAGACTGTTTTTACCATTTAGGTTTGACCACATGACCTGCAGGCAATTCAGAGACACCCTATATACTGGACCTATGTCAAGACAACTACCACAGGGGCTGCTGAGACCATCACCTACACATCTGGTCACAACCCAGCTGCATGGCCAACTGTCCTGGTTTCACCTGGGATAGAGTTAATTGTCTTCCTAGTAGCTGGTATAGTGCTGTGTTTTGGATTTAGGATGAGAAGAATGTTGGTAACACGGATGTTTGCAGTTATTGCTACATAAAGTTAGTCTAAAGTCAAGGATTTTTCAGCTTCTCATGCCCAGCCAACAAGCAGGCTGGAGGGACACAGCCAGGGCAGCTGACCCAAAGTGGCCAGCGGGGTATTCCATACCATGTGACGTTACCTCTAGTATATCAACTGGGGGGAGCGGAGGTCGGGGGATCGCCACTCGGGGACTAACTGGGCATCAGTCAGCAGGTGGTGAGCAATTGCATTGTGCATCACGTGTATATTCCAATCCTTTTATTATTACTATTGTCAGTTTATTAGTGTTATCATTATTATTATTATTAGTTTCTTCTTTTCTGTTCTATTAAACCGTTCTTCTCTCAACCCACGAGTTTTACTTCTTTTCCTGATTCTCTTCCCCATCTCACTGGGTGGGTGGAAAGTGAGCGAGTGGCTGTGTGGTACTTAGTTGCTGGCTGGGGTTAAAGCATGACACCAACCCATGCTATCTTTTGCAGTAAAGCAACAGAATGCGAAAGCCATTGCCTATCATGCACTTACTGAGTGGTTACCACCACTCTCTCCTAAGTCTCCCACTTTACACTTTCCCTTTCATTTGAAGCTTCTGTTGTGGAGCCAAAGTCCAATTTTGATTTCTGGCAGAGGAAAAAAATTAATCCTAAACACAATGAAATTCTAAAAAGATACAGTACTAACGTGAAAAGGCAGCTATTTGTTACAGACTAAGATTACAAGTTACTTTATTTATTACAGTGAATACTTAAAATTGGGCTGGAATAAATACAAGCTTTTTGTTTTGAAATTTAATTCAGTGGAAGCATGGGTCTAGCAACTCTAGAATAGGCTGGGTTTTGCCAGATACCTACCTCCTGGCATGTTTGAATGTATGTGATTGTTTCTGTGCAGTGTCAAGGCAATTAACTCGTTTCCAAAGCAGAAGTGTTCCCTGTTTTCATGGGGGAACTTTATGTCACAGACTTTGGATTGTGTCAGTGGAATAGTTGTTTCCTATACAGACCAAGTTTCATGCCTATGATAGAGGGGTGCAAAACCAGAAAAAACGTCTTTCTCTGGGTGATCTTTTCCATTCCAAGATCAGGTCTTCACAAGAAGAAATGTGAACATGAATTTCATAGAATCATAGAATATTTTGGGTTGGAAGGGACCTTCAAAAGTTGTCTAGTCTAACCCCAATTTGATTCAGAAGGCTCCGTGAAGACAATATAAAAATTAGCAGACAACTTAGATATGTTACCACATTAAGATGTTTCAGAAGCACTTCAGAACATACCCATTAGTCTTCTGTGTTGAGTGCAGTTTTAGCCATAAGATCATCTGTCTTAATTAGTGCCTGATGCAGACGGAGGGAACTGGCTTCTCAAAAACAAATTACAAAAAACCCTATTCTTTGGCACAGGTACAGCATGTAACACTTTCATTTGTGGTCACAATGTGGTTTAGGTTTTTCTCCTCCCTACACACATGGATATCAAGCTGATGCTAACATAACTGTACAATCATGTAAGCATTTTCACATACATGTAACAGCAGACATTCTCCTGCACTTCAGTATCTTTCTTACTATATACTGTGTAACACAAACATTCTAAAGAACAGTAAAATAAACAAGTCAAATTATCATCATTAGTATCAGTACTGGTCATAAATCTAACTTCTAAATCACAACATATTTTCATTTTTAGTTACTACACTTGCAGTTATCTACCTTGATCTTAGACTGCTGGTTTACGCAGAGAAAGGTCTCCCTCAAGTGGAAATCTGCCTACCAGCTCTAAAATAAAAACTGCATTCTGCTTCTTCATAAAGGTTCCATTGCTTAGATTTGCAGATTTATTTTTGGCAAGTATCAGTTAGTATATTTTTTATAACATTTTAGTTTATCAGAGCTATCATTACAGTGTGAAAGGAAAAAAACCTTTGATAAGATAGGATCACAAGATCTTAAACATGTTTAAAAAGAAAGCAAAATACTTCCAAATTCAGTCAGAATGTATGGGAAATTAATCTAGGCAAAATTCACAGTTTTTAAGATAATCTTCCATCCCTCCGTTTCCTCAGCTTTCCTTTATAGCTGTTCTGAATACTGTTCAAGGTGTTCTCATATGTGATTTTCACATATTGCCTTTTCATGACCCAGCAGAACTGGGGTCTAAAACTGTAACTATGAGAGTTAGAATTGACTTAATTATGTGGTCTGTTAAACCTACGTAGTTAATATGTTTTGGCTACAAATATTTATGTTTCCTCACATGCATAACTAGTGTGGTTCAAATATAATCCTGTCAAATTTTCCAATTCAGACACTAATTAAGCTCCCTTTTTTCCCCAGTTTAAATGCTTTAAAAGAAAAAACACATAAAGTTTCAACTGAACATTCACAATTGTCATTTTTTTCCCCCTGAAACACATAGATATATTTGACCCAAAGTGAATGCCTTCTGTTTTCATTTGCTAGAGAAAGAGGATGTCTTTTGAGTTGACCAGGCACATATTCTTACTTTGTCGTTAAATAAACAAATAAAAAATAACAACCATGTTTACAGCTATGGTTCAAAAGCCTAAAATATATTAGCTAATAACCAAAATTAAACTCTGTTCATATACATGTTGTAATATGAAAACCAGAGTAAGGTATGATATCTAAAGACAAGGAAAGTACACTTGGATTAGCAGTTTTATTTGGATGGTGTAGACTTGGCTTGTAAGACTCTTTTTTCCTGATCTTGCAGAAAAAATGCAAAATAACTCCTCAATTACTTTCACACTCCCACAGCTGAAATCATTAAATCTATGAAGCTTTAATGAAGCACCTCTGCATACTACACTGTAAAGGAATAGGAAAGTCTTGGATTGACTTTTACTATTCCCACCAGATATCTTCTTCCCTTCCTTCCTTATATGTATCTCAAAATACTTCACAAACCAACTGAAACCATTATAATTGCTCAAGTATAACTTTTTGGTGTTGATGTTGATACAGTTTGGAAAACAAAGACCTGATTTGTGATCATCAACAAAAACGTGGTGGAAGCACTGCCAAGGTCATACACTGTCGCTGGTTTTCCTCAATGAAGGGAAGAAAGTCGTAGCTCAAATGGTAGGTTTTTTTTTCTTTTCAGTTATACTGTATAGGTTTATAAATGTTACAAGACTTTAATAGGCATCAGAATGAAGGCTAAAAGTATCACACAAGCATCTCTGCTGTAAAGCTGTCTGGAACAGGTTCTCAGGAAATTTGTCAGGAAGCTAGAACTCAACCCAAACCATGATGAAATCACACTTCCCCTCCATCAAAGACATTGGTGAGCCGTCAATACAATAGAAGAACACAGGATAATAATGAATCTGTTTCTTTTATTGCTGGTAGTGTCCTTTTTTTCCCCTCCAGTTTTAAAATCTGTTCACAAGACAAAGTTTAAATGCATCTATTAAAAGAGAAACATGGCATCAACTCCCCATACTGATTAGTATTATTTCATAACAATTAAAAAAAATTACCATCCAAATTCCTCAGCTTCTGCACATCTCAGAATTTTTTCCCTGATGTGCTGAATTTTGCAGTCCTATGCAATTTTAAAAAAATCACATTTTTATTTAAACAATTTTAAAAAATCATCAAAAAGTGACCCAGTTTCCCTAGAGTGATACACAGTTATGATGTGAAATACACTGACATTTCTAGCTCATTCCATACTTATATGCCATTACAAAGGAACCACAATTTTACTGAACACATAATCCCTTACTCAATAGGAAAGCTCTTTGGCTTGGTTTACGCTCCAAGAAATTTTGTAGCATATCCATCCCATCCAAAGATCCTCCAGGTTTCAAGATGAGGTTTCTGTATTTCATCCCAGCCTGATAAAAAGTAAAGCAGAATGTTAGTATTTCTTATCTTGCAAACTGCTTCTTTTCTGTACTGGTTGCTTATTTAAAAACCTACTCATGATTAAAACCTTCCCTCCTTCCAGATTTTCTTAATACCAAATCATGATACACCACAAGTATAATTTAGATCTGCTAGAAGAACTCAGGAGAGCAGAAATCTAACCTATTCTCAAAGAAACCATTTTTCTTGTGGTTTTACACTGTTTTGGAAGCTACAACCACAACTTGTCTGGAAGACATTCTATAAAGCATAACACACACACAACCTCCACATGGTCTTCAGTGATGGATTATCCACATGACTGACTGGCAGAAAAAGGGAACCTAACATCCATTCTCTCTTAATTAATGTTTTCTCTTTCTTGAATCTCTGTTTGGCGAACAGAGATGACAGTTCAGAGATAGATGTATCACTGAGGAATGACATTGCACATATACACATGTGTATAGTAGTATATATAATATATACAAACACATCTAACTCTCTTATTAAAGTATCTTAAAGTAATGAAGACGTCACTCAGGTTTTATCTTCAGGAAGAAACATTACTTCAGAAGGAATGGATTCCTTTAAAAAGAACGAACCAAGCTTCTGAGACAATAGTAAGTAATGAGGACTTTCTTAACAACAAGTCATGTTTTAAAGAACATATCTGGAAAGTTCTGGGCTTCTGAGACATGATTATGAATTAGAAAATATTATTTCACATGCAGATGTCCCAGATGCTTCTGATACTGAAGAAAACAATGTTCTTCCTTTTAGTCACTGTATATACACATATATACTTCCACGCCACGTCAAAGCTATGAGATTACAGGACCACATTGCTTCCTGATAGCTACACTGCAAAAACAAGCATAACTTAATTGCATTACCAATCTCATTGTCTGAATTACAGCTGGAAAAAACTAAAATGCAAAAAAAAAAAAAAAAAAAAAATTCACTGAAGCATGCCTTATAATTCACTATTTGTGCTAGTTTCCTGAACAGCAAATGAAGATATTATTCCTTGTAGTTTAAAAGCATTATTTGAGCAGACTTGAGTCTTTCTTTGCTGTTGTCTCTCCAGAGCCAGAGTATTGCTCAGTTCTAGGGAGACCAGAGGATATTTCAGATAATGTGCAAGAATTGAGGAGCATGACAGCCAATTAAGTTAGAGTTAAGTGTTTGCTGAAGAACTTTTATAGACAGTCTCTGAAACTAGTTTCTATAACTGTTGCTCAAAACAGGAAGGGAGGTTTTACTCTAACAGGAAGAGGTAAGCCAAATTTCGAAAAGCTCTAGTCGTAATACCATAAATGTTTTCCTTTCCTGCTGTTCTGAAGAGTAGTCTAAATGTAGATATAATGAAATATGAGTAAGTACAAAAATCATATTGGTATCTAGGTTTTTTTTATCTTGTTTGTCACATCCTGTGGAACTCTATTACACTTACATGGAATGAAAATAATGAAAGCAAGTTGAAAGAGAACCAATTTGAGAAGATAGCATTGCTCTGAAGAGAGAGGGAAACTCTCCACAGTTACCCCTGAAGTTATATTAGCATTCAAGTGTGTGTGTGCAAACATATGCTAGAGAGTGAGTCACACACACACATACAATCATTTTTGTTCCTCACTCTTTAGCCTGGATAGCAGGCTTCACATTAAACGACGCACTAGTTGCCTTGTAGCTGAACCACAGCAAATACTCACTCCTGGTACAATTCACTTATTTTCAAAGCCTCCTATACACAGACAAAGAAAACAAAAATCCCCACCAAAAAAATCAGAATAAAAGGCACTTTAATCCCTCAGGAAAAGTAAAGGTCACAGAGCAATTCTGGCAAACTATAGCTTAGGGTTTTGACTATACAATCACTCAGAAAAGAGTTTTGAGAGTAGGGAGTAAAGCTAACAGAAAAAAAGTCTGTGATAACACTGGAGGGGTGTGCATGTGTCAGAACAGAGAATGGACACGAAGTCCCACAAGTCTAGCACCAGCACCCTTATCCATCTCTCCCAACTGCTAGGAGTTTAAAAAAATCAGCAAGTCAGACCCCTCCCCAAATGCCACTTTTAAGATCCACATGAACAGCATTTTATTAAAAAGTTATTTTATTCTCTCATTTAACTTGCCATTTCTTCTCTCCTGCTTTTATTTATGAGCGACAACATTGCCACTGAATAAGCAGTTATGCTTACTCTCACATGTGTCTGTCATGAATCCCTAGCACTTCAAAGTCAGTCTTGACCTCCAAACCTTTTGTCACCTCTCCTCTCAAACTATTCAGTTTGCTGCTTTTCCTCATAAAACCCCTTTGGATTTTATTGGCCTAACTACTGTCTCGGTTTTCTAGTCCCTATCCCTGTCTCCTCTTTGGACTCCTCTCTTTGTCCCGCTCAAAGTCTAATCTTGTTTACTTTCTCCACCCTCTAGAGGGAGGGACAGTTCTAGAAGTTCTGGTTGCTGTGATAAGGAAAGGGAGGAATGAAGGCAAATTCAAGAAGAGGAACATGGAAGTCAAGCACTTTCTACTCTACTCTCTCCTTTGTATACATTTACTGAAGGGAAGAACTAGTGCTAGCTGCTGAATCCAGAGTACAGATGAGAGGATCAGGAAAACTGAAAGGTCTTTCCAATGATAGAAATGCAGCATCTCAACTCACAAGTCTAACACTATGATCTCTGAAAAATAAAAAAAGATTGCCAGAATTGGCAGGACTACTAACCACATCACTAACTATCCTTTCTTTCTGCTGGAGACAGAAGAGGCTGAAGAATTGCACAAGGGTAAAAAAGGCCAGTAAATCTAGAACTTGTCCATGATTTGATCTTCAAAAGCCACTTGGGAGAAAAACTACAGAGGAAAAAATTTGCAAGTTATGCTGTGCTGTGAAAGAGAAAGCTCAAAATAAATTCAGTTTTCTAAATAATAACTACATAAAAGTATCACACACTTGAGGTACTATTAATAGAAATAGAGCACCATTATCATACAGCTTTCACAGCAGAAGAATATGCATCTGCTTTTGCAATGGAGGAATATTTTTTTTTCAGTCTAAAGTTAGAGGAAGGCAACACAATGTCTTAAAAAGTGTCATAATATAATATTAAATATATGACTGTAACAATTATATTAAAATCCAAGTGCTTTTGGAAATTTTAAGATTATTTTCTAAAGTAGTTAAGTTACTTCTATACCTTTTTGTCACTGACCTGAACTTGACAGGTACAGAAGAAGTACTTTAAATGTTATACCTACGGATCATGGTTGCAATAAATGTGGTTTCAGAGACAAAGTGCAACAAAAGTCTTTGGTAAAAAGTATTCATCACCTACCTTTGGATTCATTATTCCTTCTTGCTTAAAGCAGCTATAAAAAATGTCCATGGAAAACACTTCACTCCACAGGTATCCATAGTATTGACCATCATAACCACCTGCCAGATGTCCAAAAGTAGCTGGCATGTTTGTTCCTTGAAAAGTAGATTAACATTAATTTATTTAAATCAGATGCAGTTATTTGTTTGATGTATACAGCATTTCAACTTTAATAGTAAATTAATAAGGAATTTATATTAACTACTTTGAAACTTCTAACATAAAGGGTCTAAGTATGCCTCAAAGTATTGGCCATATTCTGTCGACTACAAAGGAAACTCAATTTCCCATTTTAGGCTAGTTGCACACCCAACACAGACGTGACTGAACATCTGAAGTGGTATTCACATCATGTCACCATAAAATATAACCTGCAAAAGGTTAAGTTTTATATTTACCTTAATCTTCCTTCAGAAGATATGATTAAGATTACCCCAAGTTTCAAAGCAATTATTTTGGCTTCATAAAGTAGATTTTTATAAATAACTCTGGTTTTTTTGTATGCCACGCATTATTGGGAAATAAAGGCATGTTTAATGAAACCATTTGGACATGACCTATAAAAGCTTCATACTGACATACCTGGGGTGGCAGGAATTCCTAGAGTCTCCATACAGTATTTAGCATATTCATCTGCTGGGTCAACAGATGGCTTTGTATGCAGTGCCTGGTCAACTTTGCTCAAAACAATCTGACGGAGGGTTAAAAGGCCTAATTGGGTAAGAACATTTAATCAACTAGCATCAAAGTAGCTGGAGTTTCTTTAGCACCTTTCATTCAAAGATCTCAACATGCATCCTAAACTACTAGAATTTTAATAATGGAAAAAAAATTTGGTGTTACGTCATTTCCATCTGAATTGCTTCAGTTATAAAAAGTTGACAGACATATTTTTAATAAAGGAATTGTCATTATGACCTCCTTCTTTACAAATCTCATTTTCCTCACAGATGAAAACCAAAATAAAGCAGGTATTTTAAAAGCAACTTTCAGTATATAAAATTATGTTTTCAGCTGTCTTCAGTTCCAGTATACCATTTCATTCAGGGCTTGGACAGATGGTAGTAAGTGTATCTATCCTAAGACACTTCAAAAAACAGCAAGAACAGCTGCTGTGCTGCTGTAAGATTTTTTTGAAGAAGCTACAAGATATGAACCTTTACTCAGACAAAATGCTTATGTAGCTACAGTGCCTGTACAAGCCAGAAGGATAAGGACTTCTCATTCAGCATAGGGAAGCAGTATGAAATAAACAGCAGTGGCTTAATAACAAATTGTACCATAAACAGGTAAGACTATGATATTGGGGGAGTCCTGATTACAGGGACAGAGGGGTGAGAGTGACAGAATAACAATGAGATGATAAGTAATGACATGAGATTACAATCTCAGTTTGGAGATACATGTAAAGTGGTACAAGACGTGGAAGAAGAATTCAGACCTTAGTTTGGGAAGGCAGTATATCTGCTGGGAGGGTAGAGAACACTGACTTAAGTTTCTGGATCGAGAAGTTAAGAGGCTGTTTGAGCAATGCAGGGCTACAATACTTCTGTGTGGGATACGCTGTGTATGTTCAGTAAATTAGCAAACAACTTTCATGTCTGTCAAGTGTCACGTGCAAATCAAATGTAGATGATACATGTAGAAAATCTGATATTGCCTTAATTCACAGTGCCTGCCCTGGGCTACCAGAAAAAAAATGAACAGAAAACCCAGGATCTTCCCCATCACCCCCAATTTTAAATAAGAAGAGTTGGTAGGTAAAAAAGTCACATGGAGAGGAATGCAAAGGTATTTTAGTCCTGTGGGTAGCTTGGAAAATCAGAGCTGCTACTGTTCCTGCAAATAGTGGTATCTGTCATCATAGCCTTTATTAGTGGTGGTACCCACACAAATCAACCCAGAAAGACAGTGGTAAGTGTACACACAGAAGAAATGTAATGGGCTTATTATGTTTGCCTTTAATGTTTCCCACCAATTTTTTAAATGATACATTTTTATACATATACTGTGGGGAGAGAGGGCAGAGATATACCTGTATTAGCCAGTCTAGAGGCAGCAAGTTTCTCAAGGAGAGCATCTCCAACGTGGCTCTCATCTTTATAATGTCTTGACATTTGCTGTAGAGGTTCTTTTTCCCATACCCAGTTCTCAAACATTTGTGAAGGTACTTCTACAAAGTCTGTTTCCACATTAGTTCCACTAAACCTAGCAAAATCAGTCTAAAAGGAAGAGCCATTGTGTTAAACAAAAATAGAAGCCAAGAATTCTAGCAGAATATAAACTTTCAGATGTCAGAATTTCAGTGTTAATCACAGCAAAAGGAATCATTTGAACACATCAATGATAACAATAAAATTCATTTTAAAGAAAGGAGGGCAAAAATTCAGATATAAGACTATTACCAAGCAATGAAATAGAGTACTCAATAGTTATGTACTGCATTCTCTACTGGTATGAAACAGTACTTCAGTTTTCTTATTATTATTGATTTTTACCTTTTAGATTATGACAGCAATGAAAATGTTTCCATGCTGTCTTATGACAATGATATAATTTGTAAATCATTATAAAATCTTGTTATATTACTCCAAACTAAAATAAAGTCCAATTATACACTTACAAAATAGTTGTTGTATTACAGTCTACTGCACCAATACAAAGATTTTACTTGACTAACTTATCCTATTAAGCTTTGTCCTAACTGTCTTCATTCTTAAGGCATATGGTTAACATATAGCACAATTTTTTGAGCCAGTAATACATGGCCTGAAATAAATGAATCCTAGCAACTTTATCCATGAAAGGTCTCCAGATCTGACACTCAAATCACTGACAGAAGAATCTTCCTTCTGAAAGCCAAGCACATTAGAGCTTTTTATTTTTTACTTTAGTATTATCAACCACTTCATGTTTTAAAAGCCCCATCAGATACTAATTTTGAAGAAAATCTTTGTACAGTTAAAAATCTTCATTAAAACATATTCCAACCCCAAAACATTTCTAAAAATAAAGTAACTTTTGAAAGACAGTTGTTCAAATGCCAACAGAAATTATTCGATCTCACTCCACACTTGTCCTGTAATAAACCTACCTCTTCTCACCAACCCAATTTTCTTACTCTTCCCTTCTCAGCAACATTCTAACAAAACATTTCAAGTGCTAAAAGTAAAAGGGAATTCCCAGTTTCCTAAATGCTCTCTTTGAGAGTTGTAGCTATTATTAAGTTCCATCCTCCATCAGGGAATAGATGCCTACAGGAGTACTGGCTTTTGAACTTACTTTCTTGCAGGGTTACCAAAAAAAAAGCATGTATAATATAGGACATAACATTGAACTGACAGCTAAGTCACATGCATATATCTTCCTCTCGTGTCTTCAGAAGAAGAGCAGAAAAGGAGAAAATATTTGCCTTTATTTACACTTGTGGGTTACTCAAATCCATAGTTGTAGCAAGCTGGCCCTTCTTACTGTACTTGCTGAATAGCAGCTATGAAGAAAAGCTAGGAAGCATCATCTGGGAAGAAATGGTGATAGAAGTGACTAGAGCAAAAGGCAAGAGGAGAGCAAGGGTTTATGGCCCTCAGATATCCTCATTTACCCATACACAAGTGCACCATGCTAACAATAAAGAAAGACATTTGGTTCAATAGCTCTCCCTACCTAACAGCATAAACAGATCCCGTCCCTGCCCTGACACCTCGCTTTCCAGCGCACCCCCAGTACATTACAAGGAATATCAGTTGCCAAAAGCTGACCTTTACCAGCAGCTCAGAGATTCCCACCCAGTCTGATGACCGCATACCCTTTAAATGTCAAGTTTTAACATGCTTAAACAAATCATCATATGAAACAAGATAGTGCTTTGTACATACAAATCCCAGAGGACAGGATGTTCTTATGTAGGACTAGCAAGTTATTTGCAGGTGTGCAAATAACAACTTACATAAAATACAACAGCAGCAAGCACTGTAGCTATGCACATGGAAACCACATCAGCAGTAGGAGAGACAACTGGAAAGCAGACCTCCCTGACCTGTGGGCAATTCCACAGCGAGTGAAGTACATATGCATTGGAATTGTTGGCTTCGGCTGCCCAGAAGGGGCTCTGCAACACTCAAGCACATCCTCATTGGTTATCAAAACGTTGTGGTCAATTTTGTACGAATGCTGAATGTGTCCCATTTATACACACCTTCTAGGTAGTTTAAAAGAAAGTACAGGTTATATTTCTCAATTTTTGACCTCAGAAACACCTGTCTTGTGGTGAAGATGATCAAATAATCATTGTATTTTTACCTTCAACATGATGCAAAAATATCTCAGCCAGTCTAGCTACTTGTTCTGAAGTTTGCTTCAACATAATTTGTTTAATTTTGAATTTAGTATACAGATTTCTATGACTTTGTTTCTTTATTCTGCAGTCCTAGTCTCTAGGATCAAGGTCAAGAATTAAAATCTAATATGTGTCATATTTCTCTGATTTTATTGTTTGGTACTTGTTTATAAAGAAGATGAAAGCAGTGCTACACAAATTCTGGATTTGTAGATAATTAAGCAAAATTTTTGGTGAATGAATACTGAGACTTGTTTCTCTGAAATGCAAAATTTTCATTAGGTCAATAATAGATTTATCATCTGGTGGAATCAGTTTTACATGTAGGTAAAAACGCAACCAGCAATTTTACAACTTTATTGACATCTTGATGCAAAATCTGCAGACTAGCTTCAGTGCTTTCTGGTCACCCTGAGAACCCTGACTGTCAGATAGGAGAGCAGAAAATAAAATAGCTCAGGCAAGACCTGTTTTATGCTTTTGATGCCAAGAGTGATAGGTCTCAAGAGTACTAAGTGTCAAAAAGCTGGAGGTGATCTGGATTCACAAATTATTTGCATTCCTAGGTACAGCAACCTTTTTCTGCTTCTAGTATCTGGCATGCTACTAGAAGTAATAAAAAGCCCTCTGACAGCTGTAACAGAAGCCACTACTGAGCACCTTCTTTACCTTACACATGGATCTATTCACTCATCACAGGTATCTGCATGGTGCAAAGGCAAAAATATATGTTCATATGAACAGGTTTTTCATAAAAAGGTGTATTAATTGCTGTAGTTTCAAATAAAAGCTAAAAACCCCCAACCTGCCACTTTGAAAAATAACCAAAAAACTGCATAGGTACTTTATTAAAATTAGAAACCACCAAAATAGACTTACACCTTGCTTTGAGACAGGGAAGTCATCTTATACTGGAATTGAAATGTCACTAACCTGTGCACATATCTGATGCATTACATGACCAAATTCATGAAAGTAAGTCTTTACTTCATCATGTCGCAGCAATGATGGGTGATCTGATGCTGGTTTTGTGAAGTTGGTTACCAGAGCAGCTACAGACATCATTCTGCTGCCATCAGAGAGAAGACAGCCGGGTTGGAGACCAAAGCATGCTGCATGCCCATACTTTCCCTCTCTGCGTAAAAAAAATATATCAGACACTATCTTCAAACCACAAGTCTGCTCACCAGAATGGCAAAGCCTATTCCAGAACAGGGACAATCAGTCAGATTGATTTTTTATTTTTTATCTGACTCTTTAAAGCTTTACATAAAGAAATTACACCTTTTCATGACTTCTGAGACTCACTAAGTTTAAGATCCTGTTAAGACCACAAGGGGGAAAAACATTCAGTACTTAACTCACATGATTCACAGCAGCATTTACAAGAATCTGATTTTTACTCAAATACTGAAAGTATATATACTTTAGATGTCAAGTCTATTTTAAATTGCTGCTGTAACAGGAGGGACTAGGTTCTGTCCTCTGAAGCAGTACTTTTTCTTTTATTACAGGAGATAATACAGTTTACTGCAATTTCAGTGTGATCCAAAAGTTTAAAGAAAAATTATTTTGAAATTTTTGCCCTAAACCTGAGTAGTTAACTTGGTAGTTAAGTCAGAATAGACTTACTAACAAATAGCTTCAGCAATTCACGATATGCAGAAAGGGAGGAGCAGGCAAACAGGTGAAAGAGATAACTTGTGCCTGTCTTAAAAAGCACAATTTATGTGCTATTGTATTGACTAACCTAATTTTCTTAACCCAGAGAAGACTTAAATCAGTTTATATTTTAAAAAAAGTGTCAGCCAATATATAAACTGCTAAAGAATAATTAAAAACCAAACACAAACAAAATACTGAGAAACAGTCAAAAAGGACTAGCTAAGAATAAATCCTGTCAAATCAGTCTAGTCTCCTGATCTCTGACAGAACACAGATGATGCTATAAATAGCTACAAAGAGAGATGGAGAGCTACAGACATCAACCTGTGCTCAACAGGGATCTATTCTTGGTCCTGATCTATTTGATAGTTTCTTTAGCAGTCTGGACAACAGGGTACAAAGTACACACATAAAGTGTAAAGAAGTGGGAGAAACCAGCAACACTTGGCAGGTAGGAATATAATTAATCTGAACAGACTGCAGTAACAGTTCAGCATAAATGAAAAGTAAAACACAGTATTACAGGAAGGAGAAAAGTTCAGAGAGGCAAAAAATTATGGACAACTGACTAGACAGCAATACTTCAGAAATGAACAAAGTAATAATGCTTCATAAACTGAATATAAGCAAGAAACACAGTGGTACTGCAAAAAAAGAAAGAAGCATAAACAGTCTGAAAACAGTCCAGAGGACAACTTCATGAACACAGTAATAGTCTGGCCAGTGGGACACATATTTACTTCCAAATGCATTTAATGTCAACCACACCATCAACCCACCAAGATCAATTCCATTTTAAACACATAAGTAAAACACTAAGTCGTAATTACCTGGGGTAAAGGTCCAGATAGAACTGCCCTAACATTTCTCCTGTTGAATTATCCTTTACTGTATAAAGAGTAACGCTGTCGTGCCAAACATGAGCCCTTTCTACTTGTTCAAATACAAGTCCCAGCAGCTTCTGGTAAATATTCAGTAAGCCTTCTGTAACAGCCTCAATTGGGAAGTATTCCTTCAGCTTTTCTTGATCTATGGAGTACTTCAGCTCTTCTGTTTTGTTCATATAGTAATGAAGATCCCATGCATTGATTCTTCCATCATAATCAAAGCTTCTTTCCTTACACTCCTTCTTCTTCAAATCTAAAATGAATTCTCTTTCTTCCTCAACCAATGGCTTTAGCTTCTTACTCAAATCATCTGAAACAAAGATTGCCTTGGAATCAAATTCTGTGTTCCTTACTGTAATGTGTATTCCTATAAAACACACTGACTACTTTAAGCACATGCCCCAAGACTGGATGCTAGAGTTTTCCATTTGTTGACTAACAGCAAGCAAACAGTCTGTTTTCCTGTCTTAGTGAGTTTTAATTGCAGGCATGCTATAAATACAGGAGTCCATATAGGCCTAGCAGTACTGTGAAAGGTTTTGGTAAATTTAGACTTTTTCAAAGACATCAGCAATGGAAAGTAACACTAGATGCTTTTGCTTGAAGCCTTTGATTTTACCTCATGTAATCTCAGTTCTCTTGACGTGTTTCTGCAGAAACAGCTGAAGACTACAACTACTATTAGTTACTGTAAGTGCAACACAAAATTCAAACACTACTTTTCCTTCCAAGACTTTTCAAAACAGATTATTATCTACTTCTAGCTAAAGTCCTATAAAAGAACAAGAGACTAAAAAGTTCTTGCCTATATGATGGCTAGCCACAGGACATTAATCTCTTATGATCCCAATTTTTTCCAGTACAGCTTTTCTTGGACAAGAAAGGGTCATAGCGCTATTAATCCAATATATTGAATATAAAATATTTAAGCTTACTGAAAATCCCATGAAGTACATACAGTACTTATTCTTCTTTAAGTATTTCTGGACTACCAGACACTTATTTCTTCCTTAAGAATTCAGGTTAATGTTCACTATTAGTATCTAGAGTGTAAAATTTAGGAATTGCTAGTCCTGTTTCTAGGTAGGCTATAAGGCACTATATGCATTTACATGACTGAAATACTGTTTGCAGCTCATATAAATTCAGAGTATGTCATAGGGCAGAATGCTTTTCTTCCTAGCCATAAGATCAGCTTATGAACATTGATTTTATGAATATGCAAGAACAAAGCAGAGCAAAACATACTGTCATGCTTGTAGCCAAGGATATATCAAACGAATTAAATGAAATCTGACAATTAATTTGATGAAATTTTTCCCTCTGTGGGAATTATCAGGAAACATGATATTTATGCATAGAAAAGTATATGATCTCATACTTTTAAAAGTTAAAGTCACAACAATAACTGCTAAATTATGAGTTGTGTCAGCTTCAAAACATGAAAAAACACAGTATTATATAAGTGCATTTAGAATTACAAGAATAATGGATAGAAAAGAGTCCAAACTACTTATGTACACTTAAAAAAATCAGGTAATTCTAACATTTAATTATAAATGAAAATTAAGTGTAAGTTCATTGACAAACATATGGATAATTAGTATTGCCAAATATAGACCTGAGCTCACACCATAACAGGAGAAAGATGACAGAATTACAGTTCAAGGAAGAGGCGCATTTGAACCTCTTTATTGATGCATGGACACAAAAAGCCCACTACTGTTATCAGTTAATACATGTAATATGATTGGAAAAACCAGGGAGCTGCTGAAGTCCTGTGAACAACCTCCATCAGTTAATATTTAAAATAGGGAAACAATAACTAGACATGATTTAGGGTTCAGGAACTAACTACTAGACAATGGGGCTTTATGTTTATGCCAGAAAAGGTAATGGATTGTGGTCTGGTCAATAAACCTTGAAGAACCACTTGGAACTGCCAAGATTAGGGAAGAAGTATGTAAAAGGTATTTCCTACAGGGGGAGATCATGACCACTGACTCATTGACCACCTACTCAAATGATACCACCTACTCAAAAGAAGACAGTGAAGGAAGAAGACAGAGTCTGCACACTAATTTACATGAGGGGCGAAGAAGAAAGAGCCAATCATTAAGGAAAATAACAATGAATATGTATCAGTTAAGCATATAAATATGAGAATTTTTGAGACGAGGGTGTGCTGTCTTGAGACAGGCACCCACTCATGTGCATCAATGAAATTAGTTTGAAAATACCTCGCCTCTGTGTTACTGGCTTGCACACCAGGTAAACAAACTCTGTTTGTGGGACAACAGTTTTCTGGCGACCCAGATGGGACTGCGCTGACACCCTTGCCTGGTTTGTCTTGCCACATCTGACAGGGACAAGAGACCTGAGTGGACTCCAGCTCATGCTGACCTGTTGATCAGGGACTCCATTGGCTCCTCTCCTGTGGTCGGGTGGTAAGCAACACAACGGTGCAATGCTACTGAAAAGAGGTATTTTTTTTAATATGAGAAAAAAGGGGGGAGAGGAAGACTACAGAAAAGCAGTGAGCATTTGGATCCTGCATAAGACATATCAAGGAGGATACACAGCAGAAGATGAAGGGAGACGTCCCTCGTAAATTTTTTTTGGTACCGAAATGGGCACTACTGCTTCCCAGGAAGTACCCTCCTGCTCTCCCTTAGGATGCATCCTAAAGAATTGGAATAAATTTGGTGGGGATGCCCTAACAAAAGATAAATTAAAATGTTATTGAAATCAGTGGTGGCCACAATAGCAGTTAGAGGATGGTGAGAAGTGATAAGAAAATGGATCTTTGAAATATAATACAATATTACAATTAATGTTGTTTTGTTGTAAGACTGAAAAATGGGATGAGGTACCTTATGTTGATTTATTCTTTACTTTGAGAAATGATTGGGATGTTTGAAAGAAATGTGGGTTACTACATTCTAAACATCAAATTGCTACATACGCATTGAAAGAAAAAAAAGAAAAAGGAACTAAATATTGTTGTACTAAGTGTGGGAGTGGAAAATCTGACACTGTAGAAAATGAAGAGGATGTACAATTACTAGTATCCTCCCCTAAGAATTCAGAGGCAAATAGTTCGAGTGATGAAGAAAGCGATAATATGAGTCCAGTCTCAGGAAGAACAAGACAACAGAAACCTGTAGTGCAGGGTCCCCTTAGACAACTGGTGGGACCAGAAAGAACACCAGTATATGTACTTGTACATTTACAACCTCTGATTTATTACATTGGAAGCAGGTGGTTGGATCATATCAAAGCAATCCAGAAGATCCTAGTAATTTGAAGTTGCTTAATATGTTGTTTATCAGTCAAGCTGTGATAGATATTAGAAAAAAACCTACAAAAAGTAGAAGGGGCAGATGGAATGACAATTTCACAGTTATTATCCATTATATATAAAGCATACAGTAATAGAGATGAGGAGGCTGAGAAGGAAAAACAAGGATGGGCCAAAATCCAGACACCCCTACTAGCTGCCCTAAATGATGGGAGAAGTAGAAGGCAAGGAAAGGGATGTAGAAAAGGTAGATTTCAAGGAAGGGGAAGAAGACAGGGAAGCTACAATAGAGAAAATTACAACATCTCTTAGGAGCAAATCAACATGCATATTGTAGACAGGAGGGACACTGGAAAAAGAAATGCCCTAATCTCTCTAACTATCAGGGAAAGAGGAAAGAAAAGGTGTTGTGGCTTAACCCCAGCCAGCAACTAAGCACCACACAGCCACTCACTCACTTTCCACCCACCCAGTGAGATGGGGGAGAGAATCAGGAAAAGAAGTAAAACTCGTGGGTTGAGATAAGAATGGTTTAATAGAACAGAAGAAACTGATAATAACAATAATAATAATAATAACACTAATAAACTGACAATAGTAATAATAAAAGGATTGGAATATACACGTGATGCACAATGCAATTGCTCACCACCTGCTGACTGATGCCCAGTTAGTCCCCGAGTGGCGATCCCCCGACCTCCGCTCCCCCCAGTTGATATACTAGAGGTAACGTCACATGGTATGGAATACCCCGCTGGCCACTTTGGGTCAGCTGCCCTGGCTGTGTCCCTCCAGCCTGCTTGTTGGCTGGGCATGAGAAGCTGAAAAATCCTTGACTTTAGTCTAAACACTACTTAGCAACAACTGCAAACATCCGTGTTACCAACATTCTTCTCATTCTAAATCCAAACCACAGCACTATACCAGCTACTAGGAAGACAATTAACTCTATCCCAGCTGAAACCAGGACAGGAGGCTATTGAATTAATGACAGAAATCAGGTTACACTGAAGGGATCAGAGGAATCTATTAAAATCTCCCCAGCCAATCCTCTGGTTTCAGTTAAGCTGGAGAATGAGATAATAGATTTTTTTAGTTGATAGTGGAGCCACACATTCTGTAGTAACTAGTTGTAAGGGGTCCTTAAGTAAAACTAAAATAAATGTTGTTGGTGCAACAGGGAAAAAGACCTTAAGACCATCTTTTAAATCTATGGAGTGTTCAATTGGTGATACTAAATTAACTCATGAATTTCCCTGTATGCCACAATGCCCCTTACCACAGCTTGGATGGCACATACTTTATAAGTTGCATGCACAACTAACCTTCTCTGAAGACTCCGTTCAGTTGCATATTCCTCCAGAGATGGGTTGGAAAGCCCAAATATGTTTAATAACTGAAAAGAATCCTGGTGAAGAAATGAATATTCCAGAAGAAGTACTAAATCCAGTTATACCTTTGGTATGGGCAAAGACACCCAGACAAACGAAGAATGTAATTGCAGTAATGACTGAACTTAAACTGGGTGCCCAGCCAGTAAGAAAAAGACAATAGCCTATTAAGCTAGAAG
The DNA here is from genome assembly GCF_929443795.1 of Astur gentilis. NCBI lineage: Eukaryota > Metazoa > Chordata > Aves > Accipitriformes > Accipitridae > Astur > Astur gentilis. Next base: position 64,639,185 of record NC_064919.1, read on the forward strand.
CCCAAAAGGGGCTTAGATAGGGGCTTTAGAACCTATGATAAGCTCCTTTTTGGAATATGGGCTGTTAAAAGAATGCCAATCAGAATACAATACTCCAATTTTACCTGTAAAAGAAACCTCGTTCTTCAGAGTATAGACTGGTACAGAATTTATGAGAAATGAATGCGAGGACAATAGATATCTACCCTGTGTTTCCGAATCCATACACTCTCCTTGCTTAACACTTATTTTACAGTGTTGGATTTTCCAGTGTTGGACACCTAAAAGATGCTTTCTTTTGTATTCCTGTGGATAAGGAAAACCAGACCATCTTTGCCTTTGAGTGGGAAAATCCAACTATAGGGTGAAAGAAGCAACTACGTTGGACTGTTCTTCCCCAAGGATTCAAGAATAGCCCCACCTTGTTCGGTAAAATACTGGCTAAAGAGCTAGAACAATGGCAAAGTGATAATGGTGCACCATGACTGTTTGATCACTATTGAACAGGTGTATTCCACTAGACATGGTCTGCAGGATGAACCCTTGCCTAATACGGAGTTGGAGCTATTTACTGATAGGACCAGTTTTGTATTGAAAGGAAGGCTAAAAGCTAGATATGCTGTGGTAACATCTACTCAAATTTTAGAAGCTAAATCTCTGTCTAATAACACTTCTGCCCAAAAGGCAGAATTGGTAGCATTAACACAAGCCTTGGAACTTGGCCAAGGAAAAAGAGTCAATATATATACTGATTCTAAGCATGCTTTTGGAGTGGTGCATGCACACGGAGCAATTTGGAAAGAAAGAGGACTTTCAACCTCGCAATGAACCCCAATTAAATATGGAGAAGAAATAACGAAACTTTTACAGGCAGTTCTTCAGCCAAAGGAAGCTGTAATAATGCATTATAAAGCCCAACAAAGAAGGAACAGTGATATTATAAAGGGAAATCGAAAAACAGATCAAGTGGCAAAGGAAGCAGCTTTAAAAGAGCCAAAATTTGAAGAAGCCTTAATTCCAGCACCTCATTTAGAATACTGCCTCCACAGTATACTGAGAAAGAAGATCAATTGGCAGAACAATTAGATTGTTCTAAAAGTGATCGGGGATGGCAGGTGACACCTTTAAAACAATTGCAATTTCTGAAAAGATGATGGAAATTCTACTTAAAAGATTGCATCAAGAAACACATTCAGGAGCACGTGCGTTGATATTGACTGCCAAAAGATATGTTATAGGACCAAAAATGAAAAATCTAGCAGATATTATAGTTAAAAGATGTACTGTTTGTTGTGCTAATAATCCAAAAATTATGAAGAAGTTTATAGAAGGAGTTATGAAACAAGGTATAACTCCTGGGGAATACTGGCAAATAGATTTTACATAACTACCAAGGTGTAATTTATACAAATACTTATTGGTGATAGTAGATAGCTTTTCTGGTTGGCCAGAGGCCTTTCCATGTTGTACTAACAAGGCTAGAGAAGTAATTAAGGCCTTATTAAAAGAAATTAGCCCTAGGTTTGGTATTCCAGAAGATATTTCTTCTAATAAAGGACCTCATTTTATTGCAGAAATAGTACAAGGAGTTTCTAGATTTTTGGGTATTAAATGGGATTTGCATACCCCTTGGAATCCACAGTCCAGTGGTAAAGTAATCTTGTAGAAATATGACAGAGACAACGGAGACAGGGCGGTTGAATAAAATCCTGCATGGATTTAGATTCGCCCTGACTGGATTGTTACAGAGTTTACTACAGAACCTAATCATTTTGGCTGATACAGTGATTTTTGTTTGTATTTTGTTTGGATGTCTTAAGAGTATCATTGTAAGGCAGGTATCTCAATTGTATGTATTAATGATAAGAGATAGAAAATGATACTTGTAGAAGTATATTAAGACTTCACGAGTCTCAAAGGGGGGAAATTGTTATCAATGAATATAATCAGGTAACATCTATTAATAACACTACCACCAAGCAGACTTTATTGCTGTAATAAACTATTTTGAAGGCTTTATTTATAGGATATATCAATATACAATCCTAAGTGGTGTTGGGACACATTAATAAAGGAAGACATACTACTTTGTGGAATTACATAATTCCAGAAAGTAGAGGTTAACTCTATGCACAAGAGCAGGCCCACTGAGGTCAACAGGATAACTATAAATTCATAAACTGCTCAGTTTTAAATTTTCAAGATATCTCTGTTTTCAAACTGAATTCCATTAGAGGGCTTTTGAATTCCAGATTTAATCTATCATTCCACATTTAATTTTTTAATTCAGCTCATGGAATTTGCATCATCACATACTGTAATCTTTCATTATACTTAATGCAGTTGTATCAGAAGACACTAAGGCTACAGACGCACAAAAAATTGCAGCTGACCTAAGGGAATGAAAAGCTGCAAATATGACGCAGTCTCTTGAACTGATAAAATTGCTTAGGCTGCACATGTTATTCTGGTTCTAGAGTAGAATAACTGCATTTTGGGGCAGAGAAAGACATAACCGCCTACCTATATGGGCTGTTACAAAGTCGTTATTTTCAGATTTTTGTCTTGTCCTTCCCTGTTCTGGAGCAATTGCATTTGTACAGGTATGGTCTAAAAAAAAAATATATGCCAGAACAGAGGCAGCAGAGAGTTCCTTTTCTATCTAAACATGATGGACACTGTGACCCAATTATGTATTTAAATTTATCTTGGCTGAGGAGTCATGTTGCCACACCAAATATGAAAGTATTGTTTACAAATAAGAACAAACCTAAGAAGGCTGTTACGTTATCTGTGCTCTTTGCAGTGTTTACCTCCAGGACAAAGTTGGCATGTGTATTATAACCAAGAAGCTCTGCTACTTTTGCCCTTATTGGAAGCAATTGCTGAAGAATTTTTGTGTTCTCCTAAAAAAGAAAGGAGGCAAATTTGTAAAGTGAAACCAGAAAACGCATGCTATCAAAACAATTACCTGAATAATATCTGTAATCATAAGAAATAACAAACATTTAAAATTAAACACTTTAAGATATAAATGTAGAGTAAGGTAAGTTTAGCTAGATTCTTATAATTTTTTTTTGTCACAGTATTTGATTGCCACTAGCTAGTTTTCTAGTCAGTCATTACTCTCCCTATTATCTTTTTTTATTAATCAAAATATAAATAATTTCTTTTTAGGATAATAACAAATCTTTGATGGTTGCAAAGAGTTTATTTCCTTTATCAATCATTTAAATGTGAAAGATAACAGGCAAATGGCTGACAGCAGGCTTAATTGCTAGTTAGTGGTGAAGGCAGACTGCAAAGCTATTGTGCCAACATTCAAAGCTTGTTTGCAAATTTGCCTCTTTTGCCACTGACAAAGGCAGTCAGAGAAAAAGCTCTGAAACACAAAAACCCCAGGCCCTGACCTAAATGCGTTGGAGGATACTTGAGAAGCTGAAAATGTAACTGTGTTAACCTCCTGTTCTGGAAAAGTGTGATTTCTCAGGGAAAAACGTTTTTTTTTCAAGCACTAGGTTTGATGATTGTCCCACAGTTTTAACAGCAAATCCCTTTAAGTGTGCTTACTTGCAGAGTTTTCAGTTCTTGGTGCCCTTTTATTCTATCTTGTACTCTTCACGTTTCCTAGCACTTCAAGTACAAAAGCTCAACTCTGCCATTGTTCTCTAATGAATGGTTGGTACAATTGCCTGAATGACGCTTCTTCTATCCTTTCCATACTTTTTCATTATTTTAGACCTATCTAGGTGCCTGGTCTCATCAGTATCTAACAAATTATTTGTGAAATTATTTCTTCTTTTTATATGGCATGTTTCTGGCTATTTTTCAGAAAATTAAATGAATCTTTTATAAAAATCAGTTTTTTTCTAAAAATCTAATTGAAATTCTTATCAATATGCAATGGGTTAATTTCACATTTAATCACCTGTATTTCATAATTAAAATGTGTGCTTAAATAACCCTTCTTATTCGGAAGAATCCCAAAGTACTACAGAAGCTACAGTCAGAAATCCTTCTCCAGGAGGAAAGTGCCAGTAAGCAGCTGCAGAGCACTGTAGGGAAATTTGGCAAAAGATCAAAATCCTATTTCTATTTACAGCACCACTGAAACTTTAAGATATGTACACACACAGAGGCAGATCATCAACTTCTACGGTCTTTAGACATCAGAATAAACTCGAGCAAGGAACAGTTAAAGATCACACTGATAAGTTTTGATTTCATAGTACTAGACAATATATAGAACTCAAATGTAACATTTGAATATGTAGCTCCATTTTTCAACTCTGTCATTACCCTGTAGAACAGTCAATATACGACATACCTCTTTGCACCTCGAGTTAAAGGCAGATTCCATTTTTCTCCTGGTTTCCGAAATGCAGCACTTCTTCATGACAGGAAAATAGTGGGGATACTTTAAAGTAATTTTATATTTGTTTTCCTCAGTCTTCTCTAAATTCTTAATAAAGTCATCAGGAAGGCCTTCTACAGAACACAATTTAATAAACAATGTTTACCAGAATTACCTACTCCCCTCTCTTTTTGTGAGATTGTTGCATTTGTTCTGCAGCAATCTAATTTGACGTCAGAAATCTCCATGGAAATATAATCCCTCTTTTTACAACTATTTACTAAAACTTTTTCAAATCACAACTAAGCAAAATAAAAAAAATATATATGTAAGGCTACCAGATAAAAACAGAATTTGACATAAAAAAAATTAAATCACTGGTTTTATTAAAGCACATTTTATGCCATACCCTTCAGATAATGAATCCCCAAATTCTCTGTTACATAAAATCTCTAGATCAGTTTAAATGATTGAAGTAGCTAAAATATATTGCCGGACAGAAAAGTTTTTCCAATAATTGCAATGAATATAATACACAGGAGATTGCCTAATGGTGGAGAACTCAGAAAAGAAGCAGAGAAGAGTAAAGTTAAAAAAAAGAAAAAAAAAGGTAGGACAGATATGCTAACTTGATGCATGGCAAACACTTCAAGAAGCACAAATCTATGAAGAAATCAAACACCTGCAAAGGGTAATTCTAAACTGACCTTGGTAAAGGATTAAAAAGGAAACAGTAAAGATTGGAAAACAGTCAGAGTTTCACTTGATCTAACCATTATTCACTGGGCCAAAAATGATTACTCCAGTAAAACTCCAAGGTTGAAGAAATGGGAAGACCAAGCATACTACTCACCAAGTTCTTCCTTAGAAAATAGAAGAAATGTGTTTTCCTCATTCAAGTTTTTGTTAAAGTCTATACACAGCTCACTCAATTTTTTCTTCATCGTCTTTATTTCCTGTATCGGGCATAAACTGAACTTAGTGGAAAAACAAAAATCAAACTTGCATTTACTATCCTCCACATGAATAGTATTTTACTTTTTCCAGCTAGGCTCTCTACTAGCCAACAATGATTACCAGCACTGAGCAAGTAACACACTGCAGGTAGTGTCATAATTCACTCTCCCTCAGCCTCCCTTTTATCATTCTTTTGGTCCTGAGCAATATCGTTGCCAATGAACCCTGGGTCCCAGCTATTGCTCTGACAACTTTTCAAATGTGTTCTCAACTCAGAGGGGATTGAACACATAAACACATTCTCTGAACAGCGTTATGTGCTACATTCAATTATTTTCTTTTATTTGAAAATCTTAAATTACAATTTTAAGTGTAAAAATATCCACTAAAATCAATAAGAATCAAGGGAGTAAAAATGCATGCAACCTATTGAAAAACACTCCTTTGGAGTTATATAAGCATGACAAAAAGAAGAGAATACTCACACAAGACAGGACCATTCCAAAACCTTTTTTATAATCCTGATATTCATCCACCTGAAACATTTTCTTATATATATCTCATAGCATGTCTCTACTCTTTGCTATCAAGTTCACATAAACACAGTAGTTACCAGTAGAAGAATACACACCAAATACAAAACTTGGCAGAGACTATGATTAGAAAAAAAATTACTTAAATGTAATTCAACTATTGTTTCCTTATAAAGTATTTCAAAACTCCTTTAGAGGCATCAGTTGCCCTTGAGCAACGCAAAATAAACAGGAAACTGTTCCCACTAACTGAAGATGTTGATGAAGAATGATTATTTTCTACAAAGGGTGAAGTGTATTCAAGAATCATAAATTGAGATTATTATACAACATCACTCAGAATTTAAAGATAATTATGTCAGCATCTCAGATGCTGACAATTTTACTTCATGATTTTCAGAAGTGACAAGTGCTTTTATATGCTTGGGTAAATCCTCTCTAAATGGAGCCAAAATTCTCAGCGTGGCTTGTGCTCCCTTTAAGCTACCTCAAGTATTTTTTAGTCAAAATGCTAAAATCCTGGACACATTTTACAACATTGGTTAATAACTGAAATTAAAATAGCTGTGTCTTTGTAACAGTTATACAAACTTCTGAAACTTGGACTCACAAGTAACATTATTGAGAGGTCTCTTGGCTAGGAATCTATCTAATTTAGGCATTCTCTGTAATCAGAATACATAACAAAAGTCTTCCAGATAGGCTGCTTCTAGTCCGGAAGTCTAAGAGAGGTGATGCATACCACCTCTATCCATTGAGTACTGTGGGTGTCTAACGGATTAACTTAAAACCCTTAAGGTGACTGAAGTTTAAAGGATGGATCTGGAACTAAGAACACTTAAGATTAGAGCAGTAATCAAGCAGGCCCAAAAGCTCGAAGTTCAAATATATGCTTGGTACAGCTATACAACCATAATTGCATCCCTTGGACAGTTTGTCACCTTTGCTTTATAAACTAATAGTTCATATTTACATTCTGCACTTCTTTAGGAAGATGGAGTCCATTTCTTTTTCCCACTTGAACTGATTTCTCCAGATATCTCTTTGTTTCAGGCTTTACATTTTCAAGATCGCAGGTTTGCTGAAATGATAGTACAGAATAACTGAATTTACAACATGGTGTAAGAAACATACCAAGCATTAAAAGGGTCTGAACAGAGTTGTTCTAAAGAACACCACCATAGTAAAAAAGGGACATCCCAGATTTTAGTGTGTAGGACTTGCCAAAAACAGTTACCTTATACAACAGTATTCTTATATTGATGTAGCATGGTTTAAAAATAATTTTCTTTTACCAAGTATCACAGCACATTTACATGCTGTCATAATGGCAAGCCCTTTTAGTTTACAGTACAGTGCACTCAAACTTTTCCTGTAGAGATAGCTTTCTTATACATACTTGAAGTAAATCAGTGCTATAAGGTAACACCGTACCTTAAAACTTAGAAGGATTAAAAACCCCCAAAAGATTAGATGTGTCACTGAAGGTCATCAGATGGCATAAAATTTGAGCATATACATCTTCTCTTTCATAAGAAATCAATCAGTGACAACAAATAGAATGGTATTTCTATGTCTGGTTATGCCATTAACAAAGATTCTTGAATGGTCATTTCCTAAAGCAATCAACATTAAGAGACAAGATACTGGTTGTAACAGACCATGGATCAGCCCGGTGAGGGTCTTCCTTCAAATGACTTCAGCATAACTGCTTAATTCAGAAACCTGTCATTTTGTTCCAAATTGAAAATAATGCTGCACACATTCTAATTTTTTTCCCCTCATCTAAAAGTGAACATTTAAAAAAAAAAATTAACTTACAGTACTTCTTAAAAAATGAATAATCTTCTTAATTTCACCTTCAAATATGAAGCTGTTGGAATTAGCTCTGACTTGTCTTAACAACTCTCTCATCAGCTTACCTACATACAATTAATTCTTGACTAGCACCTCTGAAAAGTAAGGAGGTTGAAACATGCAAATTCTATGAAAGAGTTACACAACTGTGTACAGCTGTCAACTAATGACCTGCCAGTGCAAATTACCTCTCTTCCTTAAACAGAAAAAATAAGAGACAGGAACCTAGTCGTATTCCAAGAGAAAATAAGAAAGAATAAAAGCTCTGAAATAGATATTTTCCCAACTGTCACTTAAAAATAATCCACACAACAACACATAAACAATGTCTACTCCCACCAGTGCCCCACAAATAGGATTACAAAAAAAAAAAAAAGTACCAGTGGAAATTGTTTTTTAGAACCATGAAAGAACTTCGAATGGTTTAGCTTTGTTTTCACTCTGCAAAGAGTCACAAGTCCCAGTAGCATTGTGCTACAGCAAGACTGCTAAGCACTAGTACAATTGTGCCTAAAACTTTTGTGCATATACCAATAGTCTATACACAAGAATTTCTAGGTCCAGTGAAAAAAAATGACAATCACTTCACTTTGATAAGCTAACTTTTCTAAAGCAATAGGCATATTTAACTTAGTTTCCGATACTAATAATTCCCATGAACGATGAATGTTTTTTCTTTTTAATATTATCTGTTGACAGGTAATTTTTAAAAGAATCCATAAACTCATGAGAGGATGATCTAATTACTATAGGTCATCACACAGCTAAAGTAAATGGTGACTTAGCCATGTGATTGCACAGAGTACCCTTCAGCATGGCTATAATTCTTTTGCAGCACTCACCCATCTTTTTTGTTTGTTTGTTTGTTTTTGTTTGGTTTTAAATAAAAGGATGTAAAAAGTGGAAATCTCTTTTGGGGAAGAAAGTGAGTGAAGAAAATCATGCCCTCTGTCCTCTCCAAGTCAAACCTCACATCTCCATCCTCATTTGTGATAACTGCATAAGGCAAGCCACACAGAATATTTCCCAACACAAAGATAAAAGAATGCTATTACTCTACTCCCTACAACACTCAGGCTTCCTGCTCTGCTTCTGGCAAAGAATACTCCCTTTATGCTACCAAGCACTGCTTGGAGTATATTTATGCTAGGAGCATCAATGCTGTGATATTGAGTACAAAAATATTTGTAACAATCAGAATTTTCAAATATTGCTTTTCCACAGGACAACACACAATTCCAGGGTTCTTTTTTATGACCTAAGGCTAGTGTGATAGAAAAAACAGGACTGCAAAATGGTAGAAGTGAAAAATGCAGATACAGTCACTACATTAACATTTATATTGTGCTAACTGTGCTGCAAGGCTGAAAACCAGAATGGCTGAGAAAAAAATTTGAGTATAAACTCTATAAAAAGACACTGGTTTTATTACAGTCACAGTTAAGGACGGAGGATTGTGAAGTGTCACTGACTTATTCAGGTATTGTGTGGGATCTCCCAGCCCCTCCATTGGGCACATGGAACTGTCATCTCCTGGGCCCAAACCTAGCAAAGACTTTAGGCAGAAGGGAATTCACAAACACTAATTTTAAGTCCTTAAATGCAATGAATATTAGCTCCTTCTAAAGCTAAGAAAGAGAAGGATTCTTTTAGGAAAAAGGAGGAAAAAAATAAGTTAGTATTCTTCATCTTTCTTTTGATGACTACACATCTCTCCATACACTTCAAAAGAAATCAATGTTAAATAGCTTCTAGTCTTAATATTAGCCTTTGTAAAGTTTATCTGCATCACAGACATGCTTAAGATAAGGGTGACACACATTAAAAAAGACCTGTCAGGTCTTTAAGGATAAGCAAGCATATAAACCCTCATAGGTGCAGGAACCAAGGGTGTTCTGTGGTCATCTCTGAATTTCAGTCTGGTCAGGATGGTCTATGTCATCCGGTGTTTCTTTGATGAACAATTTCCGCAACAGAAGTGCTAATTTCGAATATACTACACACGCAAAATTTTAGAACTTTCCAAAAGTTTTAGGATGGTCATCGTTGATGATTTTCTATACCATTTTGTACTTGTTTTGGACAACCATGCTACCTTATTCCATGAAGAAATCTTCAGGCAGAGTAAGAAACAAAACCTACTTAGAATATCATGAACAAAAACTGCAGCAGCTGTTTACATCAGGCTGAGTTTCCTGAGGGCATGTGGGTGGAGAAGGTTAGCAACATTCTTAAGCATGCCTCTGCTAGCCAACATGTGCAGATGTTAGGAGTAATAAAATTTAAAATTATAGTTTCCGTACCAAATTCACCTTTATTCCAAGTTTCAGACCCCAAAATAAAAGTTTTCTAAAGAAAGATCTGAAGCATATTGAACAACATAAATTTATGCAGGAATTTGTTCCCCTAATGTGTGGAGAAAAGAAAGAGACTAGATTATTTTCAGGTTTGTTTGGTTGGTTGGGTTTTTTTAATTAAATATAAAAACCTCACACATCTTCCACTACCAACAGGTCTTAAATAAAGCAGAAATTAGAAAGAATACTAAACAGTTGTTAACTTAGAAAAGTGTAGTCCTTGTTAAAGGGAGCAAAAACATTCAGGATGTCACTGTGATCAAGCAGATTTAATCATCTTTTAGTGGACTGACTGTATTATAAATAACATGGGAGTGTGACAGCCCTCATTCTCCTCACCACATTTTAATCTGGCCCCTGTGCTGGATCATGAAACTGAATTCATATACCTGAACTATTAAATCCTCAGTGAAGCCATGAAAAACCTGATTTAATCAAAATGTTTTGCTGGCTTATTTAAACTGATAAAATTATTTCAGCAAAACATTTCTGGTTTTGGAAGTCTCTTTTTTTTTATGGGCTCCTGGAACCTGACTTTTCACCTAAGAATTTCTAACAGGAGAAGGCATTAGAAATTTAGCAAAAATTAACAAGAAGTTTGTCATTTGGAAATAGAAAGAGCTGATCAGTCCGGCACTATTGGCAATTTCACATCTGTTCTACAGCAAAAAATGCTACTACTTTCATAGTTATTACAAAGTTGATACATGCTTAGAGGTTGCATCTCTGGAAAACTAATACTAAAACATGCTTGCATGCTGAGTTAGGCCAAGAAAAATCTCTGAAAAAAATTAAATGGAGATTTAAGCAACTATTGTAACTGTTATGAAACCAAGTATTGCTGCAAAGGAAAATGAAGTAGGAAAGCACCAAATGAAAAAGATGTTAAAAAAAAAAAGATTCTAAGAAAGTAACACTAGGGAGTAACAGCAATCAGTTTTCACTAGCTACTATCAGAAATTCCTGTAAACTAAAAACAGATAGATACACAGATATGGCAGATTAGTCCTAAAGGTATCCATGTATACTGTACTGGAGAATGGGGAAAATCATAGCAAATAATAAATAAATATAAACCTTTTTAATTATTAGCAACAGAGCAGGGGAAAAAAAAAATCAACATAAGGCACGGGGCGAGAGGGAGAAATCAACATAAGGCACTATCTGCCAACACACAACAGAAGGTCCTCAAAATGGGGCTATTAAATACCTCCACAAACACAGAAACACCACCACCCAGCCAGAAAAGAACACTTCAAAATACACCTAGAAAACACAGCAATAGAAGACAATGGTATTGAAGGCATTTTAATAAGGTGCTGCAAATATTATTCTGTTTCCCAGTCAATGCTGCAAAAAGCACAGACAACAACTCCAAGAAATAGGGATCCAATATATTATCAGCATCACAAGAAGGTTAAAAATCGATGGGGTTGAAAGAAGATTCACCTCCAAAGCACAGACAAATGTACATATTTTAGTTTTCACATCAGATAACTCCCTTGCATTATCTTTAAATTACACTTTTGGAAAATTATTACTAAATGTCACTAGATGCATTTGAACAAAAACAAATGTTCTTCCTGTTTGAGCTACAAAATAAACTGTCTGAATGAGGAATACAAGATACCTGTATGTGCTCAATTAGAAGAGACGCTGAACAGAAACACAAAAGGGATAGAAGCTAGTTTAACATATCTTTTGGCTTAGTTTTATTTTGAGGCTTATGCAACATGAGGTGTATACAATGTAGCTGTCTATGATTAGCAGATCAAAAGAGGTAATTTTGGGGGTCACTCCCAGTTATATGTTCTCATTAACTTTCATAACTTAAAACTCAACTTTAAAATTTCAAATTCTCCACTACTTCAATAAAGCACAATTTTGGACACCAATTCAAAAGCAGTGAGCCAACCTAAATACATTGCTATATTGCCTCTTTTCTTCCTCACACATTGGTGATGCTCTGGGCAAACCAGTTCAGGGAGCTCAGCCAGCAGAAACTATGTTTTATTTTTCCTGATGAGCTTACTTCTGCTAGCTTAGCTTCCTTGTACCAGCTTATTGGAAGATTAGACAAAAGTCAAAGCTATTGCAATGGAGAGAAAGGATATGCACACTTAGACATGAGACACAAAGAGTGGGAGCACCAAGTTACACTGGCTTAAGTTTTTGTGGAACCAGAGCCTTTTTGTACAGCTGTGTCCCACTGGAAAGATTTGACTGGTATAGACACAAGGGAAACACACACAGTGATGGGGATCTTGAAAAGTGCTGTGGATACTAACTTCTTTAGAGAAAAGTTTTTCACTGCTGGAATTTTATCTACATTTCCACAAGTTATGCAGATATCATTGTGATTTACCTGCAAATAAACAATCTTCTGAAACACATCTTCTCTCATGCTCATCTCCACATCAAAATTAGAAAGCTTTTTGTCAGCCTCTGTACTTGCTAAGCGTACCTCTTTGTCAGGTGAGACATGCTGGGGAAAATCCAACATGCTTCTTTCCACTGTTTAAATAAAAAGCAATGAACACTTACACAAAAGGCTAGAAATGCTTCAAGGATAAGGAACTTCCCCCCCCTTCTGACATTTATAGGAGACATAAGAAACAAGTACCCAAAGCAACCTGACACTTCAGATCAGGCTTGAAGCAAATAAAGTGATTACAGATAATATAAAAATGAATAGGTGAAAGGACAAAACCGCACATCATTATAACAAACATTTTACAGACACTATCTATTACCCAAGCCTAATTATCTCATCTTCTTTATTCTACAAAATCAACTGAAAGGTATATAAATATAATACATAATTTTTGAAAGATGAACCACTTGTAATTGAAGACCGACATTGTTTCATGGCTGGCACAGATGCTTCCATGTTAGCATTTCAAGTGAAAAGCTCTGAATCTTTCAAACAGGCCCATGTGTCCTGAAGTTATCTTTACATTGTTATGAGAACGGTGTCAAATCCCCATCTTCTCTTCTGTGTTTAAGAAGAGCGAATAAAGCAAAGATAGAAGATGCTGTCTATGTATTCGGAACTTCTAGAGATCAGAAGCTGAGTAATACTACTTTTTTAGAATACACTTCTAAGATTAAGTAAATCCTTGCTTATTAAAGGAATATTGCATCTTATAATGACATTGAATAGAAATGCTAAAATAGAAATGAATCATCATGACTTAGTTGAATTAACTTAATTCAAAACCAATTATAATTTCATTCCCCCTCACCTTCCCAAAAGCACATTTTAGAGAAACAACATTTCTAGGATGATTTAGAGCTTTGTAATTTCATGCAATCTGAAGTTGGTTTATCAAACCCTGAGATACTCTCAGCCCTTCAGATACCTTTGGAATGCACACATGGGCATATGTTTCTTGTTAAAGTCCATAGGAAACTGGCCCCCAAACGCCCCGCTGCTGTCCTCATGCCAAGATGTTTCAAAATTATGAAGTGGGTTTTGGCAGCTTCCAAGTGAAATGTAAGGCCTGTGTCTTTTCAGATAATACGTTTCACTTACTGGGGGAGGTCTGTCATGTACATGTGAAAAGGACACACAGGCCTTAAAGATCCAAGGTTCTAATGGAAGTCTTGCTGTGGTAATACATCCTTATCATATGCCATGGGCTCTTTCACAGGTAAGTCATGCTAATTTCACATACAGCTTTGAAGATTAGCATTAAAAGCTTACATATGACCCACTACTGCAATAGCACATAAAGAAAAAAAGTACATCTTGGTAGATGCAAGTCTTGGTGGCTATGCTGAGAGGCTGATGGCTGCTATTTGCTGAATCAAACATAGATTTTCCTTCTAATTTAATTTAAACCAGAGTTTTATACCTTGGTGAAAAGGCTTACAATAATTATACCAAATACATTGGTATAACTAAAACTGAATCTGACAGGAAGCTGTTTCAGTGAAGATTACTCAGTCTTTCTGCCAGTATCAATTCTGGTCAATTCACTGAATGTGCCTAAACTGTAATTCTAAGTATGTGAAAGCCAGACTAATATTACAGTACAATCACTTGAGCTGCAGGCTGCTCTTTATTGCTAGGCAAAGACTTTGTTCCAAGCCAAGCTAGCTGTTTTCAGCGCTTATGTTGCTACTGCAGATTTTTTTAGAGGATTTAAGAGAACTTGACATTTTATTACACTGACTACTTTTTGAGGGTCATGCAGTCACCATCTGATAGGTTTTCCAAAACAAAGCTACCCAAGACACACTTACATTTTTCTTATCTCCTCTGACTGACAGCTATTAACAAATTAACTGAATGACCTGTGTTTGACCATTAAACTCCAGCCATGTATTGGTAGGTCTTGATAATTCATCCAGAACAATCTAGATGTGACTGCATGACCAACACTTCTCCCTGGATTCTTCAAGGCCTTGCAGGCCATAATATAAAAGTGAGCAAGTAAAGCAGTCTTCCCCCATTCTCAACCGTCACATTTTCTCCAGTAGGAGCTCATCAACCTTTCTATTGTTCCATTTGACTTGCTTGTCTCAGATTCTGCAGCATCTGAAAAAACCACTGCGTATCAGGTTCATACACACCACAGATTCTGTAGTCTACACTGTTGCACATTGTGCCCTAGCGGTTGTACACAGCTGGAAAAGAAAAATGTAACTGTGTGGAGCTTCACGTGCAAAAAGAAAATAGGTGACCAATGCAGTTCTCTGGATGCGTCAAAGCAATCAACAGCACAGTTTTGCTAATCCTTGTTTTTGTCTCTAGAATAAAGCAGCAGGACTTTGTAGCTGATCATGTTACATATTGCTGAGAGGTCCTGAAAGGTTATTATGACCAGAGGACCCTTGAGAGGCCCCTACACATTCTACATGAGAACTGCATGGATCAGAACTGTAAGTAAAAACTATCTTTCCTCAATGTTTAAGTGCAGATGAAATGCCGTATAGAAAGAACCACAGAAAAAGTACACTAACCTGCATATTCCACCTCTATATCTGCCAAGGCCCGTACAGTATTTTCATGTGTTACTTCTCCAATATCAAGCATCCCAACACTGTCATATACATGCTTTGTCTTCCTGATTAGTTCTTCTGTTCTTGTTCTAATTTGCTCTGGTGACAGGTCCCATCTCAAAAGGTTTCGGCCTGCTGCTATGTATGAAGAAGCCTTGAGCTGGCTAGTAATTTCTGCTCCTAATGTCATTGTCAACACAAGCCGGGGCCCAACGGACCTGAAAGTATAAAAATGATCTTTGCATAGCAATTTTCTAGTTCAAGAGGTAGTTTACAGTATTTAAATATTTAAAATATTTAAATATTTAAAAAATATTTAAATATTTAAAAAAAAGGTGAGAGACCTTTAATAATTACAGAATATTTTTAGAAGCAAGAATAAAGTCCTTTTAGAGCCATAACTTGTTCAGCAGGACCATACACAGTCGTTACCCTTATCAATTAAGTCTATTTAAATAAATCAGATGTCTGTCTTGTACCTTTTCTATCTAGAGGATGACTAAGTGTGGACAGGGAGAAAAACTTTGGTATTGACAAAACCAGACAGAGTTACTATTCAATCTTCTAAGAAAAACAGAATTACAGTTACTGAAACTTTACAGAAACAGACTTTGCATTTTTGAAATAAGGAATAAAACCGACATAGTGATTTCTAGATTATTAAGAACAAGAACTGCAAAGATGTATAAAACAAGACATAAAAAAAAAAGTCATGTTCATTATAACAAATAGTTTTATATTTATACAGGATGTCTACCACACAGTCAGCCATGGGAGGAAAACTTCTAATTGTTACTTACTTGAAAATGTATTCCTTTAATTGTTGTGGATTTTAAACAGACAGTTTCACACTATTGCCAGAAGAGGTACATAAGTTTACTGTAATTTATGTACTATTAATCCTGATTATATAAATCAACTATATTTCAGCTTTAGCTAGCAGAAAAGTTTACATATGTAACTGATATTACCCAATCAATGGCTGCTTTTCACTAATCTTTTTTACATTATTAAAAAAAAAAAGAAAAAAAAAAGAAAGAGACTTGGAGCCATGAGGGCTTCAGAAATACAGGCTTCTACCCTCCCACCCCAACAAACGAGCACTCAACTTGGTTGTATAAAGGAGAAGGATACAGACTCAGGTAACTGACTGAAGTGGGGCTAATAGAAACCCACACAGTCAACAAGATGTCCACCTGGTCACTACATTAATAGCTCAAGTTATATATGAAGTAGTTGCTGAGGAAGATAATTTGATAGTAATTAAAAGACAGCTGGCATTCAAGCAGTAAAGCTTGCTGCAATGTTTAGTATCATAGAAAGATCATATGAGCATCATAGGAGGATCTCTGGTTGGCAGAGACTTTCTATCTGCCTCCCTATTTCCCTAGTCACATAGTCTAAAAAAAAAATAATTAAAAAAATATCACATGTTCTTACGGTAATAATGACAAAATTTTCAACCATAACTAAAGAGATACAAGAACACACACAGAGCTTGCCACTAAAAGGGATGTTTACCTCACACTATTGTATACCAAATACCTTTTTCTCCAACGCTAGCCACTGTACTTGTACTAATTTTATTGCAAAACCAGTCTGGTATGTGCATAAGTGCCCAGATAGGTTTTGGCATACAACGCAGGGAGCACGCATAAAAGGATAGGCAATTTTAGCCTGAAGGAAGAACAAAGCAGAAGAGTGAAATGCCAACAATCCAAAGAGAGCTGCACACAGGACTTCTGTCTGAAGGCAAGACTTTTTGTTAAAAGGCTTACTCATCTATAGGAGGAATTCTCTAGAAATAACCTAGCCAAAACTATTTTTATG
The DNA here is from genome assembly GCF_929443795.1 of Astur gentilis. Lineage (NCBI taxonomy): Eukaryota > Metazoa > Chordata > Aves > Accipitriformes > Accipitridae > Astur > Astur gentilis. The sequence goes on from NC_064919.1 coordinate 64,656,059, forward strand.
CAAGACAAAAATGAAAGACAACACTTCATAGAATCATAGAATGGTGTGGGTTGGAAGGGACCTTAAAGATCACCAAGTTCCAACCCCCCTGCCATTGGCAGGGACACCTTCTACTAGACCAGGTTGCTCAAAGCCCCATTCAACCTGCCCTTGAACACTTCCAAGGATGAGGCATCCACAACTTCTCTGGGCAACCTGTTCCAGTGCCTCACCACCCTCACAGTGAAGAACTTCTTCCTCATATCTAATCTAAATCTACCCTCTTCCAGTTTGAAGCCATTACCCCTTGTCCTGTCAGCACATGCCCTTGTAAAAAGTCCCTCTCCAGCTTTCTTGTAGGCCCCCTTTACGTACTAGAAGGCTGCTATAAGGTGTCCCTGGAGCCTTCTCTTCTCCAGGCTGAACAACCCCAACTCTCTCAGCCTGTCTTGACAGGAGAGGTGCTCCAGCCCTCTAATCATCTTCACGGCCCTCATCTGGACTCACTTGAACAGGTCCTGTCTTTCCTGTACTGAGGACTCAAGCTGGATGCAGTGCTCCAGCTGGAGTCTCAGGAGAGCAGGGTTGAGGGGCAGAATCACCTCCCTCGACCTGCTGGTCATGCTTCTTTTGATGCAGCCCAGTATATGGGTGGCATTTTCATCTACACTTTACGTTGAGAATTTTTTTTTCCTTGTTACCACAGTTTCTTCAAATCCTCCCAAACCAGTGTGGGCGAGAGGTTTACTTTTCCCTTCTACTGACTTACAGAAATATCAATGTCCAGCAAATTGATGATTTAACTCTGAAAATGAATCCTGAATAAAGAATATTTCTTCCGCCTCTGTTCTGCCTCTCTGATACCGACTCAGTTCTGACATTAATGCCTTAGTAGCTTCTCCATTGGACTACTGAAACTTCAAATCTCAGTTAGAAGTTTTTGATAAATGAAGCTGCTTTCATGAAAGCAAAATGTTAAGTATTAGCATTCTGAGAATGCATGTTTCCCACCTCCCAAAACCACTGAATTCTACCCTGAATCTACAAATCCTTTAAAGAACAGTACTTCATTAAGTCACAAACAGCTTCCCACTGGACTGCCCTATGTCTAGTTTTTCCACACATTGCTAGCACAGCTCTTGTACAACCTCATGGGAGCTGAAGGGGAACCTCATCAAAAAGAGGTTCAAGGCTCTGAACTCTACACCCCACCCCTCCCCAAGAACATAAAAAAGAATATAAAATGTGCCAAATTAAGGTACAAATAAAGTAAAATAGAATCAAAGGAAAAAAACCAGCCTGAACAACATAAAAGCTGACAACTATGCTAAAGTGCAGGATATGAAGCAGATACCTCCTTTTTAAAGGGAACCTACAACTTTCTGTCATTCATTACCTTGACCTAGACATGCAGAAAACACAGCCCTGACACTGACCAACTACATATTGTCAGAAACAAACACTAAAACACTCAAAGCACCAACAGATTATATCAATTTCAGCCTGTTCAACAAGTTTAAGCAGTAATTAAAGTTGGACTGATTTCATGAACTTGAATGTAGGCTCCCTGATTACCACAGAGCACTACTTTTAAATACCAAAGAAAGATGCCACCTGATTTTCTTAGTATGTTGGCTAGTTGCATTGAGGAATACACACACAGATTTGCCAGGTGCATAAATGATTGCCATAAATGCCAGCAAGTTGTCTATCTGTTAGAAACAGGAAAACACAGAACTGTCTGGTTTTGAAATGCTGATACTTGTATCCTCCTGCTGATACAAGGAAGCAGTCATTTATGTAGATTAACAAAGGCACTACAAACTCAGAAAGACCTGCAAGTCTTTCTAATTGCCCAAACGAAGGTGGGCCTTCAAAGCCTGTAATGTAACATTTCACATAAAACCAATCACTACATGCAATTCTTCAATTAACCATTTACTGATATGTGTTGTTACCTTGCTACCAGTCAATTAGATTGTACTTAGGGCCTATGCAACTAACATCAGATTAATAAAAGACAATGTACAAGCACAAGTGAAATCTTGGCAATTTATTTCATGGCTTAGTATTTCATATTGTTTCTCTACATAAAACTTTAAATAAATAAATTCCCCAAACTCCATGTATCATACTGCAATAAAATTGGTAATTTACTAACTATTAACAATGCCAAAATTAAAGATTAAATAGACTATAAAGAAACAAGAAGGAAGAGTATAGCTAAGATAGTATGACTGTTTAAAAAAAATGCCCTGCAACTAGTCTTGACATGTTATTAGAGGCAAAACATTAAAGTAAATTTTAACACTGTGGGAAACTTCAACTTCCCGGATATAAACTGGAAAAGAAGGCCAACTGGCCTCTGTTGGCAACTTGCGGTCACCTTTTTCTTGGGCAAGTCCTATGGCATCTCATAATGTCAGTGGAATGACATATGGGGCAGACTGAAATACATTATGCATTTGTGCACTGCTTCATCCATCTAGAAGTTCAGTAGGAAAGGCACACAAGGTTTGGTTTGGACTTTCAGCTACAACAGAGTATTACAGCAGCAGCTGTTCTTACAAATTACGGTATTAATCTGCCAATCCCCAAAGCAGTAAGAATGATAATTTCTACCAAAAGCAGTGTAAGTTTAGTAACAACTTAAAGCTTAGTAGCTACTTCTAAAAGAGGATTTTTAAGAAAAAAAAAAAAAAGCTTCTAAGTTACAGACTACAATTGTTGTTATTTTTGCTAGAATGCCAGGTAATTTATTTTACCAACAATTCTGCAATTTGATTACTTGCTGCTTCTGGAAAATATAAATTTGATTTGATTTTAGAAAGGAGAAGGACCTTTACAATACTACGATACCACAGCAATAGAGTGGCCAACATAACTGCTGCAAAGACAAAGAAAGCAATTGAATTTACAGACTGATTTTTAACTTGTGCAGTATTTTAAACGTATTAAACATTTATGTAAGTCTGGTTTTGTTTAGAACCATTTTTCGTGACTGGTACACACCCAGCAACCATTTGTTGGTGTGTTCCATTGACGGTACTAAAATAAGAAACCCACAATCTATGAAGTAGAAGCAGCAAAGGGTAATAGCAGCTTTAGAAAATACAAACACAAAAACCTGCAAGCTTGTCCACAATCTGGTCCTACTACTGATAATCACTTTATGATACAGTCAAGATTTAAGCCTGCTGTCTCATTTAACTCTGATTACATATTGATAGCTATGACTCCATCCAAAATTCTTTAATGGTACTTCCAGTTTGCAAATTAATCTTCACCTAAACAGTATTAGTTACAATGACAAGTATAATTTTACACAATAAAGCGTATTAACAAGTGTATTTCTGGAAAATATATATACAGACCAGTTTACTGTACTTGCTAATAGATCTGACAGTTCCATGTAGCCACACAAAAATTGGAGTATATCACCTTCATGTAGGACGGAAAACTATATTCGCTGCTGACAAAAGAACAGGGATAACAGCTTCAGGAGTAAAGTGGGAGCCAAGATTTTAAAAAAGAATATAGAGAGAAAGACAGAGAGGGGCGGCATCTCAAATTCAGGTAACTTAGTCATCTTCTAGTTTTTTAATACTCTAAGGGCAAATAAATACAATCTTTTCTTGCTGCACCTTACATATACTTCAGGGGACATTCCTATGGATATAAGCAAGAGCAGATTTGCAAATCACTACAAACACAGTGAACAACTTTTTCAATCAGTAATTTACTGTATAAATCTTTGTAAAAGCTGCCAATTTAAAATTAATAACAACAGTAAGACCATTTTGGTCTTTCTATTTTTTGAAACAGCAGATCTGAGTTAAACAACACTTCCTAGTCTTACAGGCTGCAGGAGAAGCAGGGCTGCCTGCTGGAAGCCAGCAAGACCATATTCATCAGGTAGCTGCAATCAACACTCACAGCGTGCCAGTGTTTTGACTCCACCTAGTGGCCTTGTTAAAAAAAAAACAACAAACCAACAACAAAACCCCCCAAACTAGACATGTCCCATTAAGACAATATAAAAACTGGCAGTTTGCCTCTGGACAATTATTTAGTACTTGAATAATATGCCATATGTTGGCATTTCTCTGAAAGTAAGACTCAAGTGCTACCAAACATATATAAATGATAGCAGACAAGCATGGTTTAAGCAAAGCTTTAAAACAGTAAAGCCTCATATGGAATGGATTACTTTTTTTTTCTTTATATGAAGAAGTTAAAAAGCATTTCAGAAACAAACCACAATGAGTATTCAGCAGCATCTAACAATCTAAGATACACTGCAGTCAGTCTGTGTTCTCAGGATAGATTTTAAAACAGAAATTTATTAAGCTAAAGTCTTCGTGCAGAGATCCTTAATTCTTGCTTGAGTTTTAAATATATCTCCATATTGTTTCACTTTTGACTCACAGTTTCAGACAAGAAGTAATTGTATATTTTATAGTAAAGCGAGGACAAAATCAAGGAAAGTAAGCAGAGGACTGAGTAACCCAAGGCAAAAACACGAATGGGAGGGAAAAAAAAACCAAGACAGAACAAGGAAAGTACAGTTAAACAGCTCAAAGCTAACCACAGGGCAGCATCACTCCAACTGAGCCAAAGGAATGAGGCTATAGCCCCACAATATAAGTTATCACTTTTTCCTGCTGGACAAACACATCTGAATTCTTTGTTACACCTCGCTTCTCAGTCCTTTCATCTGTTTGGCTCTTGACAGTGTATGGAAAAGTGAATACATGCCTTGAATTCCTCAGCCATTTTCCTCAGAAAAGTGTTTGGCACAGACAGCTCTCACTATAGCAAGATGATAGCATGTTTAGTACTTCCTAATTTAAAGCTCCATAACTGCCATTAGAAACTGTTTTTTTTTTTTTCCCTCAAGTTGCATTTGAAGGAATAGCAGAAAATCCAGTGCCTTTTAACACTAAACCATTAATTTTGTCACTACACCTTTCAGAAAAAAAGCGTTCTCTGCAACTTAATTCACTGTACACTCGACATTGATTATACTCCTGCAATAGATATTCTCTTAGCTCTTCAGATCAATGTGAGCAAGTAAAAAAACCTACAAGTTATACAAACATTTTAAAATCTTTATTGATACATACATTACCCTCAGTGCTTCTTTTATGGCCTTACTATCTGGCAACCAATGTTTACTGGTTTCTCTGATAGAATTAACATCAACAGCAAAGTAATTGAAAAAGGCACTCCTTGGCAACTAACACAAAATCCAGACCTTAAGTAGGAACTCATACATGTGCATAACATGTTAAAATTTACTTACATCCTCTCCCCTTTCCCCCAGGCCCTTCCAACTTTAAACAAAAGGAATTTGGAAACTGGTCTGATTGACATTCATAAGAGGAGGTGATTTCCTCCACACAGTAATCTGGAGTGGAACACATTGAAGGGTCAGGGTACTGTTTCTGCAGAGTGTCTGATCTCTAAAATTATGGTATCCGTGGTTCTAGGAAAAAAACCCACCCAAACAACCAAGCAAACCCAAACCAAACCCCAAAATTACTAGGGCTGCTAAACTAGGCTTCAAACCCATTCTGTGAACTGAATTCATTCTGTGTCACAGAAAACCTCCATCACAGCACAACTTGCTTGGAGGATCTTAGGAAGAAGTTGAGAGATTTTTCAACATTTGCACACAGACTGTAAGCGTACTGCACTGAACTTATTGCAGGAGGTGCTCATTAAGGTTATCTTACTGTTCCATCAGGTGAACCATGGAAACACAGTGGAAAAAATACTGCTTTTAAGGCCCTACAGCGCTCTCAGGTGCTGCTGCATAAGCATCTATCATATGTCTATCATGCCAGCAATATAAACAGCAAGTAAAGTGCAAACACCACACTCTATGACTGTCAGAATAGTTCAGTACTTGAAAGCAGTAAGCTAATGCATGAAAAACTTTCTTGTTGACTCCAGCTAAAAAAGAAGTGGTGCTGCAGGACAGAGAAAAATATTGAGGAGGGCCTGTAAACACAAAAGGTTTCTTTGATATACACCCACAGTTAATCAGTTCAGCTTGCACCATTGAAATACTCTTTGATTTCCTACTGAATCTTAAGTCTCATACAGTCAAAGCGATGAGAAATGTTCTTTGCCATCACTAGTTAGTTAGTTGGAAAACTATGCTTTCATGGCAGATGATGACCTAATCTCACTTACTTGCACCATTTTAAGTCACTGTTCTTCTTGGGAAAAGTGCATTATAGCATGCTGTGATTGTTTCAATGCTTGCAAAATCCCAAACAGCGCTCTGTGCTACAGTGTGCCTGCTCAACACCACAAACTAGGCAAGCAAATGAAGCCTGCTTTCTGCTCTGGCTTTTGAGTGAATAGCAACTTAACAACACTTGAGTCCTTCCCAGGCTGGTTCCAGTCTACGTGAAAGATTGTTCCAGCATGATGAGTATGGCCAAGAACTTCACTCATTTAACACTCTACAGCAGAAATAAAGTGTCTCTGTTAAAGACAGAACTCTTAGAGAAGGTATGATGAACACACACACACACAATCGTATTTTGGTCAGACAAGTGTAATTCCACCCATCCTCACCTCGCCCCCCTAATCTAATTACATATAACATGTACTGGAAAAGACTCTCCTTTACAGATGGAAATCTAGACTCACAAATCTATTGGAATTTTTTGAAGTCACAATAGACAGAGATCAGTTAATATAATCTCTTTGATTTCCAAAGACCAAAAGATCCTAAAGAAACCATGCTGCTGTATGATGAGAAGGGAGATTCTATTACGGATAAATGGTTAAAAGCTAGGAAATAAACAGAAATGGCTGCTCACTTTTCTGAATGCAACTAGGTGACCAGTGGAGCCCTGCAGAGTTCCATGCTGTGTTCTGTATTCTTTCATATATTTATACCTCATCTATAAGAGGGTGGTATTAATGAAGTGACAAAATTTACTGATGATAATGTAGTGTACTAAAGGCAGCCACAAAGAGGTGTGAAAGAATGTCACAACACTGAGTAAAGTTTAAAGCCACTAACAAGGTGAATTTCAGTCTTAATAAATGTGAAGTGACACACACTTCTGACTTTTTATACATAGTGATGAGCTGTGAGCTGATCTAATCATTCAGGAGACATAACAGTTTAACAAAAACATCAGCCAAAAAGCAGCTGAAAAGAAGGAAACGATAGGATTTAGTAAAGGTGGAGCAGAGAACAAGACACAGAGATCCATTATACCACTCTGTAATGAAGCACACATACTACCTGCAGGTCTGATCTTCCCAACGCTTATAAACTCTCTCATCTTCTGTTTTCCCAGCTGCCCAAACCTTTTCCTGTTCCACCAAGTCATCATGAGTTAGTAACAATCAGCTGCAGTGAGCAATGGACTCCATTCAAAGAACAACTAACTAGACCAGATTCTTCATACTGGACACCCCCTGCCAAAAAAAAAGGGGGGGGGGGAGAAGAAAAAAAAAAAAAAGCCAGAACAGAAGTACCCCAGAGATTTATGCAATCATGAAGAGGATGGACAGAATGAACAGGGAACATTTTTTCCCCTGTCACCTCCAACATAACTGAGGAGGAGATCAAACACAGTTTTAGGAGGCAGTTTCAATATAAAAAAGGTACTACTGGACATATTTTTGTACAAGATCATGGGACAACTGTGTTTGTGTTGGGAAGTCCTCAATTCCTAGACTGTTCTGAAAATACAGTACTGAACATTCATCCTATCACACATGCTTTCTGAGGTACCTGACCCTGGCTCCTGTAAAAGAAATGACAGGCTTTTGAACTAAACCAAACCATTTAAAAGAATTTTTTCCAAGCAAGGCATTTTCTTCCTTTATAGAGAGAATGATAGAACAGGTATGTCCTCAAAATACATTAATTGTATTGCTTAGTGTGGTCCAGCTGGCGCTCCATGGGTCAAATTCAGTCCACAAAATGCTTCTGAGCCCGACATCTTTGTCTCAGCCAGTCCAGGCAACAATTCTCTTCTGTAAACTGCAATAGACAAATTGTTCTTCTGGAGCCTGCTGTCGTTAGATAGGTGGCAGCTGTTGCTTTTGACCACAGGGAATAACTGCTGCTGCCGTACACAGAGGAGGTTGTGCAGTCCACAGAGCACAGGGAAAGGGAAAAATGTTCCAAGTGTACTGTCTGGCCCTTGCCATTGGTGAGATGTTGGACCTGATAGTCTAATGAAAGCATACGCACACACTATGGTGATAAGCACGAAATAAGTGACTATAAAAGTTCTTCCTGTTTGCCTCCCAATGTCATTCTTCCTCCTGGCTCTTTCCCCTAGCTGCAGTTTCTTGCTAGTTCACCTCCTCATCAAGAGAAAAGCCAGTGTTCAGAGTTTCTTTCCAGTGATGGAAATCTAAAATTAGATCTTAAATACAAATTCTAGTTTTTCCAGAGTCCATGTACATATATTTTCCTATGAAAAACCTGATTTTGTAGATTTTCAGAGAAAGACTCCAGAATTCAAGAATCCTAGAGAATTATTTTAGGACACTGAAATTATTTAAATCATTATGTCTATTCCTGTTCAGATTTTTTTTCTATTTCTATCAATATTCTCAAAAAGCAAAGAGACTACTGTGCTTGCTTAATTGATCTGCTTCTTAGTCTGCCTTTTTCCATGCATTTTATTGAACTAAATATTAATCTTTGAATCTTCTGTATTCCAATAGGAAAAGTATTTAATTGGAAATAGCCTCTCTCCCAAAAGCTGCCTATCTTAACCAAACAAATCAAACCCTTAATGTAGTTTTATTCAACGTACGGCATGATACTTCAAACTTGCTAAGAACTGTCATTTTTATCCCATGTTAAGATGCCCTTGGGAAAAAATAGAAGCTGGGAATCTTTCCTATTCAACATTTCTGTGACCAATTGATTAACTTTTGAAAATTAGAGGTCACTATTAGGCATTCAAGATCACTCTTTTTTGTGAAACAATTATTTGGGCACACTCAAATGATAACTGGAAAAAAAAAAAGTCACAATTAACAAAGTGTGGCAATCATTCCCCACTGTACTTACAACAAGTGATGAAAAAAAAAATTAAATTGATACCCAACACTTTATTATGACTTAAGAAGGAGGTATCTTCAGTTTCCAAATACAACTTGCAAACAAAGATAGGCCTTTAAAGTTTTTTCTAAAGAAAAAACCCCTTCCATCCTTCTTTTCCTTTCCTTCTTTTTGTTGGAAATATCTGTAGGACAAACAAGGACAATCAACACAAAACATGGAGAACAGTGAAAATCACTACACAAAAAGAATGCAAACGCATATTGGGGAAAAAAAAATAGTTGTGCACTTGATTCGATAACAGTGAATTTGCCAGTTCATTTACAACAGCAGGAGCCTGATGATAAGAATTTATTCTGGATCTTATTTTCTAACTGCTAGTGCCCCTCAATCCCAATTTGACCTGAACAAAGGCTGTGAAATAGAACAAAAAATGGTAAGGTTTATGCAGTAGAGCACACAACTGTCATTTCTCAAAAGTCCACAAGAGGTAACCAGCTTCTTCATTCTACACTCAAATTCAGCTCCATTCTCATTACCACAACGTATTTACATTGTGACCCTCCTACTATTTCCGCATTTCCTATTAAACCTGGTCTTTTGCTTATGTTCTTCTGTGCTCTCAATTTCTGCAGTGATGGTCATTTGCCTAGTCCCTCTAGAAGTGCCTACAAGCCTTCTTCCACACTGGTTTTCTGGGTCCATTTGGAGCTAGTGTTCATTACAGACAGAATAATTAACCCCTTATTTTAAAACCCTTCGATAACACAGTTGTACCTATCTCACCCCTCATATAATGTGAAATAACGGCACACCTTTCCATAAAGCTATTAAAAACAGATTGCCCGGTCTCACTTCACATACACCTTGCCGCAGAGCCCCACTGCTGTAGCCTTAGCCCTCACTCTATTGTTTTCCTGCCCATTTATCCTGCGGTACGCCTGATACTCGGTGCAAGAATTACACAGCGGAGACCTCGCCTCACCCGCCCTGCCCACCTGGAAGTTGCACAGAACGGAGGTTACTTCAGGGAAGGCGGACTGCGGGAAACACGCCACGAGCTGAGGCAATAAACCCCACGGGCTGCAAAGTTTCCTGCCCTATTGTCTGCCTGGCCCCTTAGAGCACGCCCCGCACACCTGCAGCCCACCGTCCGCTCCGCCCGGCAGGCCAGCGGCCGTTTCTCTCCTCAGAGCCGACCGGCCGCTCCCCCGTCGGCCCGGCCGCACAGGGGTCAGCCAGGCCCCACCGCCGGCGCCGCGCCAGGACGCCCGGGCACAGCCCAGGCCGGTCTGCCGGAGGGACGAGGACCTCCCCGCCAGCCGCGGGCGTCTCGGTGCTCTCACGGCTTCCAGTCAAGGCGGCCCCCACACCGGAGACCGCCCGCCGCGGCTGGCCGCGAGGCGCCCCCTTCCCCGCCGCGCCTACCTGCGAGCCGCGCCCGCGCACAGAGCCAGCATGGGGAGGGCGGTGCGAGAGGAGAAGGAGGAGGAGGAGGAGGAAGACGGGCTGGCTTCGCTCCCGCTGCCGCCCCACCCTCTCGCCGGCCGCGGGCACAGCCTTCAGCCCGGCGCCGCCGACCTGCGCATCCGCTTCCGTCGCCGCCTCCTCACGCCCTTCGCCGCCGCTACCGAGCGAGCGAGCGAGCGAGCGCGCGCGCCTACCCCCTCCGCTTGCTTCTTCCCGCCCGCCCTCACGCCCCTTGTCTCTCCCACCCGGCGGCGGCGCTGACAGGGACGCGGACGGGGACGGCGTTTGCCGCGGGGCTCGCCGCGTCTCGCACGGTAAGGGCGATGCGCCGTTTCCGTGGCGAGCACAGCTCCGCGGGGGCGGGGAGGCTGCGAGCCGCCTCCCCGGAACGCCTCGTCCCCGGAGCTCGGGGGTGGCGGGGCGGATTGCGCCCCGTCCGGGCGTTCGGTGGGCCTGAGGCGGCGGGCCGGGCCGGACGGCGCGCCCACTGTCCCGCGGTGCCGAGGGAGGCCCGCGGGCGGTGGGGCGCCTCGTTTCTGCGGGGCAGACCTGTTCTCCGGGCCTGAGCGAGCGGCCCCGGGCCTGCCGCGGGACCGGGAGGTGGGCGGGGGGGGGGGGGGAGGCAGGGATCGCGCCCCCACCCCCCCTCGGGCCCGTGGGGGCGCGCCCCGCCGCCAGCGGCACGCCGTGCGGCCCGTCCCGTGGGGCGCGTCGGCGGCCTCTTCCTCGGCCCTTGCGTGGGGGTGTGTGCCCCCGGCGGCCGCCCCTCGGGCGGGGACCCGCCTTTTCAGCGTCCCCGCGGCGGCGGTTGCTCGGCGTGGGCTTGGCTGCCCGTCGGTTTGCTCTGGGGTTGTAGAGAGAAAATAATTCAGCGAGGCTTGGCCCTGGTCTTGCCGTTCATTTAACGCTTGTTTTTTAGCCTGTCTTTCCCGGGCGATTGGATCAGGTTGTTCCCATTTAAATCGAAACGGTTTAAGGAAAAATAACTTGGAAAGTTGGAACTAAAATTTTCCTCAAAGTTATGTAACTTCCAGCTGATGCTGAGTGCAAATCGGACTCAGCCAGTAGTGTCACTAATCACAAGTGTGCACTGAGGTCACAGTGTTCCAGTTTTTTGTCCAAAGTGAATATAAACCGTTCAGCAGCACAGTGTCAGAGAATAGAATGCCTTTTATTAAAGTGTGTTTCTTTATGCCATTATATTTATCAGTGTGGCTTTTTAATTGATTTTGGCTTCAGCATGTGCTCCTGCTTCCAAGCGCAGATTTCTTAGAAATAAACCCCAAATTATTAAAAAAAAAAATAAATTTGCTACATTATTTTAGCCTTCGTGAACTCCCCCGTGGGAATGAATCTGAGGAAATCTGTGCTCTTTGCTGATAGTTGGACTAAATGATTGTAGCGGTTCTCCCTAATCCATGAAGTTTAACCACTTGTTTCAAGGCATCACTTTATTAGGCTTTCTGGTGAAGGATAAGTTTTTGTATATTGTGTGTACTTCTTACTGAGGTCAGTGGGAGATTGGAATAGTCTAGGAATTGATTTTTCTGAAATAAGAGAACCTGTTGTTTTTAAGACCTAGGAGAAATTCATCAATTTCAAAATGTCATCAGTCAAACGCTTGGTTTATGCAGTCATCCATTTCTTGAGAGAGCAGAGTCAGATGGATACTTTCACTCCAGATGAACAAGAAAGCTTGGAAGGTAAGTGATAAAGGTGCTAAATTGCTTGATGTTTATTATCATAGAAAGTAGAGTGACCTAAATGAAACTGCCACCAAATATTACCTGTGAATAAGACCACGATCTTAATGTTTTTGAGATTATTAATTTTAAAACATCTCTCATTTAAAGAATGTCCTGAAGTTACAAAATGTATACTATCTTAATTTTGAGCAACAGATACTTTGATTCACATCAAGATAAGCGGTGCTATAATGCAGACTATGGTAATGATTTGTGTATGTGTCCCACAAATTTTTGCCTGCTGATTCTTTTTCTCTTTACTTTCATGTTTGGTTTCTTTCTGCATTTTGTGTCTGTTACTAGCTGTGCTGGCCATGGAAGAAGTAAAACAAGTACCATATATTGGTTTTGGTATATGGGAAGAACTCCCGTTTCATACTTGTAAGAATTCTGTGTAATTTATGAGAGAAAGCTAAGTGGTCCTAAGAATATGGAAAATAAATAAATTGCATTTCTTTTTCACTTGAATAGTGATTCCAAAGAGTGCATGGCAGTGAAAATTTTCAGTATGGTATAGTTTCTATTATACATCCAAGTCCATCTCTCTGTATACACAGCTACAGAAAGATGGACTTGTATGTGTATTCCTCCGTTGACAGATGTTCATTAAGCCTTTGTAACTTCATAGTATCTGTCTTTCTCCTTCATACTGCTCTTATTCCTTTCCCTAATTCCTGGACACTTCTTGGCAGGTGGTATCACAGTGTGGAATTAAGCAAGAGAAGAACAAAAAGTCTTAATTCTGCAATGAGCTTTTAATAGCACCTATTTAAAAGACCTCTGCACTCTTTCAAGCAGTCTGTGGTTGTATCACTCAACCAGAGGAGGAATTTGGGGGTAAGAGGGGAAAGTGTAGGACCAGCAGTGCAATAAGCATCATCCAGGCTGTTGATCACTGAGTTACCTGAAATCTGAGATGTGGAGAGTAGATTTTCCTGAGGTACAAAACAAGTCCTGCTCCTCAGAGGCATAAACTTAAAAAGGTAAACTTGGAGTGTGCTTCTTTCCACTGCCTATTGGTTTTATAGTGTAGTTGTTCACTAATTTAAGCAAGAAAGAAACACTTGTGTCATGATATTCAAAAGATACTCCCAAAAGAATAAAAGCCAAAAGATTTGGTTTTACATCAGAGTCTGGAGCGTTTTGTACTTTTGAAAAGTGGTAGTCACCTATGAATTTAACCTGAATTTAACCTGATGATGTTCAGCTGATGAAAAAACCAATGTTTTGGGAAATCATATAATGGGAAATGAAGAGTACTCCTTTGGGTTTTAGAATAAAACTGATAAATGTTGGGTTATGACTGAAAATTTACAGAGCAGCCTTAGCCAATGTCTATGAAGGAATCAGTTTTAAGATTGTGCTTTCTAAACAAAAAATATTATAAAGCCTTGGTTGTGTTTAAACGCCGATGTAAAATTTACCATTTTAATACAGATATGAAATCGTAATTTTAGAGCTGTACCCTGCCAAAAGCATAGTACCATATGCTGTGTGTTAGAGGATAGGAGGCAGACATTCTGAATAATTGACTCAATGTAGTTGTGCAAAATATCTTTAGTGCACATGGAGTAGCAATAGCCCAAGTCTGTGTTTGAAGTGTTTAATGTTAGGTGGAGACATAAGGGATAAAACAATTTGACTGTTGTTTTTCACTGGTACCTTATGTACCTGCTTGGTGTCTATGAAAAGATAAAACACCGTATGATTAAGTATCTGTGCCAGGAAGTAATTTAAACAGTCCCCATTCCCCACAAAACAAAAACAACTAGAACATTACAAATGAAATTGAGACTTTATCAAAATAGAAGTCTAGCATGTATTCCAACTCCATTTATATTGATAACCTGCATTCTGCATGTTTGAATTATATAGCAATGTCAATGATAGTGTAAATTTATTTCCTCTAGGAATTTTGTACTTGCATGATGAATAAAATTCCCTTATTTAGAGAAAGCAGGGAAAGGTAGACCAGAGAAATATACTCCCCTACAACCTAGGATCTAGAGCAGTGATATAGATCCCTGATGGTTGATGCTCAACTCTATTGTATGAACTAGAAACTTCACTTCTTCCAAGTTATATTTTAGACAGTGTGCTTAAATGGCAGTTATTTCTTTCCTGATTACAGTTTCTATTTTTTTCTTGTCTATAGCACCTATTTCTGTGGGATTAAAGCAGAAACTCTGCAATGTGTACAAGGCTGTGATTTTATTTTTTTTTTCTTACTTCTATGATTAATGTACCACAATGAATTTCTCTAAGGCAGTGTTTCCAAAACAGTGGAATGCGCCCCTTAAGGTGAGGGATGCATGTAATACTGGAGATGAGGAAGGTTATGCGTAAGATAAAGCAGGATAATACCAAGTACTAAAGGGGCCTCAGCAACCCAGTTAATATTCATTATTCAATGATCAACAGCCTGCATGGCTGCTGTGATGGCTTGAAGTTGCTTGCAACTTGTGCTTGGATGGCAGAAGTCCTGGAGCTATGTGGCACTGGGGATGCTGAGCTGGGCTCCAGCATAGCCCAAGTGCTCCTGTTGTCAGCTAGTAGGTGTTTGTGTGAGGCCCAGGTGTTCAGCAGGGAGGTAGTTATCTCTGCTGGTTAACAAGGTGGTCAGTGCAAGCTTCAGAAACCGCCTAGGCCTCTGAAAGTGTATGTGATGATGCAGATAATAGGGAGAATGGATAATTTTGGCCTTTGAAATCAGACACAGGAAAAATCTTAGATTAATAGCTCACATGGTGCAGCAAGTCTTTCCAAACTTACTGGTAATATCAGGCTTGCGGCTGTAGACAGTGCCTCACATTGATAATGGGGTAATAAGATGCTGGCAGTCTAGTGTCTTGAGATAACTTTTCAGACAAAACCAAGTATTCACTCCTTTGACTTTACTGGCATCAGGTTTTTATATCACACTAAAAGAGGGTAGTTACTGATCTTGTCACAACTTAACACATCTTCTGATTTGGAAAAGTTTCTCTTTTGGCTATGTTTATTTTTACACAGGTTTCTATTGTTGGCTTGCATGTTAACCAATGGTTATTATTTAAACCTATGGATTCATCCCATAAGAGTTCCTAATTTTGTTATACCTGTGATAGATAGATTATAAGGATTATAAATTCCAGTTTTCAGTTAAAGGAGAAATGTGGGAGTTCACTGTAACAACTGATTATTTCATGAAAATGCTTACTAGTGATAATACTATACTCAGGAGTATTTTGTTTAGGCATAATTTTCACTGCTGCACTTTGCAGAAATCTCCTGTATGATAGAGGGCTGGTGTCACAGACTTAATACCTTGAGGCAAATAAAGGAGGGGGTTGTATTTTAAATTTATGCAAAACTACAAATGAGGTGAGGCATTCAGGAAAGGGAATGCCTTTAGGTGAAAATAAGTTTGAGGGGAAAATTCGTAAGTATACTATCGCAAGTGGCTTTAAATTAAGTCGGATAAGGAAAAAAAGATACGTAATTCCACTGATTTTTATGATAGGCCTGGTAATAAGTACTATTAATATATAGTTCAGAATTCAGCATAATCAGTGCTTACTTTACAAGGATTAAGTTTTTCTACATAGCAGCAGACAAAGGAGTTTAGCCCAAATCCTTCAGTACTCTTACTGGGTAATTTAGAACCCTGCAAATTGATACATTTTTAGCATATTTAGGTTATAGGAGCAAGTTATATGCATATTTAGCAATGTATTCAATTGTTACATGTTATCAACATTAATTTTGTATCATACTTGACTTTTTTCTGAATAATTTCTATTGTATGTTATCAGAGTTTTTTAGAAAATTACATCTTCCAGGTTTTACTATTTATTTTACAACTCTACTTTTTCCCCCTTTCTCCCAGCTGTGACATAGAAAATAGACTCCTCAAACTGGCCTTACTGTTATTAACTTTCAGTAATTTTACTTTTCTAATTTTGGGTCAGTGTTCGGGTTCATTATGATGCAAATAAGAATTCAAATTCTAGTTATTATATTAACATTGGACTGATATTCAATTTAAACTCTAAGATTCAGTTTTTACTGATACTTAATTTGAATTTAGCTACTCCTGGTTATCTATAGTTCGAGCTAAAAAGGTCATTTTCCTGTTCGAACTAGGCTTTACAAAAACTTTTCCTTGTTCCTCCTCAGTTTTCAGTTTAAAACATCTAGATGATACACCTTAATACAAACATTCTACTAGATTCTCAAGGTGATAGCGAAAATAATTATATAATTCAAGATACTATAATTAACAGAATACAGATATATATACAGAATTGTATATAGCAATTGCCATTGATCTTCTTTTGCTTAGAAGTAGGCGAGCGCATTTAAAACTTCAGTTAGGTATTTGGCTCTACTTTTTTTAGAATTGCTTGTTGTGAGTGTATTTGCATTATTGCAGGTTTGCGAGGGCCACTTAATCCTTACACAAGAGATCATGGGAAAGGATACTGCAGATATACATATTTTTACAGGATAAGGGCTTGTGATTAATGAAGCATTTTATTAATAAACAGTGTCTTCCAATGAATATATTTTGTTCCAAAAAAAAGATGAAAGTAATAAGTATCTTGCATTTATTCTTCACAGTAAAGATGAGCCATTTTCTTCCAACTATTATGCCACAGCAGTTGTGGTGTTTTGAGATGGCGTATGTGACACACACATAGTTGTATTATGAATTGTGGTGCTTTTGTTAAATCCTCATATTTTTATGTTCAAAAAAAAAGACATTAAATGATTGAAAAAATTGAAATAAAACTTTTAAATTGGTTTAGGAATAATGGCTGAACTATGTATGGATTCTCTATAGTTTATAGTATTTTTCAGCAAGTCAATTCTATGGGGATCAGGTAGCCTCTCTTTCTTTGATGGTATGTGCCAAAGAGCTGCTTTTATTAGCTGAATAAGGAAGTGAATAACAGCTTTATAAATAAATTAGTGAAACTACACTTCTATTGAGAAACTGGTGACATATTTTTTATTTTTTGTTTGTAAGTTGCAATTCAGTGTCTGGAGACTGTGTTTAAGATTAACCTGGAAGATACTCATCTTGCACCTCCACAGCATTTGATAGAAATGTTCGCAAATTCTTTTCACAAGGTAAGAATTTCATTTAGGTTCTAGAGTTATTCTGCCAATATGTCCTAAGATTTCATACTGTATACACAACCTTAAAGTGCTGTGTAGGTCAAAATGATGTGGAAACTTCAGGAAAATATGGAAGAAGTAAAATTTCCATAAAAGCTAGCAGAATGAGAATCTTTTCGGGCAGTGGGAGGAATTAATTTCAGCTAGGCAAGGATAGTTCCATATAGAAAATTACTAACTAGTGGATGTCTCATTCTCACTTGAAGGATTTTATCCTTCAGTTAAGCATTTTGCAATTCCCGGAGATAAATGTCTGTGAAGTGCTTGAGGTCATTCATAGTTTGCTGATGCTTCTCACTCCCTTCTGGAAATAATTTAGTTGTTCAGTTTTAAAAACACCTCCATGAACACTAACCTTAAAATGGGAACCTCAGAAATGCATACTAATAATACATGTTATCTAGGATCCAGTACAGGAAGCACTGGAACCACCATGATGACAAATAGGAGAGTCAGACGTAAGAAAACCAAGAAAGTAGAGACATATCAGTTCTCTTCCCCTTGACTTCCTTAAAATGTGTGGTGAGCCATAAGGTTTTTTTAGTAGTAGAAAGCAAGCTATCTTTCTCTTCTACAGATGTTTTAGTGATGTTTAGTTCTTTCGTACTTCCTGTGCCTTGCAGAAAATCTGGTTGCTTGTTGATACAATGCTTCCCAGGATGAAAGAAATTTTTAATAAAATCAGGGCTTATATTTTAATTAAAAAAATTTTGGTTTGTTTACATACAGAATGACACGCTGCCTCTCTCAGATTCTTTACCGGAGGATGTTGAAAAGGCTGACCAACTGAAGGATGAAGGTTTGTCATAAATGTGAAGATTTTTGGGTTATCCTGGATAGTGATAGTATAGCAGCTGGGCAACACGCACCCCGCACAAGAACTTAATCTTATATTGTCTGATGATTGTTATGCTATTAGAGCGCTAAGTGATTTTCTCCATCTGGGGTTTAAGAAAATACAGAAGAAAATATTCTCTCCCTTGCTCAGGAGGTTGCTTAAAAACTAAGCGATAGCATGTCAAGTCTTGGGCAACATTCCTGAGTAGCAGAAGCTTTAAAGAATGAACAGTTATTATTTGGTAATTATAGATTTCTGTTTGTCCATGGAATTGCTATACAAGTTTCTGCTTTATATTGAGAAAGTTATGTGATGTCAAGGATTATGTGCTAGCTGACTATTAAAACATTGGTAAAATGCTGGCCCAGCTGAAGCCAATGGAAAAATTCTTGTGAACTTACTAGGGTTAGTATTTCACATATGTGAAATGTGCTGTATAAAAATTGCAGAAAAGCCAGTTGTTTATTTTCCCTGTGATAGGTGTTATTGCTCTTATGTGAGGAAAAGCAGGTGTACCACAGAAGTCTTCACTAAAGCTATCCAAGAAGGAATCCATTTTATTTCCCCCCCAAAAGAAAGTGGAAAAAAAAGAAAGCGTGTAGCACTGATAACTTATAGAAATTGTTATCAGGTGGATTGATGCTTTATAAATCACGTTTCTTATGACCTGTTGGATTTTCAGATATTGGACTTTTATAGAAAAATAAGTTTCTAATAGCGAGGCAGATGTAATCCTCTCAGAAATTTCAGGATAATGATGGGGAAAAAGTTCTACTGGTTTTGAGAATGAGTTCCATGTCTGTCTTATCTTAAAACTGGTCATCTGTAGTCATGAATGCAGTCCATTACTGGCTCACAAAGTAAGTTTTCCTAATTGTTGAAGTTGCTCTTTAATTCTAAGGATAAGAGCTCAAACAAGGTTAGGTTACAAGTGAAAATCAGTTTGTAAGTTGTAAGATACGTGCTGTGCATGCTGGCTTTTCATTTTGCTCTCCGTTATTGTCAGCTCATGGGAAGTGAAGAGTACCTGTAGCACTCAGTATGATTATGGGTCTTTAGAGATATTCAGCACTTTCCAGGTGTGGGTGTTACAGCAATGCCTGTTTTAAATCTGTGACTTCTGTCTTGTCATCTGTTGTCCCACAGAGGTTTGTGAAATAGACTGAGGAAATGAAATTGACGTATGCTCTATGTTAGTCTTTGTGTGGTGTTACTAAAGCAATTGCATGTCTCTACTGAAAAAATTGAAAGGGCCGAAACTTCAACAAAGGGCCATTTAAAGTGTCAGTTATCAGAGGCATTAGTAAGCAGTTTGGAAATGCTTGAAATGCCTCAGGTTAATTTCCCATAATAAAATTAAAATTTCCTGTCCTTTTCTAATGCTGCTCTGTCATATTAATCCTCCTTGTTTTCACACACGTTTTATCTATCACCACTATCATGCTTTTCAGTTAGGAGTATTTTCTGCCCTGAGTTAGGGAGATAAACTAGATAACTTGGGAAATTCCATTTGACCCGTATCTTCTATAATACTGTAATTCTATAACTCTTGTAATTTCCTCATTTCTACCTATATGTACTTACCAGTGGAGTAACTTCCCTCACCTTTGTGGGCACCGGTCTGCTGCTCCTCTGCTGTCAAACCAGCCCTAGTACCTGTAGAAATTGGCTAATGAATGGCAAAACAAAACCAGATAGCCAAGCTTTCTTTCTTGGTCATTATAAAACCAGGAAGTAATATACCCTCCAGACTAGTAAATACTTGAATTTACTTGCCTACCCTTGTATATCACTTGACACTTTGGCCATTTTGGCTTAACTTGAACTATGTAAGAGTGCAGATTATGTGCAGGTTTCTATAGTGTAACAGTGGCTTGATCCTAAAAAGATCTGGGTATTCCCACCGTATAAATTATAACAATAGGTAGTATTTTCATTATTGATGACACACATTCAAAAGTATAACCATTTGTGGGATTTTTTTGCCATAAGAAGTTTTGTCTTGCATTAAAATAAAATATGACACTTGCTTTTCCTTTTGTCCAGAATTGCTTAATCTCAGCAGAAATAGTAGGTCTAGATATTTTTCTGTTTTGCTTTAGCCAATTCTGAGCTGGGGGGAGAGAGAGAGAGAGAGAGCAAGAAGGGCACCCAGTGATACTAGCTCCAACTTAGCCCTGTACCCCAGGTCATCTTTAGTTCAGAGCAGTATCAGAAACTCCAACTTTGATAGTCATTGGTGGCAGTTTTGTTTTAGAGAAATGTTAGCTGCTGCAATCTTGTTGAGTGCTGCTGACTTGTGAGTCTTTTATTTGGCAACAGGATTTAGAGTACAGACGTTTACCTTAGATCAAAGGACAGATGTGTAGATGGTCAGCCTGTAGAAATGAGACAGATAGGGTTACATTCTGTGTATATTTTGAAGGTATACATGCAATTACAGTTTCAGTTTGCCTTCTCACTGGCAGGGATTGCTGACTATAATTACAGTCTAGTATATCACTGTTGGGAAGAGGTAATTTTGTACTACCTGGGTGATAGTTAATTATTTAAATCTGGTTTTGTTTATTAAGCTCTCCGTGTTAACAAGTGACTGACTGTAAGTATAGTTGTTTTCATTTAGTACAGGCATCTAGGACTCCTTGCTCCACAGTCTTTTGCTTTCTACCAGAGACAAAATACTGCACTGACTGAACTTTTCCAGCCTTTGCTTATGCAGTTATCTACATCTGTAGTAACCTGTTGACCTATCTTTTCTCCTGCTTATTTTGGGAGAGGGTTGTAATATTTTGCCAAAATACAGGGAAGTCAGTGGAAGTCTGTAATTTTCCTGACAGTTTCTTGACATTTCTGGGAAACCAAGGCTTCTGTAGGATCTAGCAGGCCAAAGATCCGTAGTTACAGGACCAGGGACAACCTTAACTAGGACTATTTCTCTACTACTTTGTCATCGGGAAAGAAAGAAACTGCCAGGACTGCCCTAAATTGGGAAAGAAAGAATGTGTAAGATATCTTTTGTTTTGAAAGACCTTACTCCAGAATTTTCTTTCCATAGAAAAGTTACATTTTTCTGTTTTTTTCATTGGACTTAAAAAATATGAAATATGAAACTTTGTTAAAGAGTAGAAGTTCTGAGCTTTGTTGGTGAGAAATGTTACCTCTGAATCATTTTAGATTACCTGTCCTATACATACTTCTCATTACCTTAATGAATGAATTATGTGGCTTCACAAAAGTGGGACTTACGTGCTTAGTTTTGCTTTTGTTTGATTTTCCATGTTATGTGGATAGTTATAAGCAAGTTGTAGGTACATGTGAGAAAATGAGACCAAAAAGGAATTAATATATAGCCTTTTGGATTATGAGGCTTGCAAACATACTTAAGACTGATGAATCTATATTAGAGTAGAACTGCAATTAAAATTACACTTTTCAACAAAGTGATCTTTGCTTAACAGCAGAAACTAGCTGGAAGGTGTGAAATAGCAAGATGAGAAGGGGAAGGTTTTTGTGGTGGACTACAAGGTACATAATGAAGTTTATAGATATAGTAGATATTTTTATTTGCATTATTCCATGCCAATTCTATTTAAAAGAATGTATCTCAAAAAAGTGCTGTCATAACTACCTTATATAGATGCTATAATGTGGCTGCTCTATTTCTTTCATACATAGCACTGTATCTTTTAAATACTTAAGAGCTTTTTATAATTTATTTCAGGTAATAATCACATGAAAGAAGAAAATTATGGAGCTGCAGTGGATTGTTACACTAGGGCTATAGAACTGGATCCAAACAATGCAGTCTATTACTGCAACAGGTAAAAACAATACACACCTTTCATTCCCAAAATTCATTAACATCATTTTAAAGATAAATTGTGAACTAGATCAAAAAAACATGAGGCTAGAATACTCCACTATTCAGAAATTTATCATGTTAAATTTGTAAAAGATTAAAGCAAAAGTCAGCTCATTCAGCATATCTTTATCAGTTAAAGGTGTAATATGGGCTTTAAGATTACTTATAACACTTGAGATCGGGTTTTTGTGAGTTAGGTTGTCTATATTAAACCATAACGTAGGCTGTGATTCCCAATGTGTTGAGAATAGTAAGAGCCTTTTTTTCTGGTGTTCTAGTGACTCAGCTGCCATCTCTATCTTCTTTAGTATTGACTGTGCCTGCAAAAAATAGCATCAATGTGGGAATAGCATTCTGGAGATTTCAAGCATTGTATAAATATTCAGCATTTTTACGCATGACGTGGGAAAATAACAAGGCTGTTGTTGTGGTGCCATTGTATAATCTAATCTTCACCATAGTGAAGACATAGTGACATGGGAGCAGATGAAGTCTGGAAGGGCATGTTAACCCAGTAGCAGAAATATACTCTTTCTGTATACTGCCCAGAAGACCAGCATAAGAGCAAAGGTAGTATAGACGATGAGCCCTGCTGGAACTAGCCTGTCTCTAGAGCTACTCTGCACTACAGTCTTCAGTGCCTCCATTACCAGAATGATATATTAACTGTCAATCTAGCCTTGTGGCACTGTACCCAGCGGATTTTTCTGGTTTTGGAGCTATGCTTCCATTACTCCAGAGTTTAGTTTGTGATAAATACAAGTAAAAGATTCAGTATTTCATGGCAAGCATAAAGAGAAAAGAAATGCACAGTTTACTAATATTTTACATACTTAAGATGGCAGTTCAAAGTGTAAGTAATCTATTTTCCTTGAGAAAACTGATGACATAAGTGATTTTAGGTATAAAATGGAAATAAAAGACCAGATTCAAAAGCCTCCCCAAATCACTGGAAGTTTCCTCAGTAGAATGAGCTTAAGCACCAAATCTGTAATGGGCAAGAACAGAAATACTTCACTCTGTGTGTTACATCATCACATATCACATTTGTGAGGACCAAAATGAATTTTGGTGTCAGTAAGCATAGTATTGCATGAAGTTATTTAAAAGAAGACAGGCAGTTGCTTGGAGTTTTGTGGGTGATGAAGTATCTAAATAAATATAGACCTTATTCTTGTCTTTCTTAAGCTGGTTTGGGAGCAATGGAGATGTATCGCCTTCAACAGTATTGCTTTTTACACACAGCAGTGAGAAAAAGAGAGAGCTGAGATGCCCTCAAAGTTTAAACTGGCCGTATAAATTTTTTGTAAACGCAGAAAAAACATTTTCTGTTCAAACATGAGAGACTAAGCACTGTCCCCAGCTTTTATCCATACATCTTCACTGGCATCTGTGGAGTTGGACTACTGTTAAGCAGTCTAAATACTTAAAATACATAAGTAGTCCCATTCAGAAGATATTTTAATCAAAGTCAGAACAGGAGAAGGGATTGAATATAGTGATGATTGTAGCATCTAGCATTCCTAATAAAAAAAGAATGCTTTATGCAATAGAAATAATGTAATTTCTACTATAGTTTTTTAATCAAGGAAGAACAAATTAGAATGCTTTGAGACCTTTCAAACTGGGAAAGTTTTGATTATTAATCTGTTCTAATGTACTTTTAAATTTGGGCAAGTCTTTAATCTTACTGTATAAATGTCCACAACATTTAGCATTTCTCTGATATAGACATGCAATTGTAATTTAGTAATTCAGAGATTATTGAGAAATGTTATCCCAATTTATCTGCAAGCATGCAAATCACAGCATTCCTTTGAATGGCAGTAAAACTATACTTCTTGCTGGAAAATGCCAACTGTATAAAATCCTTCTGTTTAAACAATGATTTTATGTAAATTACTACTTGAGAGTTTCACTTCTTGTAATAGGTTTTATGATGATTTTTGTGCATAGTCATATGCTGGATCTAAACCAGTTCCTTAGAATTATATATCCTTTGTGTCCTAAAGGTGAATGCGTGTTCTCCAAAGCCCTAGTCTAGCAATGCACTTAAGCACATACTTAATTCGGAACGTTTCCTTGTCCTACTTAATTGAGGAAAGCTGAGGCATTGCCTAAATAGTGAATCAAAAGTCAGTAAGATCAAAGAAGTCTAAAGTTAGTCATGGACATGTGAATATCTAAGCTTGGGTTTTTTTCTTTTATTATCTTTTTGACAAAGCTTTCTCCCTTCCCTCCCATCTTCTTTTTAGGGCTGCTGCTCAAAGTAAGCTCAACAACTACAGTGAAGCAATAAAGGATTGTGAGAGAGCCATAGCAATAGATCCAAAGTACAGCAAAGCGTATGGGAGAATGGGGTAAGCTAATAAAAGTCTGAGTAAACACTGAAGACCCAAGTGTAAATCACCATAGGTTTTCCAAAATAAGTGGAGCTAGGTTGTTTTACTTGGCTGACATTCTTGTTCTGAAAGGTGTAGTCATTTTCTGAAGATGACCCTATCAGGCTGTCAGTTTTAATTTTTATATATGTGGTTGATCTTAGCATTTCTATATCAGATTTCATCAGTTTGCAATTTTTTTTTCTTTCAGTTTATCAACATTGCAAATTTAGTTTAGAAAGTCATGATGTGTTTTTTTTCTACCTCCTACCTATTTATGAGTAATCAAAAATCTGCAGTTGGAACAGTGAATCTGTTAATGATGCTGTTAGAGAACAGAATCCTAAAGTATTGGGGCTTCACACTAGCAGGAATAGAGACTTAATTTAATTTTTCTGTTCAATAGCGCTTAGGAAGCAGAAATTTTAGCAAGACTAAGTTATGTCCTTTTGGTAGTTTTTCTCAGTCATGTCTGAGAGATTAACAGTATAGCCTCTTTAGGTGGTGGGTCTGATTAAGTGCTATCTGAAAAAAAATGTCAGGAGTGTTCTGAATGAGATATCTACTTGAATGAAGGGCCATTCTTCTAAGATATGCAGCTTCATATTTTCAATAACCAAACACATTGTGGGCTTGGGCTGAATGCTGCATAAGGCTTTTGAGATTATATCTATACTAGTAAATTACAAAATGCTTGGGATTGTTTGTTGGGTCAGCTGGCACAAAATGACCCATGTCTATGTTATTAAAATCTAGTTTGCAGAATGGAAACTGCCTATTGCTAAATTTTATTTGCCTGTGTTAAATTCTGAACCATGGCCCAAAATAGTCTGTGATAATGCTTACTGGCCTAGGACAAAACCATGCCAGAGGGCATTTATTTAAGATCAGAGATGATGGAATTCTATCACTTGACAACTTTCCATGATACAGTGTATTTTACCAATATAAATATAGCCTGACTGGCTTTTGAGATGATTAATTCACTTTGAAATTTTAGGGACTGTTGAACTGGTTTTGTCCTATTTAACTATCTTCAGATCGTTTCTTCTTATAGCACAACCTGAGATCCCCCGATTTCAGTGAGATGGAGGGAAGCCACAGGCTGACTTAGTTGGAAATTGGAGGTTATTTTAGAGTTTTGGGTGTAAGACCAGTGTTCCTTTTGATACACAAAGTAAGTGGGATCATTCTTGGGCAATCAAGCCTCTTTTTTTGATTGTCTGGTTATTTTGATAGAGGTTATATTTTGAGCTACAAGCCATTGCTTAATTCAGCGGATGGATATAATAATACATTTGGCATAGGCTGAATGAGGAAATGGTGCTTGTTTAGTAAGTGAAAAAAACAAGTGCAGAAACCACCTTCTCAACAAAAAGTCTGTATAAGAAAACTGTGTTTTCTGACTGCATTATGCAGTCAGATCAGTTTTTCTCAGGATTTGACAGAAGCTCTTCATATGTCACAGAAAGATGCAGAAGTGCCACAGAAATATGCAGGGATGGGAGCCATATAGACAGTTAAAGTGATACTTCCAGCATGACCCTGAAAGAGTACTTGTCTGGGTAGGAATTGTGAGCAAAGAAACTGTTGCCTGCTGTTCTGACTTGTACTGTGTTCCAGGAAGCCAAATTTTACATACTTTCTCTGTAAAAAAACACGATTGCATCACAGAAATACCGGACTGCATTTTTTGTCTGGTCAGACACTATTTTGGCAAGTTAATGGGCCAAAAGGGAGAATGTTTTTTATGGGAGTAACTGTCTTAAGAGAGAATACATTAATGTTGTGTGGGTTCCTCCAGGAGCGTTACTGGAAACTCTTGGAGTTTCATACTGTTACTGAGTTCATTATCACTGAGTGTAATGAGTGTGACTGATGTATCTAACACATTGAGCTCTCATGCCTGGGATAAAAGAGTAAAGTCTGGTAGTGGGCATTAGCACAGGCTTATCAACCCAGTCTGTGTAGCTCAGCACATAGTAAAGGGGGACTGGAGTACTAAATAGCTGAACGTGGGTTACACAGATCTTTCACAAAATGTCAAAAAGATCAGTTTAGTTTAGTGGTCAGTATAAACTGAAAATACAGTAGAAGACAGAATTGAAACTGCAACTAGATGGACTTCTGGAAGAGCTCAAAGAAGGATGATGTTTTAAATGTAGTAGCTAATTGAATTTGAAAACAAATACTGTTTCAAAACGAATAGATCTGTCCTGTGCTCTCCTGAGCTGCTGGAGAAGAATCTTTTTCAAAACATTAAGCAGACTTCCCTGATACAAGGGTTTCTTACAGCATCTTACAGATGTTACTACTATCCTGTATAACCCATTTGTCAAGCTGTTGAAGTGAAATATCTGAAAGGAGAACCTTGCACTGATCCGTAGACAAAAATCTCATTATGCTGAAACTTGTGGTTCCAGTATTTGGTTTCTTGAAGCTGCAGAACTCATGTTAAGAGTATCTTCGTCCTACTTACCCATGTACCCTTCTGAATAATGTCTTGGATCAAAAGGACTGGAGGAAACAGGAATTCCTGAGCTTATGCAAAAAGGCACACATGCTGGATCCAGCTTGTGCTCTCAAATACAGACTAAATCACTTGATGATACCAAGGAGTTTTTAATGAAACTTGCATATATATGGAACAGACAATGCATGACGAGTTCTTGAAGGATCATCTCTTCTGCAAAAACAAGTGCTTAAGTAGTAGCACAATAGCAAAACTTGCTTTAGTGCTCAGGCTAAAAATTAGTTGTGAGACACTGTTTTACTTAGGACAGAAAATGTATCGTTATCTTTTGATAGTCATTTATGTTCTACCCAGGATTTCTTTATTTCACATTAGGTTGGCTCTGACCTCAGTGAATAAATATGAAGAAGCAGTTACCAGTTATCAAAAAGCACTGGATCTTGATCCAGAGAATGACTCTTATAAGTCAAATTTGAAAATAGCAGAGCAGAAACTAAGAGACATGTCCAGTCCTGTAAGTTAGCTCTGTATCTATTTATTTACAACAGTTTTAATTGGGACTTTGTAGGTAAACTTATCTTCAATTGCAATTTATTTGTAGACTGGAACTGGACTGAGTTTTGACATGGCAAGCTTGATAAACAATCCTGCCTTCATTAGTATGGTGAGTATATTTCAAGCTCACATTATACTGGTTTTAAAACTGAAGTTTTAAGAATGACGCTTGTATAATAACACAAGCAATTCTAATGCTTATTATAATGGCAATGGTTTCATTATACTGAATTTAAACTTTTCTAAGCCATTTTACACTCAGAACAAGAAGCGAAGCAGTAATGTCCTATAATGCCTGTCTTATTTTGAGTTGATTATATCTTACTTATGAACAACAACGTGCATAGATTAGCTATGCTGTTTTTATAAATGGCATGATAGTAAAACACTTGTCAACACCATGGTGAAAATTTCTATTTGCCACATAGCAGTTAACAATGAATACAAAGAAATCAACTCTTAAGTGAATAGCAGTTGATTCAGGTGAAGTCTACCCAAGACTAAAGTAACTGCCTGGGGAGAACTACCCAAGAGACCTTTCAGTTCTTACTCTTTCAAATTATCCCTGACATCCTTAAGTGTGCAAAACTTCATGAGATGTGCAAACAATGAGTATAAATGACATACAGTGCATTCCTTTACTTCCAACACAATGGCAAATTGTGGTTTTGTCCCTCACTAGTTTTTCTCCATGCATGCCTTTCTTAGCTAAATGGTATTAATTAACTTTGAAGAATGGAATTTGGGGAAAAAAATGCAAAATTTCCTTTGAGAACTCAGTTAAAATTTTACTGTCCCTCTGGTGGCTTCATTAGGACAGGACATTTCAACCAGTGCTTCCATGTGGAAATGCACTGTATGCAAGAGAGATCAATGGTCCAAATAATAGAGATAGTGGGCAAGGAAGAACTGAGCAAGTTCTTTGATGGCGTTAGTGATTAAATAGCACCGGAACTCTGTGTACCACTTCATTGGCCACATGACTTACTCAGACAGGCTGCATCTGTTTAGAGTTAAAGACGTACTCTTCAGTATGGAGATAACTATGGGGAAAAGATTTTTTGCATCATTTCCAGAGGATGGCTGATCAAGTGGATGGAACACAGGGCATTCAGCCAGAAGCAAATTAATTGTTTTCCTGTGGTGTAGTTTTTTGTTTAGTTTTGTTTTTAAGGAAAAAAAATTACTTACTGTCTGACCTTGAGAAAATTACTTCTAGACTCCATTTTGGACCCCTAACCTGGATCAGACTTGTAACTGACAGAAGAAAGAAAAAAAATTCCTACATTACCCATAGAATTTACCTGAATTTGGTGTTTTATACCCAACTGTAGACTAGACAAAACAGATTATTTACTTTTGAGATATATATATATGTATAGAGATATATTGATCAATAAAACAAATATTGTACATATCTGGCTTTTGTAGTACCTTTAAGAAGAGAGTGAATAAGCAAATAATGTGTTGTGCCTATTAGTCTTGTATTCATACAGACACTGATTTCTGTAGAATTATGTTACTAACTTTAAAATATCACCTGGTTTATTCTATAGTGTCTGTCCATATACACCCTTACATAGTAAACACAGTATAATTTTTGAGGCACTTTATGAATGAGAAATTTAAATAACCTCATGCTTACTACAAAGTAAGAAGATATGCAATTACCACAGAAGATATAGGTTACCACAAAACCATGCTACAAAGATAAGTCCACAGTCTGGTTTACTCTGCAATATTTTGCAGCCGTAATCTTAACAGTTTATACCCAGTAGTAATAGTAGTTGCAAAACTGATTTATCCAGGCTGGGAATCAACAAAATACAGACCTTTTTCCAAAAAGCCCAATAGAAAACCTTTGTCCTTGGAAGTCTTTATTTTTTTTTTTTCCCCTCAGTTTTCTGGTACTGGGGTTTTATGTTTAATGTCATATTGTATTTTTCACATCTGAATCTGTAACCACTATTTTTTTACCTAACATATAACCAATTGTCTCAGCTTCATATCCTTGAAATATGTTCCTGTAATGATTCTTTTTGCTGGGGACCATATGTCTCTGTGCACATAAACTTACTTTATTTTTGTAATAAAACATAGAATATATAGTATGTAGTTTTTTGGGTTTTTTTCCCCCATTTTCCTCAGTGGTACCTAAGTAGTAAATGTGTTATAATTTCAGCTATATATTGTCTGTTCTAGGCAGCAAGCTTAATGCAGAATCCTCAAGTTCAACAATTGTAAGTATTAAAATGGAGTACCATTAAAACAAATGTCTTTAGGGGTTTGAATTAATACGAGAAAAGGTGGATCTTTTCTGCACAGTACTGTATTCCTGAAAATGTAATTTTATTTTTGCTTACTGTAAATAAAACTACTGCAGTTTCTTCCTCTTGCAGCTTATTTCCTCCCAGCAATTAAAAAAAAGAACTACAGTTTATTGCTTACTGTAAAGGTCCCTGCATATCCCAATGCCAACACTGTGCTAACTGTTCCAGGATGTCAGGGATGATGTCAAATGCCATTGGTGGCCCTGCTGCAGGTGTTGGTGGCCTGTCGGATTTGTCCAGCCTGATCCATGCGTAAGTAAGAATTGCATAGTTTTAACTGTTAAATTTGTAGAAGCGTTATTGTGCAATGTCTGTTTAAAAGGGATAGTGTCAAGCCAATTATACTGTGGTCTGTCACCACTGTATGCCTGATTATTATTAAAACTGAAAACTTGAAGACTTATTTTTTACTATCTTGTTTGCTTGCTTTGTATGTTTCCATCAATTGGAATGACTGAACTGTGTGCTCAGTTTCACTTTCTGGTTCTTATACACTGTTCACTTTCTAAATGCCACTTACTAAAAATGCTTCTTTAAATCTTTAAGTAATCCTACACGTGCTCTCAATTTGTGTTGATAAATTTACTACCTGATATCCCAGACACTAGTTAGAAAAGCTACAGATTTACTTAGTACATGTTGCAACAAGTTCTGCTCTGGCATCCCTCCATTTAGACTAGGAAGGCTTTAGGGAACTCCATAAAATGAAGAGTAGCTTTTACAAAAAAACGGAACTGAAGTCTTTTATAGTATTAATAGAGATAATCCATCTGGAAAAGTCTGCACAAAAACATGCCATTTGCTTGTATGGCAAGACCTCTTAAAGGATATACAATTTTACTTTATTTCAGCATTCTAGTCTGTTTCAAACTATTTTACAGTTTTGCCCCTCCAGGGCAAAAGTAATTTATAATTCACATCACAGACAGGAATGTGCCCCCACAAAATCAAGGGCTGTTTTTACAAAAACCATGACACCTAGATCTATGGAAATTCTGACTTCCCTTCAACCTGTGCTGTGATTTAAAGGAGTCTTGATAATTTGCTACTTGGGCAAAATGCAGAAGTTAGAGAAGCCATGCCAGGCTATTCATGAAGTAATAAGTTTTACTTGCGTTTTCTAGTAAACCAGTGTTATGCTTATCTGTTACATGGAATTAATCTCACCTATTAATTTAACTCTCAAGCTACAACTATTACAGAGATGGATCTGTCATTACTTCAGTCATACAAGTCATAAAGGTGTAATTTTATGCTTGCTTTCTACTAATGACATCTTGCTCACACGTACAAGTTGGCAGCTGCATACTGTATTTCTGGAAAAACTAATACAACGTTGCACTTCAACTACAAGAGTAGTTATCTTAAACAACTAGAATGGATCTTCTCAAAAAGAAGGGAGCAAATCACTGGAAAGCATTTGGTGCTAGATTTTAGTTTTACCAAGTAAGGTAATACTTTTTCCTCCATGTTTACAAGTAGAAGTAGTGGTCCTGAAGAATGAAAATGAAGATTTGATGATAATCCTGTTTGGAGAGACTTTGACTAGATAAGACTGTACAGCAAGTTATCTTTAATCTTAACTTTTACATAATACACTTTTCAGTTTTATTGGGATATCCTGTTTTCTTACAAATGCTGCTGTCAGGTTTTTTTACTTGTTAATTTTACTTAAAACTGTTCAACACAGGGGGCAGCAGTTTGCACAACAGATACAGCAGCAGAATCCAGAGCTCATAGAGCAACTGAGAAATCATGTCCGGAGCAGATCTTTCAGTGGCAGCACTGAAGAGCATTCCTGACTTAAAGGAGGCATGTGAATTGGAATGGCATATAACCCCAAAATGCATACATAGTTAGTAGCAAAAGCACCATTGTAACTCTTCTGCTTGAATAGAAGACAGAAAATTCTTTGTGCGTGTTTGCAAACAAGAATAAATCTGTTAAACAGATCTATTGCACATAACTTGGAACATATCATTTATGTATAGTTAATCCTCTGAAAATTACGCTAAATAGGTGGTTTATTAAAATCCCTAAGTGCAAGTAATTTTGAGTATGTGCATTAGATTGATCTCCAGGGCTATTGAGTAGAGAGGAGTTTTGTAGTGGGCTGATCTTGCATAACACCTTATTTCTAAAGTCCTAGTGTAAAAGGCATGTTATTCTTACAGTGAAGGTCATTATGGCTGTATTCCC
Organism: Astur gentilis; assembly: GCF_929443795.1. Taxonomy (NCBI): domain Eukaryota; kingdom Metazoa; phylum Chordata; class Aves; order Accipitriformes; family Accipitridae; genus Astur; species Astur gentilis. The sequence continues at coordinate 64,688,112 of NC_064919.1, forward strand.
TGTCAAATATTGAAACAACAGGCCCATCTGGTCAGCCCTTTTATAATGAGCATAGATCAGTGTTGGAGTATAGAATGTACTTGAAACTAATGCCTGAAAAGTCTTTTTCTTTAAGCCTGTGGAGGGGCTGCTATTATTAACATGAAATATTTTTCAGCTTCATTGGGCAGGAGGGAGGAAGATGATTGCGTATGAAGGAGCACCACAAATTGTAGAGAAAGAGAAGGCACTAATCCTGAGTAGCATAATATATAGAACCAAAATGGAACTTGGCTTGGGAAAGGAAAGAGTATTTAGAAGTTTTAGGCTTTCCTACTGCCATGTATACCCTCAAATCATCATGGTAGCCCTGGAGGTCAGCATTATGGCACTATTTTCCTAGGCATGGCAAACTGTATTACATTCTGTATGTATGCAGTATTTAATATAAGCTTAAAACTCTTAACTGTAATAAGCTAAAACTGATCCTGTGACTGTACAAATAACTAGTACTGAAAATTTATCAAGAAATAACTGCCTTAGAAAGAAGGATTCTCTTTTTCTATTCTGGTGTGGTGAATCACTGGCTTAATTAAGGATTTTTTTTTAAGTTTCATTACATGTATCTATCTTAAGTGATAGTTATACGGCCAAGTTAAAGATTTTTCCATTGTCTAGTATTTCTGTTCCTACCCTGGTTTATCTTGCTCAGTTAATCTTACTCTTTCAGAGACCACTGTTTTTCTATATTTTTATGTTAACTTTTTTTATTCTGCTTGCTGTTCACACTGCTTTCTGGTACAAGGTAGACTTGTTTTTACTCCAGGGAGGTTCTCAGCACTCACATTTTCCTCTTTGTATATCAAAACTAATTTGAGGAGCCTGCTTTGATTCCTAAGAGAAAATTATGTCTGCTGGCCAGTTAGACTGGAGAAGGTATGTGGAGGAATAACAGTAGACTCCAAAATGGAGAAATACACAGGAACTCCTGGAACTCAAGACATAATGTCTGATTAATCTTGTGGTCAAAAAAGAGCACCTCAGGTAGAATCAAATGCAAAATTTGGGGTTAAGTCATGTACTTGACTCTAACAAATGCTAGTTGTGCATCTGTTGTGTGAGTCTTCCCCTACTAAAACTGGGGGGTGAAAATGCAGCTGGATCCAAGGAGAAATGAAAAGAACTGGAGAACACAAAACCAGGAAATCAGTACTACATCTGTTGAATGAAGAGGTAAAGAGCAACTTACTTAAACAACTTTAAGACATTTCATACTTTATTCAATAGAGCTTGCCTATACACAGCATTAAAATGCTTTTTAAAATTCTCTATATAAAGTTGCTGTAGCTACCTTTTTGAGGCTGTAGAGATACTTAAGCTTTACATTAAATACATTTCCAAGTAACAACTTCTGACTTGTAGTTTTTGTTAGCAGTCATAGAATCATAGAATGGTTTGGGTTGACAAGGACCTTAAAGATCATCTAGTTCCAACCCCCCTGCCATGGGCAGGGACACCTTCCACTGGACGAGGTTGCTCAAAGCCCCATCCAACCTGGCCTTGAACACTTCCAGGGATGGGGCATCCACAACCTCTCTGGGCAGCCTGTTCCAGTGCCTCACCACCCTCACAGTGAAGAACTTCTTCCTCATATCTAATCTAAATCTACCCTCTTCCAGTTTGAAGCCATTACCCCTTGTCCTATCAGCACATGCCCTTGTAAAAAGTCCCTCTCCAGCTTTCTTGTAGGCCCCCTTTACGTACTGGAAGGCTGCTATAAGGTCTGCCAGGAGCCTTCTCTTCTCCAGGCTGAACAACCCCAACTCTTAACATCTGATGACAAAGAAGAAAACCCCTAACATGATCTTCTTTCAGAGGTAGTTCAGATCCCAAGTCTAATGCATTCAAGAAAACTGCTACTTCAGTTACATTTAATAGCACAGGATACCATTTACAAGAAAAATAGATGGAGGCTGTGGGTGGGCTATAGCTATGGTCCAAGCATTGCTTAGAGCAGTGTGCTGTCAGGAGAGATGCATTGCTCCTAGCATATCTCCTGTTAAACTTCATAGTTCTTAGTTTTCTCTTTCATGTTTTCAACTGCTCAAAGTAAGTCTTAACTTTGATAAGGGGAACCAATAAATCCAGAGTGGACTGGATGGCACTGCAATCTCTCTCACACTCAATTTATCCTTACTTTGTGACAGCAATCATCATGTGGTTAGTTTCCTTTCTACTTTAAGACAGAAAGAGTGTCAAGAACCTCTTGAGAGTTCCTTAAGAGCTACAAGATATGATCATAGTCAAAGACTAGCTGTAAAAGTTGTAGTGCCAAGTACAAGCCTTATAGCTTACTGGATTTGTAGGAGAACTATCCCCCAAGGTTAAATGGAATGAAGCATTGGTTAGTTATCTGAAAACTACTCTTAAAATCATCTTTATAGAGTGATAACTTTCATTTCACACACTACAATATTGTCATGTTTAGGTTTTACTCCAGTACAGGTAATACGTAACCAGGGTATTTATTAAAACATTGATGGCAGTAGCTAACCCTTTAGGAATGTGCTACAACTGGCAAAATACTTAACTTGTAAACAGTCTTTGTTTCTTGTACATTACAGAAAGGGCATTATAGCCTAAAGAAAAACAGTGAAACCAATAACAGGAGCTGTCATTACATGCTTTTCCATTGAAACCAGGAACAGAGGGATCATTTATGGTAAAGTCTATTTTGCCTTGAATAGCCTAGATTGTTTTGCAGTCATGCAATATGTCTTAATCACAGGGTGAGGAAGGAATCTTTTCCTGTGTAATAACTGCACTTCACTTTGCACTAAAATTTTTCATCCTGCTAGATCAAGTGGTAAACCACAATCCCTGTCAATACCACTTAAATTTAAGGTCAACTGCAGTTTGTTATTCAACAGAGCAAATATGCCCTTAACACCTAATTGGGTTTGTATCATTACTATTTCATCAGCATGTAAGTGTGGTAAGCGTTAGAGAAAAAAGTGTTTTGCACTCAAATTGTAAACTCCTGTAACCTGCTTGCATGGAATTATATTCTTCTAACTATGCCTGATCATAAAGACACCTAATGAAATATTCAGTTTAGAAATTGTTTCAGTTGCACTTTTGGTTATGTAACAAGTACAAAGTAAAATCACTCATGCATACTGAGAAAGAACTAAGTTTGCAGCTTTGGATTGACATGCTGTTTCAGGGCTACAGAAATCATACTGGCAAAATGCAACTTGTCTACCCTTTCTGTATCTCTCCTACCTCTTATTACCTTATGGTTACATCTCCTTGAACTTGTGTCCATTTAACTTGGAAATAGATTATAAATAAAGTTATTTACATTTTTTGTCGGATAGTTGTGGTTTTACTGGTTTAGTTTGTTGGTATATCTAGAGTAACAGGTAAATTGCCTTCTTTAAAATACTTGTTTATGGTGGTTGCTCTGCATTTTATTACATGTGCAGCATATAGGGGGTGGGTTTTGTGTATGAACTCATTCCCTCAATTTATCCAATATTTTAAAATTGAATTCTACACTTAGAGATTTTATACACAGGAATGCCTTAAGTAAAATACTGTCAAAACTAACTAAGGTTGCTAAGTGCCAATATGGTAGCTGAGAAATATGACAAGCCACTGCGTAGAATCTTTAACCCTAGTTTAACTAGTGTTAAACTAGGAAAGCCAGTCACTATTTTCTGTATTAAATGGCTACCTTTGGGTGACCTTAGATATTTCAGTTAAAAATATTTCCATCTTTTGTCAAAACAAAGCTAGAGAGAAGTACATTTCAGTGCTTAACCAAGTCCTGAATTTCTTCCTGCATATTCTTTGGAGGACATGATATAAAGCAGCCAGGCAGGGGTTTTCTCCTCATTTCCCTAAAAATCTACTTAAATGCCTCTGGGATAGGAAAACAGTTTGCACCACCTCAGTTTAACAATAAAAAAAATGCCTGAGTTCTGCTATTTTAGTTTTTAGTTCCCTACTAATTGTGAAGTAACATGCCTGTTCAGAGCATGGCCTGTATTACACAGATGCACAACTCTGCACGAGAGTGCAGCTCATTGGGACAGCTTTGCTGTACTACTCCTTTCCAAAGAGTGAGCACATTTTTTGGCTGATACTCCACTTTCTAGCTGCTAGCACCTCAGCAGTGCCAGCTGTACTGTCTCACCTCGTGCCTTTAGAAGGCTCTAGTTCTTATGGCTATGCAAGTACCTTGCAAATACACTGCAATGCCAGGTACCCCAATGTATTTCTTTTAGGGGGTTGGATTCCAGGAACATGTCTGTAAAACAACAGTTCTTTCAAACTGAAGCAGTTTTGTCAGAACCACAATTTCAAAAATGTTTAAATATTTAAAAAATAATTAAAATCAAAATAAGTACAAAGTGCTACTTTTTCCATAAGTCTCATCCCCCTGCCCTAAAGTGATGCTAATGCAGTATGATTTGCTAGAACTACATTTCTTTCAAAGGCTTTATTTTCAGTAGACAAAATGTATATGCATGTTTTCAGAAGATTTTAAACATTCAAAAAATGCTCAGAGGAATTAAATAAGCATAGTTACGTTTATAGATATATAGGGATTTGGTTTTGTTTGTACACATTTTAACATGATTCAGGTGCAAAAACATCAAGAAGTTGATCAAAAAAAAGCCCAGCAGAAACACAGAATTTTTTCTTCAGCTTTGTTTGAATTCTGAAGAAACTACACAGACTTGCGCAATATCATCGTACTCATATGTTCTCTTCAAAAACGTGTCGGTAAGTCTTAAGCCAGAGACACTCTAGAAAGGGAAAATATTTATAAAAGTTATTAGAAAGAATTAATAAGCTTGTAAAACAGTTAATTTTATAACAAAAGTATACTATAAAGACTTACTTGCAGGCCCTGCACTGAAGACAACAATGTAAGTGCAAGATGGAGGGATGAACTTGGGTGCAGCTTTCCAAGTTGTCTTCCTGAAACTCCACACCAGTGGATGGAATTGGTATTGCACATTTCTAAAACAAGATCCATAGTCCTTTCACTGCTAGAAGAAATTGAAAAACAAGAATAAACCTGTGGGCTTTTTTTAAGCATTCAAGGACTGCAGACATGTAAAAGCTTGATTACTTTTTCATTCAGGTTACTGTTAATCAAGCATTTATAAATAATTACCAGACAGCAAGCAAAATTTACTCTGATGTGCAGTAATTCAGTTGCATATAGCTTTGTCCAACAGGAGCATTCTGTCATGGGTTTAGCAATACTGGATAACATAATACTGCTCAGATTTTAGATGGAGTACAAGATTTTCATGAGAAGTATATCCAGACCAGATGCTTTAGTCCCTGGCTTCAACTTCTAAATAGGATTACTTTATTTAAATGTCACCCTTGCAACCCTTTTATAAAGGGCTACCATAGACCCTAAGTGTAAACACAAATCAAGTCAAAACATGGATAAAGATGTACAGAAGACTACAATGACAAATGTTTAGCAGGCATTCTTGCAGTGGTGCAGAACTAGCGGTATGATCAGACTGGATAAAAATGGCATCATTCTGATAAAATTAACTGTAGTTAAAATCCTATATACACACTCATTTTGTTATTAGATTAATTAAGTAATTAGTGATATAAGGATGGGGTGCAATCTTAAGTGATATTGCAGCCAGTTCCATAGAATTCCACTACAGATTTTTGACAACCTCCTAGTTCAAATAGTATTAACAGTTCACCATAGAAGTTTTGGGGTTTTTTTTAATTTCTTCAGTTTTTTTAAAATTATTGTAATGTAAAAAATGCATTTCAGGTAGATTCATGTTGCTACAACTCATAATGAAGACCAGGTTTGAGTTGAATCAGGAGAAAGTATTGAAAAATGAAACAAAGACGGCCACAACTTACCCACTCAGGAAAAAGCACAAGAATCACATGACCTCATTACCTGCAATTTGTTATTTTACATGTAATGTCAAATGGTTCTTCCAAATTTACAGTGTCTGGTATTGTCTCCAAAGAAAGCCTTACATCGCCATAACCAGGAGCCTGAGAAGGTACAAGAATACATATTCTCAGATGCTGGATAGTAAAGTTGAAGTTTCTACTACTCAAGTTTCACTTACTGCAGCAAGGTTGGAATAAGGGGAATTTGAATAAAGATTGATGCTTCATGCTTTTGATTTGTACCCAAATCAAAGCCGTGCTCCATCCACTACCGATGACCACCTTTCTTGATGGGTTTAACAATTCATTAGAAAAGGATGATCTTTATTACTAAGTTTTTCAGGTAGTTCATATCCTTAAAGTTTGAATATGCATGTACAGTTCCCAAGAAGATCAGCTTTATTCTAAGACCTCTCTGTTAGGCAGATGACAGATATACTATGGACAACATAAGTATAGTTTTCCTGCATAAACCCACCACTATTCCACATACTAAGAAATAAGAGCTTGATCACTCTCCTTCCCATTTCAGTCCTCCAAGCCTCTGCCAAAATAATTAATTGCCACCAGTCAGAAAGGCACATGATACAAACACTTGTCAACTATCCAATTCTGTCAAGAGACAAGTGCATTTCATATGATCTACTAACAAACCCGTGATAGACATCCTAGTTACTGCTAATCAGGGCTGATTCAGGGTGGCAACCTACAGAAAAAAAAGCTTTAGATTTTCAATCCCCACAAATGATAGAACGTAAGGAAAAAAAGGGAAAAATTTGCCCTGCCTGATAAGGCTTAGTTGTCACACATGTTCCAATTCTGCTGATAAAAGGATGCTGTAGTAAAAGTTACATTTACAGCTTGATTAAAAAGGTATTCCTGATGAGGTCCAGAAAGCCAGTGACTGACAGGTTCGGAACAGGCTTTAGTCGTATACAGTTCATTACAGACTAAAGACAGATAACATTTTAGAAAGCATATTAAATTTGGACATTAGAATAAGCAAAGGGATCTCAACCCAATAGACACTTCAGACCAGTTGAGCAATGTAAGTTTGGAACCATTCAAGAAAGAGAAGTAATTATCCAGCACTGGAAAAAGGCACACATTTTCAGCTGTACTAGGTGACAGAAAGGGATCTACTGGAAAAATTATACCCAGTTTCCTAAACAGGTAGTTTGCCATAATATTATACTCTTCTTTTAAGAGAGGTATCTTAAGGGAAAAAGAAAAGGCAGTATTTTATAGAATAAACCTAGCAGCAATTGACTAAATCAAGACAGGATCAGAGCAGATGAGAAGGCCTAAATCAGTACATGCCTGTTGGCCTTAACCATGAGATACCTGCAACAACTGATGGCTAGAGGTAAAGGCGTTACAGTAACACCAGAAGGAAAGAACGTAGTTTTCATCCAAAAAATATAATTGCTCAGAGTATGTAATCAACTGGACAACTCCTTGCCTATGCTACTCAAGAATAGTGGTCTTTAATTTTGGACTGGTTGTAGTCTAGTCCCAGATTGAATGCCCACCAGCAGGTGGAGCACCCCTGGCATACTGTGGACATGCATCTGTCTGGTTTAATGTCACCCCAAAAGAATGTAGTTGTGAATTCCAAGACCACTCCACAAAAAAACCCAAATTACAGTACATGGGGGTGATCCAGGATACTTGTTTAAAAAGTGCACTCCTGATCTGAACCAAAACAGTGATAGAGGGGCACAGTACAGGTAAAATTCTGGGCCTGTGGGAGAAACAACAGTTAAAGGGCTAGTAATTGGATTAAGAGGAAAATGATGGAATGTGAAAGGACCCTATACATGAAATAATCCAATAGCATTTAAAAGATGAGGAGAAAAGAGAGAGCTGCACTGCAACTCAAAGCAGGCAGCAGGGTAGGGGGGAGGGAACCCAAACCAAAAGCTGTTTGCTGCTTTTCCAAAGACAGATGTTGCTCAAAGTACACAGAACAGCTCAGGTTTCTCTGTTAATCACTAGCACAAAAGAATGATGGATGACTAAAACTAATCCTAGGGTGTGGAGGTGTGTTAATCACCACTGTGTTTCAAGTGCAATTCTCAAAAGGTTCAACAAGGAGGGATGTAGAGTGAGAGAATACTGATTTAGGGAAGGGAAAAAAAACCCCTGTCTTTAAAGAGAAATGATGGGAAATGTCAATTGAAAATGAGACAGTTTATTAGTTAAAAAAAAGCAACAAGTTTCCAAGTAACAGGAGTAAGTTTAGAAAAAAGGGCATTTTCTAATTTGATGGGACTACAGAGATACTTAGCACCTCAATTAAAAACAAGTTTTAATGATTTAGCTGTGAATTTCCAGGATCCAAGTTTGCTTGCCTAGTTTCAAGTCAATGTGATTTCCCTACAGAATTGCTTTATTTACTAAAAGATGGGTGTCCTGGGTTCAGCTGGGATAGAGTTAATTTTTACAGGAACCTGGGAGGTGGGGGCATAGCCGGGGCAGCTGACCTGAACTAGCCAAGGAGCTATTCCATACTGTGTGACATCCTGCCCAGTATATAAATGGGGAGCGGGCCGGGGGGTGCTCTCTGTTTTTTTCGGTGGGGGAAGTGGCGGAGCGTCGGGTCCCGGGTGGTGAGCAGTTGCACTGTGCATCACTCTTTTTGTATACTTTTTTTTTTTTTCATTAGTGCCGTTGTTGTTGTTGTAATCTCTTTTGTGTTTGTCCCAGTAAACTGCCTTTATCTCAACCCTCGAGGTTCCAGTTTCTTTTCCTTTTCTCTCCTCCGTCTCCTCCCCATCCCACCGGAGGGGGGCGGAGGAGTGAGCGAGCGGCTGCCTGGTCCTTTGTTACCGGCCGGGCTGAAACCACGACAGTCCTTTTTGGCGCCCAACGTGGGGCAGAAGGGTTGAGATAACGACAGATCTGGCCAGAGCGTGTTGAAACAAATTTGCCAAACGCATTTCTTAGATATATAGATGTTAGCCACAATGTTGTTTCATTTGTTTACATGGTGGCGTTTTGTAAGCTCTTATATGCTCTATGTATTGCCTGTAGTTGCGTATCTCATCTCTGGGAGAGTGATTGGGATTATCATTTTGCTGTACTGGGCAATGTCGACTTATGAAATGATTACATCACTGGTCATGAGGTTAAGCTGGTATCTGTATGAGGCAGTGATATCATTTCCATACTTTGGGCGCCTTCTGTCGGATTTTATTGGTAATTACACCCAATCCATGGGGAAATTAGGGGGGGATACCTCCCCCCGTCCGTTCACCTCCCTCTTCTCCTTCCGACTAATTACAACAGCTTTTGAGAATTTTGAATATCCTTGGGATGCGCAAGCCAGTGTGCTGTTAGTGCTATGCCTCCTGAATATGTTTCAGGTCTTGTTTAGGGCTACAAAAACGCTCTTTAAGAGTACCACTCAGAGATCTCCCCCAAAGCTGGATACTCATGGGTGGCACGGCATGTGGGAGCATATGGGCAAGTATCTAGAGAACTTCTCACCGCCAGTGACTTGGAAGTTCACTCCCGAACAACTACAGAACCCTTATGAAGTGACAGAATATTTGAAAGAAAAATGCTGTGGCTATTCCAAAGACATACAACTCGCTGCACTGTGCTGGGCTCTGGCCAATATCTACCAAACACTGCTTGATATTATGCAGCACCCTCGGGGGGAAAAGGGGGAAAAGATGGAAAACAGGACAACATGTACCGTGGCTACCCAAACCCTGACAACAGACACCGTGGCTGCCCCTACCCCGACAACAAGCACCGTGGCTGCCCCTACCACGACAACAGGTACCATGACTACCCCTACCCCGGTGACAGACACTGCAGCTGAACCAGAGAACCAGCCTGTGCCAGTATCAGTCGCCCCTGTACAGAAAAAGAAACACACAAAGAAATCAGTTTGCTTAGCGAGAGATGAAGATGAACCAGGGTCATCGTGAGAACAGGAAGTAGAGGCAGAACCTGAAATAATTACCCGATCTCTATCCATGAGTGAGTTGCGTGACATGCGAAAAGATTTTAGCCGCCACCCAGGTGAGCACATTGTTACCTGGCTGCTCCGATGCTGGGATAGCGGGGCTAGTAGTGTGGAATTAGAGGGTAAGGAAGCCAAGCAGTTGGGATCTCTGTCTAGGGAAGGGGGCATCGACAAGGCGATTGGGAGAAAAACACAAGTCCTCAGCCTCTGGAGGCAACTTCTGTTAGGTGTAAAGGAAAGATACCCCTTCAGGGATGAAGTTACATGTCACCAAGGCAAGTGGACCACCATGGAGAGAGGTATCCAGTACCTGAGAGAATTAGCCGTGCTGGAGGTGATTTACAATGATCCAGAAAATGCGCAGTCACCCACAGATCCAGATGAAGTCCAATGCACACAACCCATGTGGCGGAAGTTTCTACGAAGTGCACCACCAACCTATGCCAACTCATTGGCAGTAATGTCCTGGAGAGAAGGCTATGGACAAACGGTGGATGAATTGGCTGTCCAACTCCGGCAATACGAAGGGAGTCTCTCTTCCTCCCTACGGGCCTGTGTCTCAGCTGTGGAGGAGTTGTCCCGAGAGTTCCAGCAATTCAAAGTGGATCTGTCCTCCTCCTCACCTGTACAGGCCCGCATCGCAGTTATTGGGAGTAAGCGTTCCTCTGCCCAAGAGAGAGGAGAGAGAAAGTACACTCGACGGGCTAACCTGTGGTTTTACCTGCGTGACCATGGAGAGGACATGAGGAAGTGGGATGGAAAACCCACTTCAGTCTTGGATGCACAGGTACAGGAGTTGCGAGAAAAAGCAACCAGAAAAGAGAATTCTTGGAAAACTGCTGCTCCAGTTTCCCGTGAGCAGTCCCCCAGACGCAGTAGATGGGCTGATCTCATTTCTGATCCACTTGAAGGGACTTCCGATTTACGTGTGCAGAAAGTGAGTAACGGATGTTCTAACCAGGATTAGAGGGGCCCTGCCTCCAGCCAGGTGGAGGAGAGGGACAACCGAGTCTACTGGACAGTGTGGATTCGATGGCCTGGCACATCAGACCCACAGGAATATAAGGCTCTAGTGGACACTGGTGCACAATGTACCCTAATGCCATCTAGTTATAAAGGGGCAGAACCCATCTGTATCTCTGGTGTGACAGGGGGATCCCAAGAGCTAACCGTATTGGAAGCTGAAATGAGTCTAACCGGGAATGAGTGGCATAAACACCCCATTGCGACTGGCCCAGAGGCCCCGTGCATCCTTGGTATAGATTATCTCAGGAGGGGGTATTTCAAGGACCCAAAAGGGTACCGTTGGGCCTTTGGTATAGCTGCATTGGAGACGGAGGAGACTGAACAGCTGTCTACCCTGCCGGGTCTCTCCCAAGACCCTTCGGTTGTGGGGTTGCTGAAGGTTGAAGAACAACAGGTGCCAATTGCTACCACGACGGTGCACCGGCGACAATATCGCACCAACCGAGACTCCCTGATCCCAATCCATAAGCTGATTTGCCAACTGGAGAGCCAAGGAGTGATCAGCAAGACTCACTCACCCTTTAATAGTCCCATATGGCCCGTGCAGAAATCCAATGGGGAATGGCGACTAACAGTAGATTATCGTGGGCTGAATGAAGTCACGCCACCGCTAAGCGCTGCTGTGCCAGATATGTTAGAGCTTCAATATGAACTGGAATCAAAGGCAGCTAAGTGGTATGCCACAATTGACATTGCTAATGCATTTTTCTCCATTCCCTTGGCAGCGGAGTGCAGGCCTCAGTTTGCTTTCACTTGGAGGGGCGTCCAGTACACCTGGAATCGACTGCCCCAGGGGTGGAAACACAGCCCCACCATTTGTCATGGACTGATCCAGGCTGCACTAGAAAAAGGTGAAGCTCCAGAGCACCTGCAATATATTGATGACATCATCGTATGGGGCAACACGGCAGAAGAAGTTTTTGAGAAAGGGAAGAAAATAATCCAAATCCTTTTGAAGGCTGGTTTTGCCATAAAAGAAAGTAAGGTCAAGGGACCTGCGCAGGAGATCCAGTTCTTAGGAGTAAAATGGCAAGATGGGCGTCGTCAGATCCCTGTGGACGTCATCAACAAAATAGCAGCTATGTCCTCACCGACTAATAAAAAGGAAACACAGGCTTTCTTAGGTGTTGTGGGTTTTTGGAGAATGCATATTCCAAATTACAGTCAAATTGTAAGCCCTCTCTACCAAGTTACTCGGAAGAAGAACGATTTTAAATGGGGGCCTGAGCAACGACAAGCCTTTGAACAGATTAAGCAGGAGATTGTTCACGCAGTAGCTCTTGGGCCAGTCCGGACAGGACAAGATATTAAAAATATGCTCTACACTGCAGCTGGGGAGAATGGCCCTACCTGGAGCCTTTGGCAGAAAGCACCTGGGGAGACCCGTGGCCGACCTCTGGGGTTTTGGAGTCGGGGATATCGAGGATCTGAGGCTCGCTATACTCCAACTGAAAAAGAGATCTTGGCAGCATATGAAGGAGTTCGAGCCGCCTCAGAAGTGGTTGGTACTGAAACACAGCTCTTCTTAGCACCTCGACTGCCAGTGCTGGGCTGGATGTTCAAAGGGAAAGTTTCCTCTACGCATCACGCGACTGACGCCACGTGGAGTAAGTGGATCGCACTGATCACACAGCGAGCTCGCATAGGAAACCCCGGTCGCCCAGGAATGTTAGAAGTGATCACGGACTGGCCAGAAGGCAAAGATTTTGGAATGTCGCCAGAGAAAGAGGTGACACGGGCCGAAGAAGCCCCGCTGTATAATAAACTGCCAGAAAATGAGAGGCAATATGCCCTGTTCACTGATGGGTCCTGTCGCATTGTGGGAAAACATCGAAGGTGGAAGGCTGCTGTATGGAGTCCTACACGACTAGTCGCAGAAACTGCTGAAGGAGAAGGTGAATCGAGTCAGTTTGCAGAGGTGAAAGCCATCCAGCTAGCGTTAGACATTGCTGAAAGAGAAAAGTGGCCAGTGCTCTATCTCTATACTGACTCGTGGATGGTGGCAAATGCCCTATGGGGGTGGCTACAGCAATGGAAGAAGGGCAATTGGCAGCGCAGAGGTAAACCCATCTGGGCTGCCGCACTGTGGCAAGATATCACTGTTCGGATAGAGAAGCTAGTGGTAAAAGTACGTCACGTAGATGCTCATGTACCCAAGAGTCGAGCCACTGAAGAACATCAAAACAACCACCAGGCAGATCAGGCCGCCAAGATTGAAGTGTCTCAGGTGGACCTGGACTGGCAACGTAGAGGTGAGCTATTTATGGCTCAGTGGGCCCACGATACCTCAGGCCATCAGGGAAGAGATGCAACATATAGATGGGCTCGAGATCGAGGGGTGGACTTGACCATGGACACTATCTCACAGGTCATCCATGAATGTGAAACATGTGCTGCAATTAAGCAAGCCAAGCGGCAAAAACCCCTGTCGCATGGAGGACGATGGCTGAAATACAAACAGTGGGAGGCCTGGCAGATTGACTATATCACACTCCCACGAACACGCCAAGGCAAGTGCCATGTGCTTACAATGGTGGAAGCAACCACTGGGTGGCTGGAAACATACCCTGTGTCCCATGCCACTGCCCAGAACACTATCCTGGGCCTTGAAGAGAAAATTTTATGGCAACACGGCACCCCAGAAAGAATCGAGTCGGACAACGGGACTCACTTCCGAAACAACCTCGTAGACACCTGGGCCAAAGAACATGGCATTGAGTGGGTGTATCACATCCCTTATCACGCACCAGCCTCCGGAAAAATTGAACGGTACAATGGACTGCTGAAAACTACATTGAGAGCGATGGGGGGTGGAACTTTCAAGCATTGGGATACACATTTAACAAAAGCCACCTGGTTAGTTAATACTAGAGGATCCGCCAATCGGGCTGGCCCCGCCCAACCAAGAGTTCCACATACTGTAGAAGGGGATAAAGTCCCTGTAGTGCGCATGAGGAGTATGTTAGGAAAGACAGTCTGGGTTAGTCCTCCCTCAAGCAGAAGCAAACCCATTCAAGGGGTTGTTTTTGCTCAAGGACCTGGGTACACCTGGTGGGTGATGCAGAAGGATGGGGAGGTTCGATGTGTACCTCAGGGAGATTTGATTTTGGGAGAGAATAGCCAGTGAATTGGGCTGTATGACATTTAACTGCTAAATAACCTGCCAATGCATGTCATTGTATCCATAGTGTCTATATGCCATATCAAGGGTATTATTGTGAGAATTATCCAAATGACTACAGGATGGACTTTTGAAACTGAGCCAAGTACAACAGCGATAGAACTTGAACTGGCACCCACCAATTTCCTCAAGATCAACATCTTCGACCTGCAGACCAGGGGCATGAGTTGCACCAAATGTACTAGCCACAAGTTCCAGAGGCAGCGTACTACAACCCAACATCTCACACCATCTCTCTCTTATCCTGAAGAACTGTTACAACAGATAGAGCCCCAAAATTGATGGACACATTAGAGGGATAGCCCATAGGCTAAAGGAACACCGTGTGTGTGTGTGCGAGGTCAGGGGGTGGAGTCCATATACTTATATATAAGACAAGGAAAGTTGTAGTGGTTGATTGGAAAAAAATAAAAAAAAGTAAGATCTGGGCATGATGTAGATGGTATAGAATAAGGGGTGGATAATGTCCTGGGTTCAGCTGGGATAGAGTTAATTTTTACAGGAACCTGGGAGGTGGGAGCATAGCCGGGGCAGCTGACCTGAACTAGCCAAGGAGCTATTCCATACCATGTGACATCCTGCCCAGTATATAAATGGGGAGCGGGCCGGGGGGGGGTGGCCTCTGTTTTCGGTGGGGGAAGTGGCGGAGCGTCGGGTCCCGGGTGGTGAGCAGTTGCACTGTGCATCACTCTTTTTGTATACTTTTTTTTTTTTTCATTAGTGCCGTTGTTGTTGTTGTAATCTCTTTTGTGTTTGTCCCAGTAAACTGCCTTTATCTCAACCCTCGAGGTTCCAGTTTCTTTTCCTTTTCTCTCCTCCGTCTCCTCCCCATCCCACCGGAGGGGGGCGGAGGAGTGAGCGAGCGGCTGCGTGGTCCTTTGTTACCGGCCGGGCTGAAACCACGACAATGGGGATGGGGGGGAAAACACAGGTGGAAACCCAATTACAAGCTTTGCAAACTCAGATTAAGATTCAATTGTCAAAGCTTTTTTACTTTTCTCCCGTATTACACCAGCCTCAATTCAAAATATGCAAGCCAGGTTTAGGCATTAGCGTAGACAGGCTGTGCAGCTGACTTAAGTTAATAATTACAACTTAAAGTTCATGAACAATTTCTAAATCAACCAGAATAGAACAGGTTCATTCAAAACTGTGGACATGAAAGATAAAATAGTATTATCCTATACATAAAAATTGTTACTCAAAGCTAAAAAGTCCGTATGAATTATGGAGCAGACTTCTGTCAACAGCTGGCATACTTAAAGGAGTTTTTTGTCAGTGCTTTTCAGTTCATTGCCAAATGGCATCCAAGAAGTTAATTTTATTCTAACCAATGTATTTTGCTACATAGGTTGCTTGATTCTGGCAATTCAAGTGCACAATCCATTAAGTTATGTTGTTCAGTGCTCTAAAAACAAAGAGGCATGTTATGTGCCAGAAAACAAATCCTTGAGAACACAAAAAGTGTTGCCATTCACATGACCAAAAGGAACAATAATGCTTTTGTTCAGCTAGAGTCCCTCAGAATAGTGTTTTTCCACACTTCACTGACCAAATGTATTAAATAACTTTCTCAAATATGTATACAAACACGTGAATTCGGAATGAGGTCCAGAAAGCAAGCAGCTTGAACTTTTCCTTCAAGTCATTATTAAATTGTTCAACGAGTTGCCTTAAAAATGGATGCTAAATTAAATTGATGCTTAAGTTAAACTTACCATTCGTTGGAGCTGGCTAGTTTGCAGCCTTCCTCGTTCACCCAGATTAGTTTTCCATACAATGTCTAGTTTACCAATCACTGTTACACCTTTTATTATTCCAGCTTTCTCTGCAAATTCTTGCTTTGGTTTTAGGCAGTATAAATACTGACGTGTATCCATAGGTTGTAAATAAGTCCTTGAGCCAAAAGTAGACTCACTGAAAGAAAAAAACATTTGGCATTAATTTAAACATTTTTAAGACAACTTAAGAACTCAACCTTTTTTGCCATTCCTCACCAGTCTTACCATGTGTATGTATTTTATTCATGGCAAAACACAGAGTATTTTTATGTTTTCACCGCAGAAAACAATTCTAGAATTTATGTAGCATCAAGGACCAAGGGAAAAAAAACCACCCCCAATTCATCTGAGCAAGACAACCAAGGTGGAAATCCCCTTTGCTACATTATAATTTATTATCTGGCATCGTAGCATTTAAACAACAATGCTAGTATTTACTTCAGCTACTTGTTTCCCTCCCAGTAAATCTCAGTGTCATGAGCCTAAGATTCCTGTTCGCAACGAGAACCATTACAGCGGATGCAAACACTTCGTCAGAACAATGCTCCACTACACTGCACGTAAAACCTTCCACAGGCAAGAAAATAATTTTCACTTTAGCCCCCACTGCAGAAGCACCCAAACATCACCTTCAAAAACCCAAGCAACTGCAAAGCACGAACAGCCAAAGTTAACTTTTACCCAGGTATCACAAGCTTTTGTATCCACAAGTTTACTGAACACAGTAGACAATTCTTCTGGTATTTGGTGTTTTAATAATTGACACTAAATGACATTTCATTTATTTCAGCATGACAATTCTTACATTTTAAGATCTTATAAGGGCATTCCACTGATTCACCTTGACTGCTGCCTTGCTAGATGTTGATTAGAACTGAAAACAGTTACCAGTCTGTTAGGAAGAAGCAAGGACAAGTCAGATGGGTGCTGTAAAGCTATATGTATACTCAGATCAAGTCAGAACCAGATGTGGGCTAAATTTTACATAGAAGATACTGAAGAAGTAGTATGTTTTTATGTTACCATGTCATCCATGTTACAAATTATTTGAGGATTAAACTGGGGATTTCTCTACTAGGTAGGATTACAAAGTTTTAAGAACAGTTTCTATAAAAAGAAAACTGTAACAGCTTTTCCAGCTGAATACATAACAGGAATTTGATGTTTTTAATCAAGCAAAGAAGTACAGTCCTGTTACAGGCAACTCACTAACTGTAATGCTTATACCTCATGAAGTCATAATACATGGAGTTTCAAAATCAAATATCCTGAATCTGAACATACCTTTTCCCTGCTGCATCAACTGTGTTCAGTTCTGCAACATTGTACATCATAGATGGCTCTAAAGACACCTTCTCCATAAACATTGGAGAGGTGGTGATATTCTGAATCTGAGCTTCCAGAAACACTTCATCTGTCTGGAAAAAAAGCAAAAGTGCAAGTTCATGAAAACATGATTAGTGTTATTAAAGAGTAGACAGTCCTATTGTTAAAAAAAAAGTCACATGTGTTTAGTTCATGCCTGCAAATCAAATTAATTAATGCAAGAAAAAACCTTAATCCCAGTAACAATAGGAGCAAAAGTGTTAGTCAACAGGTGTTTTGCCAAACAATGGATGTGGGATAATTTTGCTATGTTCTAGCTATTGCTTATTTGTAATGCACCACTTCCCAAGACTTTCATCAACTCAATATCAACTCAAGTTTTAAACCAAATTATTAAAAAAGAAAAAATAGAATAAATGGTAAGGAATTGCAGTGCACAATGACATGCCATGCCAGATTGCTAGTGCATCAAGCTGTATTTAAAAAAAAAATAAGTGTGTGTTTTTCTTTAACTGAAGTAAAATAGTTCAGGTACATGCTCTGAAGTTTTATTATTATTCTGAAACATTGATGCACCAGCTAAAAGCCAAAACCAGCCTCCTCCCTTACTCAGCTTCATCATGCCAATGGTTACCAATATTATATGCATCCAACGGTTTAACTGGTCCTCTACCTTCAAAACATCCTATAAGACTTATCTGTTAAATGAAGCTAATGCCTGAAGATGTTATATAGAGACCAATTCTAGCACAGGAATAAAAGCTACAGACTGTTAAACTTTAGAAGCTGAAAAAACATGGAACTAGAGGTGGGTTTGCCTCACTTCTATGGAACTGCAGACCAGTGAAGCCACTTTGCAGCTCTAAAATCTCAGGATAGAATAATTATGGAAGGCTCAGTCTATTAGAGATATAAGCCCCTGGAGAACTGAAAAAACAAAACCAAAGAAGTGCCAATTAGAAAAAGAGTGGGGGAAGGGGTACCAAATCTGCATTTACAAGAGAGTTACTGATTCAGGCAGTTGGACTAGATCATAGTAGGTCCCTTCCAACTGAAACATTCTATTCTATAAATTCAGTATGAAGCAGTTAGGTATTTAGCTATGATAAATTAAAAAAAAAAAAAGTATTTTTATGGGGAAGGTGGAAGGAAGATTACAGTTTCTTTTTAATCAGTGGAAATAAGTTACTTCATTATACAAATGGAGTCCTGCTTGTAAATTACAAAATAAAAGTAGGACAAAATAATCAGAATATTTTTAGTCTCAAAAGGCATTGCATTAGAAGGAGGAATACAGAATGGTACTGGAATTATTTGTTGTGCCTTATAAACATGTTAAACACAAACCAGATGATAGCATATATAGAGTAATGAAAACTGTGCAAGCTCCATAGGTTATGGACAGACCTCACACTTGCAGGAGCAGCTGGAAATAACCCCAACTAAAACATGGCTCTCAGTAATCATTACTACTACCACTACCTGTCACTTAAATTGATACTGTTTATATCCCATTAATCCATTGCTCAAAGTGTCCATTCACCCAAGTTTTAGTTGTTTTCAATGCAGCAACCATAGGCAGAAATTTAGAAAAAGCTAATTTGAAAGGAAAAGGAAAAAACAAGCAGCATAATGAAAAAGCAAATTAGATTTGTGTTATTCCTAAGTTGGTTTAATATCACATGGTTTAAAAAACAAAAACAAAACCCCTTAAGTACTTCAGAAGGATGCAGTTTATTTTAACACAAGGCACACCTTAAAGTGAAATCAGACTGCAGAAGTATCATACTAACTCATCAACTGTTACATGCAGTTTAAAGTTGGAAAGTGCAGTTCCAGCTAGCAAAAGGAAGGAAGAACATCCAACTGCTGCTCTCTCCTCAAACCCACTGTCTCCACCAACCAGAGGTGAAAAGTTCTGTCACAGCTTACACAAGCAATGCTGTAGTTAAGACCTACATTTCTATGGGTCATAAGCAGGAAAATTTTAGAAGGGATTAACTCCCATTTTCAAATAATTTGTCTCATCAAATTTTGGCGAGGTATTTTATAGGAGGACCCCCACAAGCAAGAGTCTGTAATAATCAACTTTTAGTTTCAACAATGGGTATTAAAGAAAGAGCTAACCATTTAAATGATTAGCTGCACATTTAAAGATGAGAAAACATCAGTTCATGATATGCAGAACAAACATTGCTTTTCCATTATGTTTTTAAAAGAATGTCAACAACAAGCACAGAGACAGATAGGCAATTAAAAAGCATATATATTTATAAAAAAATAAATAAAAATTACCACAGAACTGAGGTCACTCTAATGGGAAAATAAAAAAGAACACATTAGAGAAATTAGGGTTAAATGTTAAAGAAAAAGGAGGCTAACTTTCAAACAAAATGCATTTCTGCATTTTTTTTGCACCATCTAAACAAGATAGCATTAGTAAGACAGAAACGTAAATAAAAATGGATGCAAACAAAGATGACAACTACATTTCTAATAAGTTATAGCTAGTATGGTTACATGGTTTACTAGCTTTGCTTCAGAACCAATCCAAAGGAGAGCCTAAGGCATACAAGTCACAGGTAAGATATGATAGAACAAACTGACCCAAAAAAGAGAGTGAGTTTTTGAGCAGGTTTAAAGTTTGTCCTGAATTTAAATCCATGCAATGGATTGTATATGAAATGGAAAAACAGTCCTTGTCATTTTACATATGAAGTATCCACATCTCAAAATAAAGATAATGTGGTAATGTGTTCTAGCAAAGCGACAATACTGCAGCTTATAAGAAAATTTGGCACAACATGATCAGGAAAACTTCTTTTTTGAATCTCCATCATTCCAAAAACCCTACTTTAATTGCAAACTTCATTTTCTTAAGTGTCTGCTTATTCATGTCCCTGTGCATGTTTGCAGGAACAGAACCTTTTCCAGAGCCTTTTCTAAGGCACACCAAAGTCAGTGAGAGACTTTCTGTAGACTGGGGCAGGTAATTCACTCTCAGGATTGCAGCAGGTTAGGGCGACAGGGCATGCATTCTATGCACGAATTTCAGTGATCAACTTGATTTGGATGCTACTGCAATACGAGCAACAAGCAAGAAAATTAAGTTTCAGCATCATTCCTTGTCTTGGAAAAAAATGAAATTATGGATTAAAATTTCTAGTAGAAAATAATTTTAGTGACAGACTTCATGAATAGATAGCATCACATCTGTAATACTAATGGTAACAGTTCAACTGGTTAGTCAACCTTTGAAGACCTTTAGTTAACTAATAACTGACACACACTTTTTTTTTCCCTCCTCTGCTCTCAAGGATAACAGTCCTTCTTAATATTCTGTATGAAGGTCTTGGTGGTTTGACAGCAATGTAGTATCACATACAACATCTAACCAAAGGATTATTTCTAGGTGTTTTTTTTTTAATTTTGACTTCTGTGGTCACAACACATAGCAGCACTTTATATACTTTCAGAAATGAAATATGAATGGTACTATATCAGTCTGCTAGGCAAATGAAAATTGGTCAGTTAATATCATCCAAAATATTTTGAAAAAAAAAAATTTTTTTTCCAATCAATTGTATGGAAACTATGGTAGTAGGAGTTGCATAAATTCCTGAACAGGAAGAACAAAAGGCATCAAAGCAGCCTTTTAAAACCTTTACAGGGGTGGGGTGGGGAACCAAAACCAAGAAAACACAGATACCAGCTCAGACACCAGAGCTTTTCATAGATCTTTGTCATGAGGAAATGGTGGCTAATTGAGAATGGAGTTTATTAAGTCCTGTATCAAGGCCAGTCAGTAAAACATTTTGTAAGAAAAGAATGTCAAACCTATGTCAAAAGTTTGCCCAGAATTTATCTTAAAGAGGTTTTTATTCCCATTCATTACAAAGTGTTTCAGCACAACACAAAATTTACATGTGAAGTATAGATAAATTAAATGTTGCTGTCTCTGTCTCTTTCCCCTACCACATATTTTCTATCTGAAACAATAACCCATGCACAAAACAGAGGTTTATTTTGTTCCCAGAGGAATTACCTGGGTTTTTAGGATTATTTTTGTTCTTAAATCACAGCAGGAGACATTTCCAGACATTCCCATTTACAGATAACACCAGTTCTATAAAGCACTTGACCAGTGCTATGTGCTTACGTTCTGATCCTACTCAGGTATCTTACACCTGGTCAACCTAAGAATTGAAGCCTCTGGCGTAGACACATGTACCAATATATTTTTAGGAAAATGTTTTTCTCTTTTCCTCTGTACTATGATACTTACATCACTTACAACCTATGCCTTGATTTATCCACCCTCTAAATAAATTACATGCTATATATTAAATGTCTCACAATTTACATGCTATTCATTCACAGCAGAGAGAAAATCTTTATGAAAACTTTCTTGCACAACTCTGAATAAAACAGATCTTTGCATCTGGAATTCTCATTTGTAGAGCAGAAATTCTTATCTGTTATTTCTCCCTTCTCTTTTCTCTATTGATACCGTCAGGAAGGGAAAGAAATATACCTTCCACACCTCTATAGCCATAATCTTGCATGATGAACCCGAGGTGTGACTATGATGGAGGTAAATAATTAGAACAATAGACTTGGAGACTCTGTGCTTTTCTACATGCAAATTCATAGCACATATATCCACTTAGTTATGAACAAACAGGAAAGCAAAATACTTTCTACTTAGCTTAAGACAAGTTATTTTTCTAATTGCCAAAATTCCCTGTATTTTCTTCTTCTCTCACTGAGACTTTAGTCTTTTTCTCCCATCTACTATTCACTGCAATATAAACCACCTCCAACTTCACTCTCGTTTAAACTACTTCAAACTGTTTAAGAATACTAATGAAGGTTTTCAACAAAATGACTAGCAATGTAATAGTTGACCATATTTCAGGGGTTATGGAAAAAGATTAATACTCATAATGGAATCTCTCAAAGTAGTTTGCAAATATCAGCCTGAACTTCGTACAAACAATAGAGAATACAATGCTCACAAAATTAAGCTACTTGCTCACTATCACAAAGCAGGTGAGTGATAATGATGGAAACATGTCCTAACTTCCTATGTAATGAGATATTGTGGAAGTTTATACCTACAACAAGCCTATATAATACATATACCCACAGGAAATGTCTACAAATAAAAAGAATGCTGTATGTAATTTGTAAGAGTTTCCACTATCTGTCATCTTCAGCTAAAATTCTTCCCATAAATAGCCAAAGATAGATGCCTAAGTATGTCCAAATAAATATACATGGCATGTATAAGATAATTTAGTTCTGAAGCACTGTGTATAACTGCCACAAACCTAAAAGTTAAATTATTCAACAGAGGGGTCATAAATTTAAATATCCTCAATGTCAATATGACCACTCTGTTCAATGATCTAAATTTAAATTTCCCCAATCTGGTAAATTATTATCTGCTTTGTGAACAATTAATCTCCCTTACAGTAAGCACTCTATCAGCCTAAATATAGGAGCAATAACTGAAAGTATTTGAGTTCATGGGAAAATGGAAAATAGCAAAGTTGTCAGTCAATTGCATTAAGGTCCTGACATGTCTGCCTTAGTTACCATCTCTTTCCCACCTTCATCAACACTATATTTATTTTTAAAATAAATGATAAAAACCCACCACCTTTTTTTTTTTCCCTTTAGAACTGATCATCTTTCTCAGAAAGATGTACTTAAGAAGCTCTTTGAATTTAATCTAACCACCTAACAAAGTAATAAACCCAGCACACCAAAACAAACCCAAATACACACAGCTCTCACCTCAGCATTGTAGAATTTGGTTTTCACATCTAGTGGTTTAAGAACCTGAATGAAATGGAAAAAAGACAGATTGACAATTGGTTTCTCAGACAGCTTCAGCATAAACTGTTTGTAAGTGCTAAGATATTCACTAAAGTGTTATTTTTCTTTTTGATCTTACATAGAACAGGTGCATAATGGAATATCTGATACAATCAACTCAGCTAAAACCTCACAACTTAGAGTACATGCTCTGGGCTTCTTATTTGCACACTTGACTGCTTTGCTACTAGGCAATTTTCTCCAACTGAAAACAAACACTTCCCCACTCAAGCACTGGCCTCTTATGAAACCAGACAAATGCAGTGCACTAAGTAGATCTATGTCTGTAAAATAACATTACATCCATCTTGTATCCTGAAGTGGTCTGCACTTGCTTTCAAGAGTGAGCAAGAACCATGTAATATTCACAAGTCCTTCAGTGTTCTGCAGCAAACAAAAGTTGCTGAGGGCTCCTCTAAAAAGAAATTAAATGGAGAACTATTCACATGAGTAGCTTAAGCACAAACCATTACTAGGCTTCACTTCCTTCTTGAAAATGCAACTGTTACAAGAAATAAAAAAGCCAATACACCATTTTAATCACATGAGATTAAATCAGGAAAGGAAAACAATTCAATGATATAAAAGGTGATAATAAAATTGTGGTTCTTAAGTGCTTCAATTTGCGCATAAAGCCACTTCAGTTAACACATTCCAATATGAAATGGATATACACTGACATAACTGAAAGAAACAATCTTCTATTATACTTGTATGGAAACAGATTTAAATTATCTTGCTGAAGACATTTATTTCCCTTTACACAGGGAAACTCTTCTTTTCTTTACATGTAAGTATACTGCATCCTAAGAGACCCCTAAAGTTCCAGCTGTGAACAATTTTTTTAGCCCTGAAGAATTCAAGATTAAGTAGTCTTCACAGATTTTCGCATTAAAACAGGCATAATGTTCAAATCTTTCCAATAACTCTCTCTCTAGTCAGAAAAAAAATATTGAAATTTCATTTAGGTGTTTGTTGGTTGAATGGTTTTTTCCACCAAATATTTTGTTTCAGTAAGCTTCTTAATTTCCCTAAATGCTGATGTTTTCTTTCTCTTCCCATTCATTCCAGTAAATTTCAAGTGGCATTCCAGTAAAAATCAGATAATTAGTGACATTCACAACCCCCCCAAACCAAATAACCAGACTCTAGAAAGAATCTTTCCTTCTCCATATAAATATAATGGTGTTAATTACTCAAGAGAAAACTTTGCAACAAAAAGGCCCTATTGATCAGTATTAAACTACCTATAATGGTTGCAAATGAAGCTGTTTAAAACCAACTGTAACACCAGTTCAGCTTAAAAGATCCTAGAAAACATAACTGAAAAAGTTGAGGATCTGTCAAAGAAAATGTTTTGGTGGGTTTTTTTGTTACAGAATAGCTGGTGGCACCTCATTCACTAGCAGCCATTAATTCCCATCATAAAGACATTGTTCAGTTTTCTGTAATATTTTTGTTTCTTTCTCAGATTTTCTAGCTGGTGTCTCCATGTTAAATTAAAAAAAAAACAAACCCAGCCAAAATTGCTCAGTGTTTTTCTCAACAAATCACAGAATATTTATGGTGTTAAAGTGTATATATACTTTTTGAGAAGCTCTTGCACTTTCTTCTTTGAAGGAAGAGCTTCAAATTTGACAGATGCTGGCCTTAGCTATTTTGACATTAAAGTTGCCTGTGCTGGATTCAGTTAAAAAACATAGAAATTACAATATGCATGTAGACCCCTTAAAAATGTGCACAAATAAGTTTCCATATCAAATCTAAAGGACACCAATCAACATCTTGAACAAGGCTCTGGCAAGAACAAGGGTAGAGAAGGGAGAGATGATGACAACTGGAAGTCTGCAGACACATATGTTAGTGATCAGTAAAAGCCTAGAGGGGACCGAGGGACAGAATACTGAACTCCTGGGGCATGAAGAATGGAGAAACTGAAAAGAAAACAGTTCACAAGGAGAACAAGACAAAACACAGAAAGATGAAAATCAGCTTCAATGCATATGAAGAAACACTTCTGAGTTTCTGGTTCAGAGGAGCACATAACATGAAAATTGACATGGAATGATTTTCCCTAGGATTGGTGGAAACACCTTTGACTAATGAATACCTGCCATTTCAAGGCCCACAACTACTAACAGCACTCGGGTGTTCTTTGTCTGTAGTGTATAGCAATTTAGCCTTCTAAAGACTGAAATGCTCTTTTCTGAAGTATCTAGAGAGAATACTAGAAAAGAGCAAAATGAAATCACCTGCAACTTGGAAAAGATATAGGTCTCAATTATTTGATGCTCCTGTATTGCCAGACACTCTCAAAGTATCTAAAAATGTATTCAGTAAAGCATGTCACCTAATCCTCCAGGCTATAGGAAAGAGACCACCATTATTCAAGTCACAGCATATTTCTCTAAAAAATAAACATCCATTAAATACACAGCTCAAATAGACTCTTTCCTGCCAGAATCAGTCTACAGATAATAGTAATTTCCTGCCTTCCTCAGTTATTGTCAAGTATTGAAATTTGTGCAGTGGAACAAAACGTTTCAACTCTATCAGTTACTTCTGTGAGTATTAGTCAGATATAACACATTAAAGTACTTTGCTTAGTTTCCTTTAAAAAAACAAACCACTAAGATCCAATTTTAAAAAAGGTTACACACACTAAAAGAAAAATCAGAAATTTACAATCTAAACTCCAAGGTTAGAAGTGCCAGAAAAATACTTGTTCTGTTTAAAAATAATCATAAAGATGGCTGCTAAAAAAGGGTGGGGTTTTTTATAAAGCAGGTTTTTCTTTCTCAATAAATGAATGAAAATTACAAGATGTAATATTTATTATTTCTGAAATGTTTAACTGCATGGTAATTAGAAACTATCGGTTCATGTGAAGTTTCAAGTGAGTTTTTATCAATTCGCTTTCAAAAGTCAAACAGATTTTTAGTATGTAAAAGTGCTTTTGAAGTATCAAATGTTTTAAAATGGTTTTTCCAGATTCATCCAATTATTAAAAGTAGAATACTTCATGCAATACCTGAAATTTGAAGAACTTTCTGAAGTACATCTTCTCTCCTGTCTGCGTTGTGTAACTTACTGCACAAACTAAGCTGAAAGAAACAATATTTTGAAAAATAACTTTGAAGTACTTTAGGTTTTGTGCCTATATCAAAGCTGCAACAGAATAGCATGCATGTGCTGCAGTTTCATTTAAGCTCATTTTATCATAGAAAAATTTAAAACCTTACATGTGTGTTCCTATCTCCTTTACTTCATGATGGATCACATCATCAATGCAACAGTCAGGCTTAAGTTCTGCCACTGCTGCACTAGAAGCTGAAAGGTTCAAGCGCTGAGAACTTGTCTGAAGATCAGCCTGGGGACAAAAACAAAGCATTGGTTAGAACTGCAGCTGCTTAAAGCAATCTAAAGAAAAATAACTTGTGTTACAAAGTACTAGGTTTCACTAAGCATTTTGCACCCTACGTGCTTTTATACATATAATATAACCAAGGTATGTTAAGATGATGAGATACTTGTCAAAGCTAAAGACAAGTTCTAAAACATAAACGGTCTAATCCTTTAACATGCAGCTTATAAAATATCTGTTTACTTTACACATTGAGTTCCACAATTACTTCCAGAATTTCTATTCTCAATGTATTATTTGTGTAGCAGAAGACGCAAAAAAACAATGCACTAGAGAAGAACTTAATACAAGTCAATGCATGCTTTACAGAGACTTGCTTTGATGATCTCACTGAAAGTGCAAGTAAGCAAATGTAACTCCAATTTCTTAGCTGTGGAGGTTTTGCTACACCAGTTCTCCAGAGAAGCTTTATAATTTTTTTTTTAATACAATCTTAGTTTTTCATTTTAGTCTTTAAATATTTTTATCATAATTTCTATTTTTATGTCTTACTGTTTCTGATTTCCAAACATGCAAGGTATTGTCAGAAAACATACTCAACAATTTTTTTTTTTCATAAATCCAGTAAGTAGATTTATCTTCACATACCTTCACCAGTATGTCCTTGACAACTTGATTACTATCATTGTGTACACTAATGTAACTGGAAAATGTCTCTCCCAGAAATATATTTCTGTGTTTAAAAAAAATATTTAGTTACAGTTACTTAAAAACACCCGAACAGATCACTTCACTGAAACTCCTTTAAGTTCTAGTTAAAATATATGCACACACACACGCTTGCCAGATCAAATCCTAGAAGTACTTTGGTATGTTCACACCCATACTTCTAAATGTCATCCTTCTAAAACAAACAGCTTCAAAAGAGAACAAAAATCAGAATTTTTTCCTAGATAAAAATCTGAGAAGAGTAAGAAGATAGCTTACAGTACCCACAAAAATCACTGTGGCAAACTCTGTTAGTACAAGATGTGATTTATAGTAGTGCATTACATTAGAAATTCAGGGGCAAATTTCTTTCGACTTTCAATTCCTACTACATTTAAAGTCAGGCTACAGTCAAGAAATGTCAGGCAGCAGACAATTACACATTATGTCACATTATAAATCAAGCCACAGATTATTTTTAAGATGATTGAATATCTCATTGCATAACAATGATATTCAAAAAGAAAGAAAAGTAATAAACACATTATTGCTAAATGAATCCCAAACCTTGCATGTTACAGTTACAATAATTCATTCTTACCCAAAATTTTGAGGCAAAGTCAGCATTTCTCCTAGCATCAAAGTTTCTGCTCCCTTTACAGTAGAAGGATCATCTTTCATGAGTTGGTTAAATAGACTACCTGTAGACATATGAAATTGCTAGTATCTAAATATTTGCTAAGTCTAAAGCTTAGTCTACATATAAGTTATGACAATCACTTATTTAGATGTACTTTATTTTAGCCATACTCATTTTACAACCAACTTGTTAGAGATGAAATATATATCTATAGGCCTGCCTATAAATTATAACTTACTTCCGTGCACTTGTGTCCAATAAACCATTCAGTATACAATCCCAAAGGCATTGCTCAAATTAACATTAAACTTTAAGAGAAATTCTGGCTGAGTAAAGCACGTTACATAAGAGAGCTCATAAACCCCACTTACTTTCTTCCTTGCTTGTTTTCTATTTGCACACGATCCTGTCTCCTTGAGTACTTTCCTTTGCCTCTTTCTTATAATTGACTTATAGACTATTATTATTACTGGGGGACAACCCAAGCATTTCCAATTTATGACTGTACCCCAAGCGTAACACAAACCAAAAGCAGTGATTCTTGCAAAATAATTTTCCCCAGAACATTAATGTGTTGGTTCTAATTACCAGGGCATTTTCTCCAGATAAAGACGACAGTAACACCAAACTTTTTACAATTACACATTTCTCTCTCACAACTGCCGTTCACCTTGTGTGTTAATTGCTCAGACACTGAGGTCACATGCTTGCAATATCATCACCAAGATTTCAAAGCTGTAGGTCAAGAGTTGTAGAGTACACCTTTGTACTTTCCTGTAGACGTTACCAAACAAAATATATTGCTGCTTCAGATTACCATCTATGGGAGGTTGTAAGACTTCTCTGACATCTAAGTCTCAGGTGCTCACATTGCTTAAACCTGTTAATACGCACATAATAATCAGTCAGTAGAAAACAACATACCTGGCAAATCTCTTTCTTCACAAGTCACCAGAACATTAGTGAACAAAGTAGGTTTGGTTAGCCTCATCACTGCAAAAATCAGAAAATAAACCATAGGTCAATGAAACAAGTATTTTTTTAATTTATTTTTTTTTTAGAAGTACAATTTTATCTTGCTCTCCTTTCACCAAAAAAAACCCACAACCACCAAATCTTAGCCTGAAAAAGGGTTATACCTTTATGGATCACCTGGCCTTTTTGAATATAAAAATTTTTCTGCTACTTGAGATCCAAGAGCACTGGTGACGCCATTGCTCCCTCTTGCTTTATTCCCTTAGTGCACTAACATCTACTGCTGTCAATCTTACATGCTAACGGTCTTATAGCTGTTACAGGGTTAAGAGCTTTCTGGCCTTCAGGAAAAGTTTGATTTTTTTGTGGACTCTTCTAGGCTAAATGCCTGCTCTGTGATCCTGGTTGCTCTAGAACAGGACATGATGACCCGTACAGACCCTTTCAGTCCAACTCCAGGCTATAAGGAATTGCATTTACACCCTAATCTCCCAAACATATGCAAGATAGAGTTACAAGTCTAAAAGCCTACATTATTTATATAACTGCTTTTTCTTTTAGTCACGAACTTTAAACTCAAACCAGCAGAACCATCATAAAAACGTCAGGAACGCACTTAGAAAAAAACTGTTTTATTGATACTGACAAAATCAACATCATTGAGATCTTGCTATTAAAGAAAGAAAGTGGTATTTTCAAAGGCTATTTTAACTCAGAATACTCAGAATTACATGATTTTTATTTGTATTACAGATTTAAGATGTTGCTTCTTAAAAAAAATTGCTCCCTATTCATATAAGCCAATGGCCCTAATCTTGCATATTGTTTCATGTGAATGCTTTCATAAGAAGCTAAGTTGAGCGTTTGTAACCTTAGGTGTTGGACAGAATATGTAAAAATCACTGATTTGTTTTTCTTTGAAACTTAACAAACATAAACCCATCTAATTTCTGAAAACTGAAAAATAAAAAGTGAAAGGATTTCTCTTGACTGCAACAAGTTAATCAACATCCTTGCACTGACACACTGTACAGAAGTACAATAAAGATAAAAACACATCTTACATGTCTGGTCAGCATTCACTATTTACAGTTGTGTAAAATACTCAAATATTTCATATACGTTTGGGTGCAGTGGGCTGTATTGGTTCACAAGAACTTACACTACAATACAGCAGACCTATGCAAGTTAGTATCAACACAAACAAATCTCAGTTTTCACGTAAAAAAAGTAATACATTCTCTTTGTTATGGTGAAAAGTTGAAAAATATGAAGGCGTAGAACCATGAGGGAAATAAAAAGCCCTATAATATATGAAACAGGGTAAATGGAAAACCAGATTCAACACTGAAAATGAAGAAAATAAATACTAAGTTATACATGCATATGAACTAAGCATTTCTGGAATATTTCAAAATTAAAGTCTGGATTTCAGCTTGTACATTGGTGCTACCCAAGACTGAATAATTCTGTAGAGAAATCAAATGTGGCATTCCCTTTTTGCTGCATGGCAGTTATCCAGCTGAGATGCTCACAGCTAGCAGCATATGTATAATTATGCACATACAAGCCAACCTAAAGAAACAGAAAGCTGACAGCTACCACTGAACAGCAACACCAATCTCTTCTTCTGTTTAGTAAGGTGTTTGTTTAGCTCTTTTGTTGCTATATTAAATATAGTGGGACTATATTACTGGTGGTTACCTAATTTTATTCAAATCTACAGTAAGCCCACATAAACTAGTACTTGCTGACTGTTTCTGAAGGAATAGTTACAGATCAAGTTTAGTCATATTTAAGACAATAAATAAATAAATAGATCATGGAACTAAGTCAGAAACAAATTATGATATGTAGATTATTTAATAGGACTACTCAATATTAGAAAATACTGTTTCTTTGCAGGACAACCCCTCATCTCTTTTATTCTAAGATCCTAGACAAAAAATACAACATTAAATAAAACTCAAATCTCGCTGCATTCTACTCCATTATATCTTTAAAAGTGCTGACACACAAAGAAACTTTATTACTATTATGTTAAGCTCAGAAAAATAATTTCCAGTGAAATAACTTGGCCTTATAAGGTTTAAAACTAATAATGATCCTCAGTTACTCTAGACAGCATTATACATCAGTTTTGCTACGTGTTAATATTAAATGTCACAAACATCCCAAATGTCAATATAAGACCCCCTTAACATTAAGCCAAAGTTTAGAAATAAATGCCACTAATCCAAACTGAGCAATATCCTCAATTTTAAACTACAAAAAGATATGTAATGCCTATAATAAAATATAATTATTCCAATATAAAGATGCAAAAGAAAAATGTAAGTAAAACTCCAAGGGGATTTTACTTAGTTTTTACGCAGAGGGATCTCTATTATACTTACGTGCACTTTATTTGATCAGTGTTAATGATAATCTAACAATCTACAAATAACATTCACTTATTTTCCCCCTTTTCTAGACGCCATAGACCTTGGCCTCCACCTACAGCAAAATTATCTGGAGTTAGCGGTGGTGCCTAGAAATACATTCCTTTGCAGTCATGCTGATCCCAGTTGAACCACTCTACTGACCCTCCAAACACTGAATTGAGCAGGGACAATGACTTTGTCATGTCCTTGAAACATTACCTCGAAACACTTTATTCTTTCAGGTGACAAAAAGTCATGCTGAACTTAGCTTTTTATCACCATAAAATGCACTTAAGTCCTCAGAGACCTTTACTTTCCATAATCACAACAAATAGAGGTTTACAGATATTATTATTACCAAAGTCATAAACCAGCAAATGCTACATTGTTCATTATTTTTCGTGCACAACTTCCACTGAAACTTTCATGAGTATTTCTAGGAAAATATGGATAACATTACTAAGACAGCATATACACGCAATAGAAAGTAAGTCTGTATTTCATGCGAGGGCTATGCTTTCATTAAACCGCGCTCTTCCCTCCACCCCCCACCCCCCCCACACTTTCACAAAATAATCAGATCTTGAAAGCCTCAGTGTCAAAAATAGTTACACATCCTTATAGCAATTATAACAACTCACTTAAAAATATTTTTTCCTTCTCTTAAATTCAAAGACGCACAGTAAGGATGTACGTTGCCTGATTGAAAGCACACGTTTTATTTTCCGACATAGCTTGGCATAATAGTCTGGAATTTTTATTTTGATTTTTTTTCCCTTTAGACCACCGAGGTAGAGAAAAGCTACAAAATGCAGTACTAAGCCAAACAGAAACTTAATCTTAATAGAACCATTTA
Organism: Astur gentilis; assembly: GCF_929443795.1. NCBI lineage: Eukaryota > Metazoa > Chordata > Aves > Accipitriformes > Accipitridae > Astur > Astur gentilis. The sequence continues at coordinate 64,720,194 of NC_064919.1, forward strand.
TAAATCTCCTAGCAAAACAAAGTTAAATAAATACATTTATTACAGTTAAAGAACTGTAGCAAAGTACTATTAAGTCGTTCTCTGCTCAGTATTCATCAGTTGTTTACATATTCTAAGCTGCTTAAAAACTCTAGTACTTCAGACAGCAAGTTTATACTGAAACTCTATCTCACAGTTATAAACTAAATATAATTCCAAATTTATGTACAAGCAAATTCATTTTATCAGTAAGGCTTAGCTTTTCCCTAAGAATATTTCTAACATATTCACAGTATAATATATCACAGAAAATCCATATCTGTCCCACAGATCTTTGTATAGTAGCATTGCAAGATGGCAATTCATTCTGCTTGATGAGTCTATTCAGTTTTATCCAGACGTCCTCCAAATTCTGATTATTACAAATAGACTGTTCAATTGTCCATTTTGCTCTATAAAATGCATGCAGTTTTAGTCTTTCCAAATTATTTTGCAGTTCTTGAGATAAAGGAAGAATCTTTTCTTTAAGCTTAGGGTTAGGGAGAGAGACACTCCAAGACCTTTTCAATTTTTGCTTTCCATTAGGTGGTAGGTCTCCTTGATTCTCCAAGTTAATTGGTGTTTGAACAGTTTGAGCTTGGATTAAAGTCTGCCCATGTTTCACATTAGACTGAAACTCAAGGAGATTTTTTGTGCAGTCATAATCAGGAGATCCTGTAACATATTCTGAAGGTGTAGAAAGTTGTTTTAATTCTTCTGCTTCCTCACAAGAAATAACAGGTGGCAGCTTTTTTGGTTTGAGGGGAAGTCTGTATAAATCATTCGGAAACCAGGGTGTAAATCGTGGTAACTGACGAATGGGAAACTCCTTCACTGCTGCTTCTGCGAATTTCTGCAGTTTTATTAGATCTCTCTGATGTGGTCGATAATGCAAGACCACTTCCATGCTTGTACAGTAGGAATCCAGTTAGTCTTAAGAAAAGGAACAGTCTCTTGATTAGGATTCTCAAATCGAGACTGAAACACCTTATTTACAAGAATTTCCTTGCCCCGTGCTGCAAAGATCAGTGGAAAACAGGACCTAAAGCAGAAGTATTATAAAAAAATAAGATACTACCATATTAAGAAAAACATTGCTAGGATATTTTACAGAAAAACAACATGTAGTAAAAAATAAGCGAGATACATATTAGAACATTCTACTTTATCCAGGCTGAACATTAGCAACCGTATTTCATCATTACCAGCATAACCTCGGTACCCTAAATATTATCCACATGCACACAGTTTACTCAATACTGCCCCTCCCAAGAGCATTCTTTTACTGTTAACCACCTCATACTTGCCATCCGTCATTATTCTTGATGTACTGTTGTTTCTTGCTATACTGCTGTAATGCATATTAAAAGACAAAATTACTACTTCCTATTTTCTCAAATTTACCAGACAATTTTTTTTTTTTTTTTTAAAGTGTTTTCCTCCTACACTTCAACATTTTAAGGCAGGGCATATAAAGCAGCTAGAAAACATGTGTGTTACCAAAACCCTTCCTGAAATAGTACCAACCAATATAGCAGTTTTTAAAGTCACAGGTCAAAAGGGAAGTGATATAGGCAAATTAAAGCTGTCTGCTTCCATTTCATATCAGAACTACACATTTAGTTTTAGTCTCAGAGCTTCTGAGCAACACATGCAGCCACCCGTTCAGTCCTTAGTTGAAGGACCTGCTAATTCCGTAATTTTTTAGGCTTTTAGAATAACTAAAAGACTCATTAAGTCCTTAAAGACTTTATACTTTCATACATTTTCATATATTGCTGCCTTCTTTCATACAAAAATTATATTAAATGCAGAGGGGGAAGGGGGAATGTGTGTGTAGGAAAACTGCAAACACCACTATGAAACATAACATAACATGTACTCTCTTCCTTTCCTGTTTTTCCCCACCTACCAAGTTTGTAATCATTTCAGGCTTCCTGCCAGAGATCAGCAATATACAATGATATTAAAATCAATAAAATCTAGATTAATCATTACACTGTCAAGATTTTGTTTAAAATAGTCACAATGCGAACAAACCCTGATACCTTTCTCACTTCTTTTGCAAAATCTACAGCCTGGACACTGCACCAAATTTGACATAAGCCCGAGGATTATACTGGTTTCTTACAAAAGCAAAATGATCCATCATAACGCTTTTTGCTTTGAATTAATTACTATCAAAATGTATTTGTAATGTCAGCTGATGATATTTCATGTTCTCAGGGTTTTTGGCTTTATTTTGCGTGTGTGTACGCTTATATGAAAAGGGGCTCGTTGATCCTTGAATTATGGTTAACAGATTTTACAGTGACATGCAGACCCATTAAAAACTCTCTTGAGGAGTGCTGTAAAAGTACTAAACAGGCAGAAGATGGGCTCTGAAATAACCTACACACCTGCACTACTTAATCCATCTGAGCAGCCTCACTGATTCAGAATTGCTTGCAGAATTGAGATTTTAACCAACTATTTATTACTCCTACTTAACTAGCAGCATTTATTTTATAAACAAGCACGGTTAGAAAAAAAGGAAAGTAAATATTGTGTCTGTTGACTGAAATAAGGTGAAAGTAGATTCAGGCTTTTCAGTGTTTCAACTGCTGACTTACTGGTACCCAACTGCCAGCAGAAACAATCAAATTCTTTACGGGGCTCTCTCGATTTCCGTATTAATTCTGCACGGTATGCGAGAGACACACACGTTTTTATTTTCGCTATTGGCGATTCCTGAACCAAGGACGTAAGCGCAGCAGCTGCGCATTAAGCATGAGGTTAAAGGGGCAAAAGACCCAAACAACAGCCAGGCAGGGAACCGGAAAGCAAATTTAAAAGCAATATTCGCTCCTAACTGCTGAAAGCCTTCTGCAAAACGCAAACGCATCGATCAGCCCCGTGGGTCGTGCCGGGCGCTCCGTCCCCGTCCCCCGTCCCCCGCCCACCCTCTTCTGGCCCTCGGGCACCCCCGCCGGGCGCCCCGCCGCCGGCCGCTCGCTACTCGGCCTTCTTCTGAAGCGGAGGGAAGTAACGGCCGAGCCTCCGGAACGGACACGCTGTTTCACGACCGCGGCGCAACCGGGAGCCCGCGGCGCTCCCTCCCCACACCCCGACCGCGACGCCCGGCCCGGCCGCAGCGCCCCGCCTCTACCCCGGGCCCGGCCCGCCTCGCCTCGCTCCTCAGGCCGGCCCCAGGGAGCAGACCCGGCGGAGCGCACTGCTGCCGCGGCACGAACGGCCCGGGAGGGCGGGCGGACACCAGCGGGCCGCCCTGTCGGTACCTTTCAGAGCCAGCAAGTGCTCCTGCTTGGGCTGGTTAACGTCCATGGCGCCAGCCTTCACCCCTGCGGGAGGGCAGACGAGCCAAAACGCTGCCGGGGGCGGAGAAGGCTCGGTCAGGAGAGACGAGGTAAGCCCGGGCGTAGAGCCCGGCCGCGGTAAATACCGCCGAACCCGGAAACGGCTCTCCCAGGATGCAACTCGTCACCGTCAGGGCACGGCACCAGCACGGCGGGCGAAACTACAGCCCCCAGAGCGCACTGCCGCCCGCTCGCCCCCCCGCTGGCGGACGGGGCGGACGAGTGTCCCGTGGTCGTTGGGGGGGGGGGGAGTCACCCCCTCCTCCTTTGCACTCTAGGATATGTAGTCCGCCAGAAGCCACAGGGCGCCGCCGGGCCGTGCGCCACCATGGGAACCGTAGTTCTCTGGTGCGCGTCAAAGGAGGCGGGCGCAGACCGGCCCGGTGCTGCCGCCGGGGAGCGCATGCGCTTATCGGCGGAGGCGGGGGGGTGGCGGCGGCCACTACCTCCTCCTCCTCCTCCTCCTTCTTCCTGCCGCTGGCTGCTCTACTCCGCCCTCCCCAAGATGGCGGCCCTGGGTGTAAACAAGGTCGGGGCTGGCGCCGGGCTGGACGGCAGTCGGGGGTCCGGTGGGAGCGGCCGCGGCCCAGCTGGCGCTGCAGTGAAGGTGGGACGGGCTGCTCGGCCCTTCGCGCCGCCCGGCTCGGCCGCCTTCTGCGGCAGGGCAGGCTAGGCTGTGGCGGCCGGGGGTTGCGCCGTCGCTGCCCCGTCTGAGGGATAGGGGTAGCGCGGGAGCGAGGGGGGCTCCGGGACGGGAGACGTCCCCTGAGGCGGCGGGGCGCTTCGGAAGCCCTTTGCTCGCCTCGTCCGCGCTGAGCCGGTCTGCTGCGCGGTGCCTCGGAGCGGGTTGCGAGGCGGGAGGCCTCTGTGTGAGGCGGAGGGCGGTTGGTGACTGCCTCACAGCGGGGAGCCGTCTCGGACAAGTCGTAACGCCTGGGCTGCCTGAGGTGGTTAGCTGACGCTATTGTCTTACGGATTGTTGGGTGTTGGTTTGGGGTTTTTTTTTTTGGTTGGCGTTTTTTTTTTTGGTTGGCGGTTTTTTTTTTGGTTGGCGGTTTTTTTTTTGGTTGGCGGTTTTTTTTTTGGTTGGCGTTTTTTTTTTTGGTTGGCGTTTTTTTTTTTGGTTGGGTTTTGTTGTGGGTTGTTTTTTTTTTTTTTGTCCTAAATGACGATCAATTTCGCTTTTTATTGGCGGTTTAAGGTGTTCTGGTCCCCTACTGTTTGTTCCTGCTACATCGGTGCTGCGTTTGTAGCTTCGTAAATGGCTACCTTGGTATGACTGACACTATTATGTGCGTCAGCTATGAATGGAAACTTTCTCCGCCGGCTGATAGTCTGCTTTGGCAGGGTCTTGCCCTCCATTTCCTTTTCCTGCAAGGACGTTTCTGCGTACTTAGTTGTGCTGCTTGACCAGCGGGCTTTTCATGTGGCAGTGCATTAAATGAAGTGGGCAAGAACTAGTGGTGATCAGGTGGGATGCTGAAGAGTTAAAATGTTCTGTTCGTGTCTATTTATTTATTTTTTAAATATAATTTGTATGATCATTATTTGTATGTACAAAGCAAAGTTAATGACTCAGCCTATCTGCTATGATTGCAGGAACTTCTGTAAAATAAACTGCGTCACATGGGTTACTGTATGAAGTTTTGCTTTTTTTTATCAACTCAAACCCAAATATAGTCTCTTTAAATTACAGGTTCTTGAGTGTGGTGTCTGTGAAGATGTATTTTCTTTGCAAGGTGACAAAGTTCCCCGGCTGCTTTTGTGTGGCCATACTGTCTGCCATGACTGTCTTACCCGGCTTCCCCTTCATGGCAGAGCAGTTCGTTGTCCTTTTGATCGACAAGTTACTGAACTAGGTAAGAAAATATAAGTCTGAAGTTCTTAAAACCTGTCAGCCAAGGATATCTAGAAGATAATGCTAGGTAATAGATTCTTAATTCTCCACTTAGTGATAATATTTCTGAGTTGTGAATGTGCAGTGTTCCTTTTCATTCAGAGAAGCTCATAGCATTGTTAAGCACTAGTAAAATAGGTGTCTTAGTGTCCTGGTTTCAGCTGGGATAGAGTTAACTGTCTTCCTAGTAGCTGGTACAGTGCTATGTTTTGAGTTCAGTATGCGAAGAATGTTGATAACACTGATGTTTTCAGTTGTTGCTCAGTATTGTTTAGACTATAGTCAAGGATTTTTCAGCTTCTCATGCCCAGCCACGGCGCAAGAAGTTGGCACAGGACACAACCAGGGCACCTGACCCAAATTGGCCAACGGTATATTCCGTACCATGTGACGTCCCATCCAGTATAGGAACTGGGAAGTGGGGACAGGGAATCGCCGCTCGGGGACTAGCTGGGTGTCATTCAGCGGGTGGTGAGCAATTGCCCTGTGCATCATTTGTACATTCCAATCCTTTTATTACTACTGTTGTCATTTTATTAGTGTTATTATTAGCATTATTAGTTTCTTCTTTTCTGTTCTATTAGACCGTTCTTATCTCAACCCACGAGTTTTACTTCTTTTTTTCCCGATTTTCTCCCCCATCCCACTGGATGGGGGGGAGTGAGTGAGCAGCTGCGTGGTGCTTAGTTGCTGGCTGGGGTTAAACCACGACACTTAGAAAAAGAAGGTCAAGATTTTAGCTTCTTGAACCTGGGCTTGCAAGCATTATACCTTAAAGTCTTTTTGAACACCTATATTTACAAAGGGACTACTCTATTTTAAATTGGTGTCTAAGGGTTCCTGCATGGGTATTTGTTTCCTGTTGTCCTGAACACTAAATAAACCATGCAGTTAAATAGGTAGTTTCTTTTACAAACAGATTTATGTGGATTCACGATGAAGTGATATAGAGGGAAGTGTCAGTGATAACAAACATGTTTTTTACAATGTAAAGTAATTCTGTATATGCAATAACTGACAGTGGCAGGCTATCAATAGGAATTCCCTTACTGTAGGAGTGTCTGCAGGCAGTATTTGAAAGGATAAGATAGACCTTTTATCCAACAGTGGAAATTTATTTTAGGCAAAAGATGACACTTGCTTATAATTCCCTCAGAACAGCACTTGCCTATTTAACATAGGGTTACGGAGGAGATGAGTTATCAGAAGAATTTGTACCGAGAAGAACTTAATAGAACTGGCTCCAGCAGTTCTGAATAGCATGGGGGGCGGGGGGAAGCTGTTGGAAGGAGGGGAATCCTCAGAGAAGGAGACCTCTAATCTGGTAATACCTGAAAGAAATGTTTAAATATCAAATTTGCTTGAATAAGAATTTACTTTGCAGGAGGAGAATTTGCTAGAATGTAGACCAAACTGAGAGGACTACTGAGGCATTCTGTGGGATGCTTTCACGGAAATTGGAGTCAGGAAAAGAAATTCCAGTCTCATATGAAAGAGGGGTTTGTTTTTGGGGGGGAGGGAAGTACTAATTATGAGTGTCATGAATGATTGCCAATGTAGAAGATGTGGTTAAAAGAGTCACAATTTGTTTTACTTCTTATCTATGACTGTACAGCTGCACAACATTTCTTAAGGTATGCTTTTAAGGGAAAGAATAGCACAAGACACACTCCTGCTGTTGTGAAGTATTTCTGTCTGAGACCACTGCTTGTATCTTGTAGAGTAAAAGTAGCATTTTTGTTATGATAGGAGTGCTGGTTTTAGCTGGGATAGAGTTAATTTTCTTTACAGTAGCTAGTATGGGGCTATGTTTTGGATTTGTGCTGGAAACAGGGTTGGTAACACAGAGATGTTTTAGTTACTGCTAAGCAGTGCTTACACAGAGTCGAGGCCTTTTCTGCTTCTCACCCCACCCCACCAGCGAGGAGGCTGGGGGTGCACAAGAAGTTGGGAAGGGGACACATCTGGGACAGCTGACCCCAACTGACCAAAGGGATATTCCAGACCATATGAAGTCATGCTCAGTATATAAACTGGGGGGATTGCTGCTTGGGAACTAACTGGGAATCATTTGGTGACTGGTGAGCAACTGCACTGTGCATCACTTGTCTTGTATATTCTAATCCTATTATTATTATTATTGTCACTTTATTATTATTATCACTATTAGTTTCTTCCTTTCTGTTCTATTAAACTGTTCTTTTCTCAACCCATGAGTTTTTACTTTTTTTCCCCCCAATTCTCTCTCCCATCTCACTGCGGGGGCAGGGGTGTGGGGCCAGTGAGTGAGCAGCTGCGTAATGCTTAATTGTTGGCTGGGGTTAAACCATGATGATAGGGAACTTGTCACTTCTTATTTTTTATTGTGTGTTTTTTTCCCAGGCATCTGAAAGTATTCTCTCATAATTTTGGGGGGCTTTCAGGTTTAACAAAAATGAAGCTTTATTAAAACATTTAAAGTTTTTTCATCTTACGTAATGCTGAGGAGCTTCTGATGAAACACACACAGTGAAACGTTATTAAACTTGTAAGGCTCTTACAGATAGGAAGAGGGAAGAAAAGCTTCAGCTTTTGCGTCTAGGATAGTAGACTTGCATCCTACTCTCTATTACTAGAAAGAAGGATGATATGCTGTGACCAGCAGTTGCTTAAAAAACCAACAGGTAGAAAGTTTTAGCAAAACAGCTTGAAAGTAAAAAGACTTGTGTGAATAAAAATGCTCTACCTGGTGATTTGGGGCAGAAGAGGGTCATAGCTGCTTTTAGTCTTACCAGGTCCATAAGAACTGTCTTAAGAAATCTTACTGCTTCCAGCATGTAAAAATGGAGTGTTTGGAGAGCAGCTCGTAATGACACCTCTTTGAGGTGTCTGTGCATTTGTTTTGCTCTAATCACCTCGTAGTTACTGCTGTTGGTTAAATGTGCTGCGCTTGTAGATGCTGTTTCCTTCTGAGAGCGCATGAGTGGTGCTGGGGGGGAGGCATAGCAACTCTGGGCCCAGTGAATTTCTCATCCTTCCTTCCATTTGAGGGCACGTGAGAAAGCAAGCTCCATTTTCACCCATTTCTGCAATTGCTATTCTGCTGCTTAATGGATTAGTCTCAGGAAACTCTTTAGCATCTAAATATAGGTTATAGGGTCACTGCCAAAAGAAAGGTTTGTTGAAAGAAAAGCTGTACAATCAGAGTGTAAAGCTACCTATGCTGAGTAAAGATCCTTGGTCAGTAACTGTGGATTTTACGGATGCTTTTAGTTGGTCATTTAACCTATACAGTTCAGCAGGTAGACTTGCTTGTTTTCCATTGCTCTTTATAAATCACTTAATCCTATATTCCCAAGGAATCTTGGGAACTTTTTGAAAGAAATAGTCAGGGATCTATATATGTATAGATACAGCTGTACTTCTTCCCTTCTGAAGTGGACACTTGGTTTAAATTTACTGGTCTGTCTCTTCTCTATATGTATAACTGTATGGGAAGGCAGGTTTAGAAGTACTTTGTCAATCAGGACTTCTGGAAATATGGAGTCTGCAAGTGAAAAATGACAATAAGTTTTTTACATGCTTAGCAAAATATTCTAATTGTTCCTAAAATCTTTCTATGAGAGAAAATATTTAGTAATGAACTGGTAACACTAAAGCCTGCCCAAACCGTATTACTTTGCAAGTAGACTAAACATTGATTTGGCTGAGGGGAAGGGAGTGAGAGTTCTTTAATGAAGTTGCCAATGATGAATCTTCTAGTGGAGAATTTTAAATGGGTATGTACATATTAAAGGTATGTGAGCTGTCTAGTGGTTATCTTCAACTGGATTAACATTCTTTAACCAAAAAGATGTAATGGAAAAGCTTTTTCAATTTTCAAAATTTTGAAGCCATATGTTCTGGAGATTATGTTAACTCAAGCAATGTATTTAGGGAAAAATGTATAAAATGGTCTTCATAGAAGAAGAGACTCCCCTTAAAGCCTTTTCCCTTCAAATACCTTGATTTGGGAGAAGAGGTGAATAATTTCTTGCAAACTGCTTTCTCTCTTCTTCCTGCATTGGATTAGTGGGTTGTTTTTGGTTTTTTTTAATACATGGACCAGGGAATGGTTGGGAAGGATGTCCTTGTGTAACAGCTTTGGAGGCTCTGGCTTTTGAACTGTGCAGTTCTGCTAAGAAAGCCCTTAACGGTTTATGGCTTAGGTGAACTCTCCCTAGCATCATCACGTTACAGGGCTGAAACTATTCTCTGTCATTAGAACTTGTTGAACTGATGTATGCAGGTGTTGATATCCTTTGTGGAATCCATCCCATTGGTATTGTTTACATGTCTATATTCTTTTGCTAGTGTTTGAGTGCTAAGATAGAACTTCAAAACATTATGCAAGAAAATGTAGCTATAACATAATACTCTCTTGGCTTTGTTCCGACATTTAGACAAAAGTTGCTCCTTTATTCCTTGTATTATTTATCATCCTTCTGCAGACAAGGTTCTTGCTTTTGAAAATGGCATTAGTATTGTTGGCTGGCGTCAGTCTTAGTATCTTCACTCTGTCACTATCTCATTCTTGGCTGACACACTTCCTGCTATTCATGTTTTATTCTTCTGAGAAGAGACGGTCAGATTGTGTAGTGGTTTTGTAATGGGCACAAACATCCCTTGTAGGCAGAAGGATGAGATCACTAGACTCTTTTACATTTGTGACCAAAGCAGAATGTGAGCTAAAGTCCGAGAGCTTAAATAGACGTATTTAAACGACTCATCTTTTATTTTTTTTAAATATAAAATAAGCATTTGATCAGATGTGTTGAAAATGTGTATGTTGAGTATGTAGTAATTCTATGTTTAGTGTGAAAAGAAGCAAAGTGCCTTTTTGTCAAATACGTAAACTGTATAGTAGATACCAGTGAAATGAGACATGGCTTTCTGTATGATAATGCATGTTTTATAGGGTGCTTACTGGTTATAAATTATGTTTTAGTAGATTAATAGTTGATATGTAAGCTTTGCCTGTTTTTTCTATTTGTGTCCAAGAGTGCACTGAGAATGTCTAACATGTATTAGCAAATCTCAGGAGGTATAATAAAAAAATAAAGGAGGACTGTAAAAGCAGTGTAACTTCGTTTCTCCTGACAGCTTTAAGTTATGAACTACAAAATAAACACAGTTTATTTTAATAAACACACAACAGCTACAGTTGTATCTTTTCTGTTGGTTACATAACAGTAAATTAGTTCTGCTTTGACTTTTCTGGCTTGGCTTTCTCTCCCTGCTAGACTTGGGACAGAACCAAGCTGGTTAAAATCAGTTACGAGAATGTAATCTGAGGTGACTACTTAGTTTGATTGGGTTAGTTTGGGTTTTTTGGGGGTTTTGTTTGTTTGTTTGTTTTTCTTAATAAACATATCTAAACCTGTGAAAGAAAATACTTTTGTAAGAAACTCTGACTGAACAGCTTGTTTCTCTCTGAACAGCTTGTTTCTCTCTGAGCCTTATCCAATGTTTGCTTAAAGGCTAAGACAATGTTTGCTTGAAGGCTAATTTGCTATAATCTATTTCATAAGTAGGTTTATCCTTTTGGTGCATGTACATCCATATACAGTCTGCTGTTAATGGATATCTGGATTAGTGGCTTAATCTGGAGATATGAGGTCCACATTAGTATCAGCAGTCATTACATTGGTGTGTTGTTAATGTGAGTATTTTATATACTGTAGTAATTGAAGGTTATGCACAGCCAGTTTGCTACGGGACAGTAGCAACTGTTCTAAACACTGTAGAAGAGAACCATCTAGCCACTTTCCTGTGCTTTGCTTTCTGGGAGTTAGTGTGTAAAAATCTGTCTAGATATAGTGTCAGCAAATCCAGACTGTTTACAAACTGGTTTGATATAATTTAGATTCTAAAAGTGGATATTGCACGCTGTATTTCTTAAGCTTGTAATGGGATGTGACTCTTCCTTTCTCTGTGTTATGAAAAACACTATGATCCTGCTAGGAGTGCTAGATCTAAAAAATAACTAAGCTCTGAACTCAGAATATATCAAGGCAGATGACTGTGCTGGTGCTAACTGTAATTCTGGAGTCACAGAACTTAACTTCTGTAAACTCCTTCAAGATCTGTGGCAAACAAAAGTTAAAACACTTCTTTTTTTGTTTGCAATTTATTTTGTGGGGTGCACTGAGCTTAGGGTGTTGGTAATGCTTTCTGTACCAGAGAAGGCTTCCACTGTGGAACTGATAACTGAAGAGACCACTGACGTGCCCTTTCTTTATATCTAACTTCAAAGTTACTAACCAGTACTTTGATAGGCCCATTTGCAGAAAGAGCAGATGTGCTAAAATGAATGGTCTTTTACTGGTAAGCATTTTTTTTAAAGATAGTCAATGGTTTCTTTGTACCAGCTGAGGGTGTTGGAGAGGAGAATAGCTTATATATGCTCCCATTTAGAGCTGTAGGAAAACAGTATTCATCCATTTATCTGTTCTTTGAACTCTGCCTTTTATCTGTGAGGCACATAACTTCTGTTTTGAGTTTGGCCACTGAGAATATTATGGTTGATGTTTTAAACTGTGGGAGGAAATGCCTAGGAAAGAAAGTTTCACGTAGCAAAATTGGAAGCTGCACAAAGCAATAAGGTATACAGCGTGGATATGTTGGTTCCTGTTCACATCCCTCTTCAGAGGTACCATAGCATTGTTGCCCTCACTTTGGCCAGATGTTGTGTGCACCTCATGAAACTACGTGTTCTGCTCCCCTTGATGGGAAAACAGTCGACATGTGAGCATATGTCTTCCACGTAATTGTGCCTAGCTGTGTAATGCGGGTCTGCTCTTTGAAACAGTACTGCGGGAAAAATATTGTCAGGTAGTAAAAAGCACTTGCATGTATTTCAAGCAAGTTTTGAAGTCTTAAGGTTGAAAGCCAGTCTTATTTTTCTTGTTTCGTAGTTCTTGAAGTAAAAGAGAATGTTGTATTTTAACCCCGGTGGGCAGCTTAGCCCCACCAACCATTCATTCACTCTTGCGCAGTGGGACGGGAGAGAATTGCAAAGGCAAAAGTGGGTTGAGATAAAGACAGTTTAATAGGTAAAACAAAATCTGTGCACACAAGCAAAGCAGAATAAGGGATTCATTCACTACTTCCCACTGGCAGGCAGGTGTTTAGCCATTTCCAGGAAAGCAGGGCTCCATCATCTGTGGTGGTTACTTGGGAAGACAGATGCCATAAATCTGAATGTCACCCCCCGCTTCCTCCTTCTTCCTGCCAGCTTTTGTTTCTGAGCATGATCTTATATGGTATGGAATATCCCTGTGGTCAGTTGGGGTCAGCTGTCCCTGCTGTGTCCCTTCCCAACTTCTCATGCAACCCCAGCCACCTCGCTGGCGCGGCAGCATGAGAAACAGAAAAGGGCCTTGACTCTGTGTAAGCACTGCTCAGCGATAGCTAAAATACAAGTGTGATATCATCACTGTTTCGGTCACAAGTCCAAAATATAGTCCCATATCAGCTACTATGAAGAAAATTAAGTAAATCCCAGCCAAAACCAGTACAGGGAATAATTCTTAACAAGCCGAAGACATGAGAACTTGCAGATCCATTTGTTATTTGATTGGGGTTTTTTTGCTTTTGTGTACACTTCGTTACAAACAGTATTGTAACATACCTAGCTCTTAAAAGCATTGCCTTTTAGGCAGTGAGTGTATTTGAAGAGTGTTTGTGTAGTTCTACAAAGAGCCTTTATAGCAGTATATAATCTCTGTGTGCTGCAAATCCAGACTCCTGTGGGAGCTGAAGATCCATATTCTTCGAACCATGAAAATGCTGATTATTCTCTGACTATGTGTACCAAGCTGAGGAGCAGTGAAACATGAGTATTTGGGATGGGTACTTTGTTTTGCTGGTTCTCATAACTGCCTGCTGCTAATAGTAGTTGGTGTCTGTTCATTTGAAACAGCACTTTCACTCTAATGATATGTCAAAATCTATGGAGTGTTTGATAGATCTCAGTATTGAAGGAAGAAGTCTTAATGTCTGTATAGGATCAGTGGGATGACATCTGAATTCCAGAAGGATGCAGAGGGCGTACACCTACCAGACAATCACAGGGCAGCATAGTTTAGGAGTTATGAAATTACACTCAGGAGAACCAGACAACTCAAGTAGCCTGGGCTTTCTCTTTGGGAAAACACATGGGATACAGTTTCTATGAGTTCATGTCAGATGCAGACTTCTGTCAGACACCAGATATGTGGACTGAAAATGTCAAGAGTTCTTAGGCATCATCTGAAACCAGCCTCAGGCTCCAGTTGTTGTTCTGCTAGTCTTTGCATCTGGATTATGAGAGGCAGCTCAACTTATTTCCAGATCTGGCATTGTTTTCTAAAGTTGTGTTTTCCAGATCATGCTTGAAGCAAAGTGTAAATCGAATAAAGCAGTTACTTGAATGTAATAAAGAAATGTAGTATGTATTATTTTTTTACAGTGAATAGCAGAGGTTTATTAAAAGTTTGGCCCATTCTTAGACGGGTATGTTTGCATGAAGTATGAAACAAATATCTGAATTACAAAAGCAGCATGCATATGTAGTTTTGTCCAGATAGTGGTGTCTTGCACTCTAAAAAATAACTGCAGCAACCTTTTCTTGTTTTACAAACACAGTTCAGAAGTTCCATCATAAAATAGAGGAGTCAATTTCAGGTCCTACAGATTCTGTTTAAATAGAAGGTAGCATTTCCAGGCACCTTCTTAGCTACATAAATGTACATCTGTCACTACCCTGGATACCACAAGTAATGTTGTGTGTTCCATCATTCTACTCAAAGGTAGCAATGCCCCCCATTTCTTTTCCTGAAGTTAGTAGCTTCTGTACACTTATGTAAACATCTGACAAAGAGATAAGGGCAATGTTATGTGACGAAACTAACATCCACAACTTGCCTTCCTTTCAGTGCACCAAAGAAGTGCTCTGTTAGTATTCAGCAGTAATGTTGGATGTAATAAATAATTTCTTGAGCTTGTCTTTGTTCTCAGATATATTATTTCAAGAACTGGTAAAAATAATGTTCCAAGATCATAGACACTCCTGGGCTAACTCTGTTATTTGTTAGGAAAACAGGATCTTTCAAGGTTTTAATGAGGATTGGTTTATATATCTGTGTTCTACCAATTTTGGCAAACTGATTGTAATGAAATCCCTGTGACAACAGCAGAAGAGCTCATCATAGCATTGAGGCTGGAAGAAGAGCACATACATTTCCTTACTTGTCCCTTCCAAATTAGGAATTTTTAGCAAGTAATTAAACCCTCTACCTGGATTGGCATGTACTGATACTATATATGAACAGCCTTGTTAGTGTCAATTAGTGATTCTAAACTGTGCAGTAATAAAGGTTTAGTTTGGGCAGTAAACAACTTCAAAAGTTGATCTGCTCCCAGTTTTGAAGAAGAAAAGAAACACAAACCTACAAGTGGAAGTGACACTTGTTCTGGAAATTCATAGTGAATTCAACACTAAACTCCATTGAAAACACCTCTCTATTTTCAGATTGGCCATCTGTAATTGGTCATTGCTGATTTCCAAAAGCATGTAGTTGTGATTCAGCAATGGTATTCAGCCTATTGCACTTAATCAAATACAATTTTCTAGATGCTCTATATTGAGGAGAACCTTAGATTCTGTGTACTCAGTCCCTGAAAAAGGCAAACATCCCATTTGAGGAATGTCTAATAGCATACTACTAAAATACGTTTTTTTTCTTTTGTACGTAACAACTCGGCTGAGAGGTTTCTGCTATGTGCTAGGTGCTTTCTGCATTAGATGTAAACCACTTTTTAAGAGCTGTCTCTTAAGAGCGCAGGAGCAAGCAATTCCAAAGTGTTGGAAGTCAAGCAAGCAGGATGGAAGGCCAGCTTGGCTGAGCAGGTATCTTCTTCTAGAACTTAGGCAGAAAAGGAAGGTGTGTGGATGTTGAAAGCAAGAACAGATGACACAGAAGGACTACAGAGATGCTATTTACCACTGTAGGGAGAAAATTCATGTGGCCAAAGCTTGATTAGAGTTCAAGCTGGCCAGCACTGGGAAGGACAGTAAAAAGGGGTTTTAAAATAAGTTAACAGCATAAGGAGGATCAGAGATAACATTGGTCCGTTGCTTGTTGTGATCAGATGTAGACAAAGCGGAGAGGTTTAATTCTGGGATAATCCTGGTTATGGGTACAAACTGGGGGATGAGAGGCTGGAGAGCAGCCCTGCAGAAAGAGATGTGGGGGTTTGGGTTGATGGCAAGTTGAACATGAGTCACCAGTGTGCTGTGGCAGCCAAAAGGGCCAACCGTGACCTGGGGTGCATCAAGCACAGCACAGCTAGCTGGTCAAGGGAGGTGATTGTCCCACTCTACACTGCACTGGTGTGGCCCCACCTCAAGTACTGTGTGCAGTTTTGGGTGCCTCAGTATAAGAAGGACATCAAACTGTTAAGAGCGTGTCTAGAGGAGGGTGACCAAGATGGTGAAAAGTCTCAGGGGTGAGACTTGGGAGGAGTAGCTGTGGTCACTTGTCTTGTTCATCTTGAAGAAGAGAAGGCTGAGGGGTGACCCCATCGCAGCCTACAGCTTCCTCATGGCGGGCAGCAGAGGGAGAGGTGCTGATCTCCTCTCTCTGGTGACGAGCAATAGGACACAAGGAGATGGAATGAAGCTGTGTCAGGGGAAGTTCAGACTGGACTTTAGGGAAAGGTTCTTCACTGAGAGGGTGGTTGGTCACTGGGACAGCTCCCCAGGGAAGTGGTCATGGCACCAAACCTATCAGGGTTCAGTCAGCATCTGGATGGTGCTCTTAGTCATATGGTTTAGTGTTAGGCAGTCCTGCAAGGAGCAGGGAGTTGGACTCGATGATCCTTGGGTCACTTGCAACTTGAGATACTCTATGATTCTAATTTTCTCATTTGAGAAGAAAATGAGAGAAGAGAAACTAGCCAACTGGAGGGCAGCTTTGCAGAAAAGGACCTGGGGGTCCTGCGTTACCTGGTGTGCTGTTGTGGCAAAGGAGGCTAATGGTATCCTGGACGACATTAGGAGGACTGTTGCCAGCAAGTTCAAGATGGTGAACCTTCCCCTGTCCTCAGCACTGATGAGACTACATGTGGAATACTGTGTCCAATTTTGGGCTGCTCAGTACAAGAGACATGTGGAGCTGCTGGAGCAAATGGCCAGTAAGACAATGAAGGGACTGGAGCATCTTTCATATGAGGAAAGGCTGAGAAAGATTTTACAAATAACTGAAGGGAGGGTGTAAAGGAGACGGAGCCAGGCTTTTTTCAGTGTATTAGTGACAGAACTAGAGGCAATGTGTACAAACTGAAACACAGGAAGTTCTGTCTACACATAAGGAAACGATTTTTACTGTGAGGATGACCAAGCTCTGGCACAGCTTGCCCAGAGAGGTGGTGGAATCTCCCTCCTTGGAGATCTTCAAAAGCTGCCTGGGCACGGTCCTGGCCAACCAGCTCTAGGTGACCCTGCTTGAGCAGGGTCACTGGGCAAGGTGATGTCCAGAGGTCCCTTCCAACCTCAACCATTCTGTGATTCTGTAATGACTAAAAAGTAATGATCCAGCGCTCGAAGGTGATGCTTCCTCTCTTGAGGCACCTTTACCTTGCAACAGAGAAAATGTCTTTAAATTTATGACAATGATGCTGAAAAAAGTCAAGGGATACTTTCTTGGAGAAGCAATCAGTAGGGTTCTCGTGCTACATTGTCTGTGTGGGTAGCATTTAGCAGCAGCCATTGGGATGCAATTCTGGTTTTGCTTCTCATCACGTTGCTTTACGTTAACCTCTACAAAATGAGTATGACATGGGAATAGACGTGGGCTTCTGCTTCACTCTAGTGGGTCTTTCTGAATATTGTTTTAACTCTTGTTCAGGTTTTTACTGGACTGAGATCTGCAACAGGTGTTGCATCTTGTGATTCAGGGAATATGAGGTTTGTCACTGTGAATTCTTCACAGCTTCTGTTAGTACAGTAGAAATGTTCACGGTATGTATATATGCAAAATACTAATTTTTATGATACACATTAGAGTTTGTGTGTTCCTTGTAGTCTTTAGTTGTTAGCTATTGCGGATTATTTTACAAGTGTTTTTACTAAGTTTTTGTAAACTTTTAACAATCTTGGTGTCTTTTAAGTAGGGAAAATCTGCATAAATATTAAGTAGTTCCATGATGAAATGAAGGAAGAGGATGGAAAGGTAGCGTGAGCTTACACAGAAAAAGTGGTAATTGTATCTCACTCTAGTTAGTATCACTGTAGTTAATGTGCTGTTGATATTTGTCAGAATCTCAGCTATGGTTTGTGGAAATTCTCATGATGGTATTTGCTTGAGGTTTTTCTTCTTCTCTTCCCCTTCATTTAAATGTTTCTCAAAAATAGGAGATTCTGGTGTCTGGGGTTTGAAAAAGAATTTTGCTTTGTTGGAACTCTTGGAACGGTTGCAGAATGGACCTGCTGGGCAGTGTGGGACAGCAGAAGAAGCCATTGATCTATCCGGAGAGGTACTGAGTTTTAAAAAAAGCAAAAAGTTTGTTACATTTGATTAAAGTTATCTCTAGATAGAAAAAAAAATGAAAATAATTTTTTTGCCAAATCTAATTTCACTAATAATGCTGTTGTTTTATTTCAGTATCTAGTATTAAGGTTTCAATTAATTGCTTCATAATTGTTTGCTGATCTGTACTAACTAAAGCAGAAAATGAAATGGTATTGCTGAGTAGGCATACCTTTTTCTCCTTTTTGGGGCTTTTAAGATTTTTAGAAAAAGTTACTTATTTGGATATTTTCCAGTGATTTAAGGACAGTTTTCTAAAACTTCTTAGAAACTCTTCCTAAAGAGTTAAACTCTTCTTCTTCAGTAGTTGCCTTTTGATATCACTATGTCATGTGATAGTACTTCATTATCAAAACTAGCTGCTTTAATAATTTCAGTGTTAACAACTGGTATGAAAAAAGTATCATGCAGTGCTCTTCTAGGAATAGATAACTGTCCTAAGTGCTTATTTGTCCATTGGTATTTTGATTGTATGTAACTTTGTAATTCTTTGTTCTGTAATGACTGCTTTGGAGGAAATGACTGGAGCCTGAATAATTTTGTCCTCCAAACCGTTACAACTTCCACTGAGGTTTGGATTTTTAAAATCACTCAACTCTTCTAGAATAATTGATTGGAATTGACTGTAAAGGAAACTGACTTTTATTTTTTTTAAATTTATTGAGAACTTAAAATCAAGTTTTCAAAGTTGGCCAAATATTTATTAGTGTGTAACTTTTAAATAAAGTCTGTTTTCAGTCTTATAGGGGTGACAGGGTTTCTGATTTTCCGCAGTTATTGGCATTAAATGTTAACAACTTCAGTTTTGTCTTTTTTTTTTTTTTTTGGTTAGAGTATCATTCGTTGTGATGAAGATGAAGCCCACATTGCATCTGTATATTGCACTGTTTGTGCCACTCACCTGTGTGCAGACTGTTCCCAGCTTACCCATTCTACAAAGACACTAGCAAAACACAGGCGTGTACCTCTTGCTGATAAGCCTCATGAGAAGACCATGTGCTCCCAACACCAAGTTCATGCTATTGAGTTTGTTTGTTTAGAAGAGGGCTGTCAGGGGAGTCCTCTTATGTGTTGTGTCTGCAAAGAATATGGGAAGCATCAAGGTCATAAGGTACTGCTAATAATCTGTTTCTAGTCATGCCATGGGGTGGCTTGCATAATTATCCAATTAAAGTATAAAAGATTATCAAGAAAAGATGGTAGATTCTTGACGTGTCTTTACAGAAGTAACTTCATACTGTACTTTTGTTTTCCCTTTATTTCAGATGACTGCCATAGTAAAATTACAAGGAAACGCCACATTATTTCTAAGACCACAATAAGTTATTTATATATTAAGATGGACAGTCCCTTTATCTGATGCTTTTCTGAACTTCTCACAGCATTGACTCACCAGTTCTGAAAGTTGTTTTCATCATGCAAACACTAGGTTCACCCAAGCTGGTGCAGTCTTAAGCGCCCTTCTTTTTTTAGAATTGATTATGGAAAATGGCAAATTTGTATGTTTACTTGTGTAATTGCTAGATGCCTATCTTGGTCTCAGCATAATCTGTAACTCCCGATTGTGTTTTAAATTGCAAGATGGTTTTAAATTCTTGCTTGCCTTTCCTATATATACACATATACATACACACATATAGACATTAAATATGTAGTAAAATAGAAAAGATTATTAAGGAAGATATTTATGATTGATCTTTGATATGTTGCTTTTAATTATAGCATTCTGTCTTGGAACCAGAAGCAAACCAGATTCGTGCATCCATTTTAGACATGGCCCACTGTATAAGAACTTTCACAGAAGAAATCTCAGATTATTCCAGAAAACTAGTTGGAATTGTTCAGCATATAGAAGGAGGAGAACAAATAGTTGAAGATGGAGTTGGAATGGCCCATACTGAACATGTATGCTTTCCCCCTCCCTCATGTGCACAGACTATTTGCTTTTTGTAATAACCAAGATAAGGAATTTCTCTGAAAATTATACATAGGTTTTATAAGACAATACCTTAAGGTCTTATGTCTCCTAACTCAGCATTGAGGCTTAAGCCACGCCGTAGAGGGGAACTTGTGGTCTGTTACAATGTTTTCAGGCTGTATAGGGAAACCTGTATAACTGCTACTACAGTATTGAAGTACTGTGACAGGTTGCATCTGTTCTCAGGTGCTGTGATACTACTGAGGCTTTTTTCCCTGGTCATTTTTTGTTAGGTGTGTATATATAAAAATAAGCAACTGGATTATTGGAGTAGCTTCTTGAAGGACCTTACTCTTAGGGCTGATAAGCCATTCTGTATAATTGAGACTTGAACTGTGATGTAGCCAAGCAGATGTAAAGATAAGTTAGAAATTTAATAAAATGAAAAATGTACTTCTGGAATCAACTGGTGTCCTTAATCCTCTGGATCTCCCAACTGTGACGCTGTAGGTACCAGGGACTGCGGAGAATGCTCGCTCATGTGTCCGAGCCTATTTTTCTGACCTTCATGAAACTCTTTGTCGTCAGGAGGAAATGGCTCTTAGTGTTGTTGATGCTCATGTGAGAGAGAAGTTAATTTGGCTTAGGCAACAGCAGGAAGACATGACCATCCTCTTGTCACAGGTTTCAACAGCTTGCCTTCATTGTGAAAAGACTTTACAACAGGTAGGTTGGCAAGTGAACTGTAACATATGACAAGATACATTGGAACTGCAGATGAAGTTTAGGCTACAAATGAAAAGGTCAGATGGTACTCTGTATTTTTATTTCCTTTGCAATGTTAAAACAATAATGATATAACACAAGATTAAAGTATTCATTTCAAGGGGGGTGTTAGACAAGGATAATCAGTACAAAAGCATCAAGTCCTCCAGTTGCTGGGAATCCTATGGCATGATTCTCTTGTCTGGAGTAATTTCTAGTTATTTGTGAGGTTAGTGGGAAGGAGAGATGAAACTGAAGCAAAGAAGCTACAAGATTTATGGGAAGGATTTTACAGTTGCAATTACCAGTACAGGTGCTTGAAAATAGTTGCCATACAAGGCTGTTAAGAAAAAATGTTTTAGGACTAAATAATTCTCGGTAGCACTTGTAATACAGGTAATTCAGCATATTAAAAGTGAAGAAAGTGGCTATATAAGAGTATCTGGGTGGTCCATTATTCACTTAATTTAGCGGTAGCAAGAGGTAAATAGTATAGGTAGCAAACAGTAAACCGAGTGTGAGAAATTACTTCATTAATGTGTTATTTGTACTTTTTTTTTTTATTTGTTCAGAGCCAGTGTCTGGTTGCTTACTCAGATGTACTTTTAACAATGCAAATGTTCGCATTGTTAATGGGTGGATATTAATCTCTTTGTGTTGTGTGTTGCTGTATGCTGCAAAGTAGCTGCTCTATTCCAGCTGATGGAATGATATATACTAACGATATAAATATTCTTTATATATTACATTACTGTCTTTTATAATGTATATTCTTATTCCTACAGGACTAAGAGAGGACAAAGAAAAAGTTTTTTAAAACTGCAGAACTATTTAGTATCTATTAGTTTTAAGGAAGAATGACAAGGGCTTCACATTTGTATTGCAATTTTAAACAAATCTATTTTGTAAATGTGAGTTTCTTTAACTAGAGTACTTCTGTTTAAAATGCTTTATTTCCAGCCATCATATTTACATTGTGTTTGGTTATTTTAAGTAAATTACTAAAGTAAAGACATGCTTTTGTTTTCTTTGTCTGTTTAGGATGACTGCAGAGTAGTGTTGGCCAAACAGGAAATTACGAGGTTGCTAGAGACATTACAGAAACAGCAGCAGCAGTTTACAGAACTTGCAGATCATGTACAGCTGGATGCTAGCATACCTGTCACTTTTACGAAGGTATTCTTAATCTCATGAAAGTACAGCTATCCACTTTATGAAGTCCCAAATGTAATTTAAAAGAAAGTAGGAATGATATATGTTCATTATGATGATGTATTTGTTGCAGCAAATTTAGGCAGTTCAGTATCAGAGCCACAGTGTCTTATTATATGATGAATGCTGTGTGGTATTTGAGCAACAAAACCACTGTACTGTTGGAATTAGTGTGAGAAACATTTATTTGTCATTGACTACATCAGTAACTTTGTTCAAACATTAGCTGCTTTCTTTTAAATATGTAAGATGGTATTTTTGAATTCTAGAAACACCTTCCTTTGGAAATATACCTGATTTATTATAAGTTCAACTCAGAGCAGGAATCTACCCTTTGTTTTTCCATGTATTTTGGCTTTTTCATGAAGACAACATAACTTCTGCAGGATGTTTATTATTTTATGTCCTGAAAATTGCACACCTATTTTTAAATGCAACAATGCTATTATAACTTTCAGTTTATAATTTGTCTTGTAGTTGCTTTGTATTCACTGATAGTTTAGACACAGTTCCTATTCTAAGTAGTTGGAGTTTTTTATTGCTTTAATATCATTTCAATACCACCTGTTCTTTGAAAGGGATGAAATTATTTGGAGTTTGATAATGGTGATGCTTTTCACATAGGAGATTAAATAAATTTGAAACTCCAAAGAGCAAGAAGTACTTTGATTTATGGGGGTGGGGTCTGTTCTGAATGGGTGAAAGAGGAATAGGATCTATTGTTGCTGAGGTGAAACTGAGGATTTAACTGTTGCTGTTGAAGTCTGTACTATAAGGAAATGGATGCTTCCATGGGGATTCTGTCCCAGTTCTTCTTCTTGTCAGAAATTCAATTTCTTCCAAATAATTTGTTTTGTAACTTAAGTATATTTGAATTTCCATGTAATAATTGCTTTGTCAGATCAATAAATGCAACATTTTCATTTCTGTTCCTCTGTTCCCTATTCAGCAGAGATCAGAGTTAGTAGGGTCAGGGAGACCTCTTCTGCAAACCTCCATTGTTCCATGAATGAAGCAGGATTCACATTTCACAGATGATTAATTACGTTCTGTGTATTAAGAGCTGATTAATGCTGCCATCTCACAGGGCTGAGTCAGAGAGGCATTTTGGATGTGTGATTTTGCCTTTAGGAGCTGTTAATCTGACTCAGGAAATTTTGATTGTGAATTTCTGAGCATTTGGAAAGAGAATGGTTGCAGCCAGCTAAGTTGTAATAGGAGATGTGAAATAAGTCTCAGCTTGGGGGACTCAGAATTCTTCCAGTGTCTCTCTGCACCTCAGCTTCCTTTAGAAAAAAATAGGACTTCTATTGTTTTTCTCCTGTGACAAATTGGTATTTTTATGAAATATTCTGAAGCTTAGATTCTGAATTTCAAAGGTGCCAAAGCAAATGTTGTTTTTCACAAAAAGAGCAGCAGTCATGAAAAAGTAAGGTGAAAATAATTACTTCAATCTCTTACTTTTTATGTTTCCTCCCTTCTGAACAAGTTTCAAGCTCTCTTTCTACACAATGTTTTCTTAGAATACTGTCATGCTGATGGCCACTGTTGTGACTTGTAGTGAGGCTTGTTGTACATGAAAGGTCTGTGCCTGGCAACAGATTTCAGATAGAAATAAAATCTTCAGATCAAAAACTGTAAAGTGTTATTATATCGCTGAAAAGGTCTTTCTCAGAAACTCTCATGCACTGAAGGCTGCATCCATTATGAAATTAAAAAAGCATTTCAAACAGTACCAGATCAAAGGAACATTCCATATCCAGTGAAGGTTGTGGAGATTTAAGGAGGGGAGGGAGAAATCCTTTCCACTATTGAAAGTGAGTAGGTTTATCCACGTTTTTTTTGTTTCACTGATGACATGAAAAACATGGATAGTGCTGTTTCCTCTTCCTAAACCATCAGGGGAAATGCCACATATAAAGCTCTGAAGGGAGGATTTGGAGAATTCCAGGACAAGATGCTGAAAATCTTTCAAGAACTATGTTAATATATAATAATTTTTTCCCAAATGTTGTTAATATATTGTTTCCAGTGGATCCTCCTTTACCTATGTATTTATGAGGACTTTGACCAAATAAGCTTGAGATGTATTCATGTACTCAGTTTGTTGGCAAGGAAATGGCTCCTCATCCAGGAGTGCAGTCCATATTTGAAGAGGGAGATTGCTGTTCTGTTCTGGTCAAATGAGGTCAGTGGCTGTGGAGTGTTATATACAGGAATAGCAATTGTTCATCCTGAATATTTGTATGTACATACTGGGGAGAGGGAAAATAATTAAAAAACAGTACCTGAGGTAGTAAAGAGCACTTATCCATCATTGTTGAAGCAAGTATGGGAAACTGCTAACCCTTACCAACACCAAGAGTACCCTAGAAGACAGTAATCTATCAGAGGGAAAGCACTTAACGCTATCTTTAAGTAAAGCTATATAGAGCTTTTGTCATGTCAACAAATTCTTAACAAAGATGAAGGACAAGGACAAAAACCCAAGAGATCACAGTTGTGTGATTTTTTCCTTCTGCACTTTCTGTATTGAGATTTAAGAAAACACCAAGTTTTACTTAAACAGAAATCACAGGTTACCTGTTTCTAAGTATGCTATCCAGTTATACATCTGCCAGAAATGCAGACATGTAGGGGTTTTACTGGCCAGATTTGTTTAAAAAAAATTTTTTTATTAAAGGTGCTGATATAGTTGATGCAGAGATGTTTTTTTTTCATCTGTCAGTTTCTAGCTGTGATCATCAATAGCCAATTATTTCTGACTCGTATTACAGGTGCTATACATTATTTTCTGAGTAAGAACTTTTCTTGCAAGGTTCTTCCTAAGGTGACAGAACTGCTTACACAAAAAGTGGAAATTTGGTGTCCATCACAGATTGCATTTTGATTCCTTCTGAGAGAGTACAAACATACTGAGAACAACCTGTTTTCACTCCAAAACTTACAGAAAGCAAACTGAAACAAGATGGCTAAATTTGGCAGAATCATTCATCTCCTCTACTTCTCTGATGCTTTAAGTTGCACGGGCCGGCACTGCCTCTGCCCTCTAGCCATGGGAGCTGTAGAGGTGTCTGGTGCTTCTAGTGGTGCCCTGAGAGCACGGCCAGGCTGGCTGTTGTGGTTTAACCCCAGCCAGCAGCTAAGCACCATACAATCGCTTGCTCACTCCGCCCCCCCAGTGGGAAGGGGGAGAGAATTAGAAGAAAAAAAACCCCAAACCTCATCGGTTGAGGTAAAGACAGTTTAATAAGTAAAGCAAAAGCTGCACGCACAAGCCAAAGCAAAACAAGGAATTCATTCACCACTTCCCACCAGAAGGCAGGTGTTCAGCCATCTCCAGGAAAGCAGGGCTCCATCACACATAACGCTAACTTGGGAAGACAAACACCATCACTCCAAACGTCCTCCCCCTTCCTTCTTCTTCCCCCACCTTTATACAGTGAGCATGATTTCATGTTGTCTGGAACATCCCTGTGGTCACTTGGGGTCAGCTGTCCCAGCTGTGTCCCCTCCCAACTTCTTGTGCACCCCCAGCCTCTTTGCTGGTGGGGTGGGGTGAGAAGCAGAAAAGGGCTTGCCTCTGTGTAAGTGCTGCTCAGCAGTAACTAAAACATCCCTGAGTTATCAACCCTGTCTCCAGCACAAATCCAAAACATAGCCCCATACTAGCTACTATGAAGAAAATTAACTCTATCCCAGCTAAAACGAGCACACTGGCTGACTATCAGCAAGCTCTGGCCATAGCCAGGGTGTTGCCTTCAGCAAGAAACCTATAAACTTAGTGGTTCTATCCAGAGCTGCCTCTTTTCCTTCCTCCAGAGAAGAACTGGGAACATTCATCCCCAGAAATTTTAGACAAAATCAGAACTGAGGCTTGAGTGTGAAAAGGGTGCTGGAGGCATGGCATTTTTTAAATTCTTCAGTGCCTTTTGCATACTTCTTTGTGCTCTTTCTCTTTGCCTGTATGTTTCCAGCTGACATGCTTGTCAAGAATCTGCCCACAGGTTTTTCTTCTTCAGGAGATAACCCTTTCAGATAACGTGCTGTGTTGCAATGTTGTCACTGAATTTGGCAACTTCAGCTCTGAATCCAGAAATCTAGAACTTAGAAGAAATTTATTAAAAAGCAAATAAGTCTCAATGTTTTATTTTCCAAATCTCAAATATTCTGTTAGTCTTTTGGTTTTGGAGCATCTGTCTTGTGTAGTGTCAAAGCTGTAGGGCTGAAACTGCTCAGCTTGTACAAGTTTATTTCACAGATTCAAACAAAGTCATTTTTTCACAACAAACAGCCTATGGTGTTCTATGCCAGGGATCTTCTGGGCCCTAAATGTCTGTGGTTTCAAAAAGCAGACAAGACAGATTTGTAGATGAATAATACATCAAGATCAGTTCGTTGCAGAAGCCACACTCTTGGCTCACTAAGTCCATGAGCTGCAAGCTGTTTGACTCGGGGAGGGTGTTTAGGACAGTTATCACTGTGTGCTTTCCTTGTCTCTTACTTTTGCATGTGTCCATCTTTACCTAGTTTCAGACAACATGCTAGATTAGCTGGACCTTTGACCTGACTCTTACAATCTGTATGATTGTAACAAACTTACAATCATGGTGTTGCTTACTTTTGCATTGTGGTTTTTGCAACATTTTTTAATTACTTTTTTTTAGAAAGCAGTTTCTCAAGCTGTGTTTACTCTCTTTGGAGACTACAATAGCATAAGGTCATTGAATTAATCTGTATTGATTATTTTGGCAGTACGCTGCTTCATCTGTGACAGAGGGGAGAATGGATTTCCATGTCATAATGACATATATCCAGCTATATAATGGATCCTCTGTGTATGTGTGTATATCTCAAGTCACCTAATGTAGGTGCTTATATATATCCGGTCACGCTGGTGCATGTTGGTCTTGTACCAGGAGAGGTTGTAGCATTTTTGCACTCAGTAAATAGCATTTCTAATGCAAGAAGAAATGAAAAGCTCAGTGGGGTAGACACAGGTTTTCGTGTATTGCTTGCCCAGCACAGCACTGTCTGGATTTTGCAAGGAAACAATGTATTGCCATATGGTTCTGATGATTGAAACTCTGGTATTTGATCAAGGTAGCATTTCTAAGTACATCAAAATGTGTTTCAGGGGTACCTAGTAATCTTAGCCTATGTTGTTTATTTTACAATTTACGGTTTGCTGCTTTATATTAATAATACCACTTGAATGCATTGTTAGCATCAGCTTGTTCAAATACTCTTGGTAGCTTGGTCTAAACTACAAATAGGAAGTTGATTCTCCTTCCTTGCCTTCAAGCAAGACTTGAGGTGGGGGGGCATTGTTTGTTTTTCTTCAGATTTCAGATTACTGCTTAATGCTAATAATGTTGCTGGTTTAATGTGGTAAAGGATTGGAAGTGGCTTGAGGTGAAGAGGCGTAGCTATGGAGCCTCCAGCAAGGAACTAGTTCTGTAGGTGGGGTCATCATAATGTGACAAAACATAGTGGAAAAGCTACAAAACCAACAGAGAGTTCTCTGGTCAGAGAATTCTAACTGATTACTATGAACAGTTCCTCATGTGGTTTGAGCCAGATTGATGAAAGAATTTGAAATTTTATTAAGTACAGACATACTAGAATGAGATTGGCTGTGTTTCTAAAAGGCATGTGATAACACAGGCAGAAGTTACAGGTTCACTACAGAGATTACTGGGTATTTTGGTTTATGTTATTGCTGGAGGTGATTGGTGATTGTGCCTTGTATTTTTGGAGTCCACCCATTTAATCACTACAAATAGTGACAAGATAAGTATCTAAAACATAAGAGTTTTCCAGTTTGAATTTCCTAAACTTGCTCTTGTTTTGTGTATGCTGTTTCTTCCAGGACAACAGGGTACATATTGGACCAAAAATGGAAATTCGGGTTGTCACTCTAGGATTAGATGGAGCTGGCAAAACAACTATTTTGTTTAAGTTAAAGCAAGATGAATTCATGCAGCCAATTCCAACGATAGGTTAGTAGCAGCAATTTAAATGTAATGATTTTTCTGAATGTTTGACTTACATGTATAATTTGATTATTTTATATTCATACAGAACAAGACTATAAAACTTCAATATTTTTATTCTAGGTTTTAATGTTGAAACAGTAGAATACAAGAATTTGAAGTTTACAATTTGGGATGTGGGAGGGAAGCACAAATTGAGGCCCTTGTGGAAACATTATTATCTCAATACACAAGGTGAGATTAATACAACTTTTAAACTGTATTTTGTCTTCTAGCTTGTATTTCAGAGCCAAAAAGTTTATTAATAGAAATAATTTATAACAGTAGAAAATTGTTCATCTAATGCAAAGTACAGCTGCTGGATTCATGAGCTAAGAAATTTTAATCCAGTTGGTCATAGTGTCTGCTGCATGATAAAAGCACGTTCTCCATAAATCCATCAGACAGTTTGTGAAGCCAAACAAAACTAGAACCTCTGTTGAACTGGTTATAGCTGACAACAGACAAGGTGCAGCATTCCAAAGTTTGCATAGTGGGAAGTAGTACTTGCCAGGTATGAAATTTAAATAGCACTTGAAAGGAAAACACTCAGCCTTTAGGAGCCTTTAGTTAGCAACTTAAAAAATTCTGCAAAGTTCTGTAACACCTGACTTGGTATTGCAGTGTAATATCTGGTCATAGACTAGATTACTGATTCTGAAAACTTTGATCTAAATGGTGCCAACTTAGAAATTCATGCTGTCCTTCTGTAAATCCTGCACAGTTGTTTTCCAAATTAGAAAGGGGTTCCTCTTCATTAATTCATTCAGAATTATCTGAAATACTTAGGAATGACAAACATCAGTTATGTGCTCAACTTCGTGCATTATTTCAGCCTTCATTGCAAACTTAAATATTTTAAATTCTTCATCTTTTCAAACTTAAAAATTGTATTTTGGGATTTCTGTTGTTCTCTTAAAACTTACTGTGTAAACGCCAGTAGCATGGAATCATGAGTCCCTTGAAGAATTGTATGTTGGAGAGAAAGTCTAAGCAGTTAACCTGGTGCATAACTGCAGTTAAGTTTTGTTTAGTTTTGTTGGGATTTTTTCATTGCAAAAACCATGAGTTTAAATTTTGTCCTCTAGCTCTGCCTCCCTGACTCTCTAGTCTTTCTGGCATCTTGGTTACTCTCTGTAGTGTATAGTAAAATCTACTGCTGCTGTGCCAGGTCCATGGCAATCTTCTCTGGACTGTTTAGTCTGTAGCTGAGGGAAGCTGTGCCGATTTGGCTGAACCTGTAGATTTTACAGCCAGTTAAGGGAAACTGGAACAGTTGATTGTGTATAAATGGAGTTGATTGAGTATAAATGGATCAAGAAGTGGTTTAAACTGAGATACTCAATCCACACATAGTAAATCTGGGTTTAGACCTAAGTAGTTAAAATATCACAACCTTTATGTTAGACTAGGCAAAAAGCAGACTTTTTTTCCCCTGTTTTAGGATGAATTCTACATTTTTGTCAAAAGTATAGAGGTATGTAAGGCATTTCTCAGTCCTCCTGGATTTGAAATTGAAGTTGTGCACTGCTGAGAAACTTCACATAGAATACTGCTAGAAAAAAAAGACTTGTGTAAGTTAAAAGCTAATTTTACAAAGTTTATATTTAAATGTGTGTAAAACATTTCTCTCTTTCATAGCGGTGGTGTTCGTTGTTGATAGCAGTCACAGAGACAGGGTCAGTGAAGCACACAGTGAACTTGCAAAGTTATTAACAGAGAAGGAACTGCGGGATGCCTTGCTCTTGATCTTTGCTAATAAACAGGTACTGGTCGTTTTTTTCACTCTGTTACTTTTCCTTAGTTTGTGTACCAAATTCCAGCTTTCTGAACCCTCTGCTATGGGTAGGAATGGTAATGCGGAAAGCATAAAATGTAGATGTTTTCCTTATGTTTAATGCTGGCAGAATAAGTGATGGTAGAGTGCTTAGTAAACTCAACAACTAGTTTTATGGTAACGAGTAGTAAATGTGTAACTGGTTTATTTGGCTTTTGTGTTTGGAAAGCTTTCATGTGATCTGGAGCTTCCGTCTAAGCCATTGGTTGAAAATAAAATGCTTCAAACATAATACAGAAGAATAATTGAGTCTTTGTATCTCATTCTGTTGCAGGATGTAGCAGGTGCACTTTCAGTGGAAGAAATCACAGAACTGCTGAGTGTCCACAAACTCTGCTGTGGCCGTAGCTGGTATATTCAGGGTTGTGATGCCCGAAGTGGTACAGGACTTTATGAAGGATTGGACTGGCTTTCAAGGCAGTTAGTGGCTGCTGGTGTCCTAGATGTGGCTTAATTTTACAGCAGCTGCAATTTAATGTTGTAGTTTACTCTCTTGTTTTGTTTGCACGATTTAGGATGTTGTAGCCTGGTCTGCTGTCTGAAGAGGGGACTTTATTTAACCTGGTGGTTACAGAAAAAAATATAAGCCTTTATCCTAGATCAGATAACTGGTTCAGTAAACTTGTGCTGTTACAGTGTTTTTGAAATTTGATACAAGTAATGGAATGGGCTCATTACAAGGGTGCCTTTAAATTCTTTTTGGTGAAATTGGGGTGTTACAATTTAAAATTCTTCCCTGATAAAATATGTATTGGAGTTCATCTAATAATTATAACAAGGTTAAAGTAGTTAATTGGTGTCAGAAAATTTTTGAATGGTTTAGAAATACTTTCCCAGGAAACTATTCCAGAATCCATCTCAAGTTATTAGAGTAGCCAGCTGTATTAGTCAGAAATAAATGGTGCTACTCTTTAATATCTAAAGAATGCATTTATCTAAAGGTGGCATTGAAAATTACATGCAAGTACACCACAAAAAGAAAATGTTTCCCCCATTATTTATTCCCTGTTTGTTACCGGAAGGCAGCATAACTGGGCAAAGATATCTGAGAATGGGGAACAGTGTTGCAGGGCTAGGGGGCTGTGGCATTGTTTAGCTACTCCTTTTCTGGTTGAGGGGGAGGAGTTGGGTTTTTTTGTTAACTGTACACATGCTAAAATATTTATGGAAAGACTGTAGTGATATTGGGGTGAAAGTGTTTTTTGTGTACTTGAGGACATAATCTGCTGTTAGAGGTTAAGGTTACTCCTCAAGAAGTCAAATGAAGTTTAAAAAAAATCAAACAACTTCTTTAAGAAGTAGTGTGGTGTAACATCAATCCAGCTATATACTGTTAGGTAGAAGTCATGCTTCCAGATTAAGGTGGTGGCCTTAAAATATTAAATAACACAATGTAAAAGCAGTGTATACTAATTATAACTCTTACTTAGAAGAGCAGATGGTAAAATGTGATATAAACCTTCCATAAGTAGATTTTCAGTTCTTACTGTTTCTTCTACATGGAACTATCACCAATGCCTCTATTTTCGGAGATTGCTCATTCACAAACCTGTGAAATATGGGTATAGTGCTGTTTAAATTCAGAGAAGGTTGCAACGACTTAGTGATGTCTCTTTTTCCGCTGCACATGCAACTCTGCTATCAATTTTATGTCTGGTATGCACAGCAGAATCTTCTGCCCTCCTCTTAAAGTACACAGCCATTGCCAGTTGAAGAAGCCATGCCATGGACCTCTTCGTGTCAGGAGAGGACCTATGAAGAGCATGGCCAATAGATCAAAACTGCATATCATCACTTTTTCTTAGTGGAGTAGAGGTGAATCAGGAGAACCAGGCAGTGGAAGTGAGCAGGGTTGTTTCACAGATGGGTAGATCTTTTTACCACACTGAAAAGCGTGTTTACCTGTGAGAGCTCTGAACTTCACCTGGCAAAGAAAATGTACCCCATTATCTGTGGCTTTGGCTTTTATTGTAATGTTACCAATTTTATGATGTTTTCTCACTACATACCTTTGGTAAAGCCAAGAATGTATAAACAAATAATTTAGTACATTTGCACTTTTCTTCAAGAGGAAGCAGTTAAGGTAACTACTTCCTCATGATGACACTTATTTGTAGTTTTATCTTATTACTTAAATTTCCTGTAAATGGTGTTAAATGCAGCTTCAGATTCAGCGGGTCTAATGACTTGGAATAGTAGCTGAAAGAACGCTAAGCTTTAAAGTAAAATGTTTGTGAAAAGGGTTTCAGTGCCTATGTAGGTGCTGAGAAGGAGTATTTACTCTTTCTTCAGACAACCTGATAAATTTGGAAATAGTTTACAATGGAGTGAAAGGTGTTTTCTTGCACCTACTGAACTAAAAATTGTTCATCCTTCCCAGCCTGTAACTTCTTGCACAGTAGACAGTTGGCTGCTCTGACTTGAGCATCTGCTTAGCCTGTACTGCAGAGCAGTCCCAGACCTACTTAGGGCTGACTGTCCCTTCATAGCTTTTTTTTAAAATATGAACAAGTTCTGCTAAGCATGGTAGATACCTTTTCCTGGAATATTTTTAACAGAGAAGACATGCATTCTTTAGAAAAATCCTGATTCTGTAATTTTATTTTAGCTGGCTTATACTTCAGTTATACATGCCTCTCGGTGTAGTTCTACTACTTTAAAATGTTCAGGGTGACCAGTTTGGATTTTTTCTAACATTACATTTGAGGGCAGAGGAAAAATTCTCACTCATGCATATTTTTGAGTACAGAAGATTGCTTGTGACACATGGAATGCTACCATAAAAATGTTTTTAAATGGAATTTACTTAAGATGACTTGAAGTAACTGTGAAAGTGTTGCATTCATCTGTGAACTCTTCAGTGTAAACCAGTACACTAAGAGGTTTATTTGTATTATAAATTAATACCACATATAAATTGCT
This sequence comes from Astur gentilis, assembly GCF_929443795.1. Lineage (NCBI taxonomy): Eukaryota > Metazoa > Chordata > Aves > Accipitriformes > Accipitridae > Astur > Astur gentilis. The sequence continues at coordinate 64,752,744 of NC_064919.1, forward strand.
TCTGTCATAAATTTAAGCTTGTTTCACCAGTTTCACTGAACTTTAGTTTTTAGTGTACTGACTTATGCAGTGTGTAATTGGAATATTTCCTCAACTAGAACTCACTCAAGCATTACTAACTGTGAGGATTATTTGAAAAGACTGAATACCTTTTCATAGGATTTTGACTTAATTGTGAAAGTGAGTAAATATAACATCCAGTGACTGTGTTGTGGCTTTCTTTAAAGAATCTCAGCTCAAAAATAGTATGTCTAGGCTAACTGAAAAATGTTTTATCACTTGATATGGTCTTACTGTATGCTACCTTCAAATTTATTGTGGACTATGTGATACATGACGGTTTTATTGTGAGATAGTTCTTATTCTGAACTGTTGGAGTAGGTGTGGATGTTATGTAAAGATTTCTTGAAAGAAGGGGTTCTTTTAGTGGAAACAATTCATGAGCTGCTGCAATTTGAGTTGCCCAGAAAATGAATTATTTTCAATAAAAGTATCTAAAACTTTGAGAATGAGGTTTTATAAACATGTTGGTTTTTTTTTAAGGTCATCTCAGAATAGAGGTGTGCTGTAGAATTTTTCTTATTGATCCTGAAGATATCCCTTTATCTCACTGAAGATAAGCTTCCTAGTGGTAGCAGCTTTTGAGGGACTGAATTTGATTAGCATGCATCATGTCTCATTTCATGAATGAAGTTACCAGAACTGTAAACTTCTGCATTTTGTATGAGTGTCCTGGTGTTACGTGAACATAAACAGTTGAACTTACTGTATTTGGAGTAGACTTAACTATCCAACATAACAACAGGACCATTACCTAGCCACATGTTTTGGGTTTGTGTGGTGGGGTTTTGGTAGCGGGGGAGGGGCTGCAGGGTTGGCTCCTGTGAGAAGCTGCTAGAAGCTTCCCTGGCTCCAAGTCAGACCCGACTCTGGCCAAGGCTGAGCCCATCAGTGATGGTGGTAGCGCCTCTGGGAGAACAGATTTAAGAAGAACAACCTGGAGCGGAGAGGGGAGTGGGATGTGAGAGGAACCCCTCTGCAGACAGCGAGGTCAGTGAAGAGGAGGAGCCGGGGAGGAGGAGGGGATGCCCCTGCAGCCCGTGGTGAGGCGGCAGGCTGTCCCCCCCCCAGCCCATGGAGGGGAGCAGGGGAAGAGATGCCCACCTGCAGCCCAGGGAGAACCCCACGCTGGAGCAGCATCTTCAGATGTCCCCAAAGATGGCCATGACTCCATGGGAAAACCTGTGCTGGAGCAGTCTGTGACTGAAGGACTGCAGCCTGTGGGAAGGACCCACGCTAGAGCAGTTTGTGAAGAACTGCAGCCTGTGGGAAGGACCCACGCTGGAGAAATACATGGAGAACTGTCTCCTGTGGGAGGGACCCCACGCTGGAGCAGGGGAAGAGTGTGAGGAGTCCTCCCCCTGAGGAGGAAGGAGCGGCAGAGACAAGGTGTGATGATCTGACTCTAATCCCCATTCCCCGTCCCCCTGTGCTGCTGGGAGGGAGGAGGTAGAGAAATCTGGAGTGGAGTTGAGCCCAGGAAGGAGGGAGGGGCTGGGGGGAAGGTGGTTTAAGATTTGGTTTTACTTCTCATTATCCTTGTTTTGATTTGATTGGTAGTAAATTATATTGGTTTTGGGTTTTCCCCAAGTTGAGCCTGTCTTTTGCCTGTGACCATAAGTGGTGAGTGATCCCTCCCTATCCTTGACCTCAACCCACAAGCTTTTCTATATATTTTCTCCTCCTCAGCCCACTGGGATAGAGCAAGTGGCTGTGTGGTGGTTTGTTACTAGCTGGGTTCAAACCACGACACCCCAGATTCACAATAGCTTGAGAAGTTGTCTGAGCTTTCATCGAGGACCGCATCAGAAACACCTGACACAGGCTCAGTTAAGATGATGCCGTCATTAATTTAAACTAAGTATTTCAGTAGACACAGTACTGGTTGTAGGACTTGAGGTACAAACGAAGCCAGAAACAGACTCCCTAGGCTAAAATAATGGGAAAGCAAACATTGAAAGAAAAAAATCCCATTATTGGCAATGCCAAACAAGCTGCAGAGGACTTTACACGCTGACATTCCAAGAGTTGATCATTGCTCTTGGACACAGAAGACACATACAGAACCATTTTTCAAAGGACAGAGGTAGATTAACATACGTTGTCATAGCAAACAGTATCATAACTTAATCTAACTTTTGATGAACATATTTATGATTGAAGAGCTTACTCAGAGGAGCTTTTCCTCTGCCAAACATTTCAGTACTGTGAAAAGAATTACATGTGAAAGGTGAAAATAAACACGGCAAAGTTAGAAAGTATACCCTGATCCTATTTTATAAACATTATCATGTGGGTTTTCGTCTTCAGTTTTGCATAGAGGAGAAACAAGAAAAACAATAGACTTTGTAAGAAACATACAGATGGTTTTACTTTGAAATACAAAGTTACCAGAAATACAGATTTAGGGCACTTTAGGTACATTAAAAATAGTAAAACTGGTGATGGCTCTGTCCTGGCACTCCTTAACATCTAGGAATCACCAAAAATGTTTCTGTTCTTTCTAGGTCCCTTTTTGGGTCCCACCATGCCAAGTTTTTTCTGCTTAAGCTGGAATCTTCAACTCCTAGCTTACTTCACAGTGATATTGATGATGCTGATATCCTCATAGGGTTTGTCAGTTTTGGGATTGACTTTTACATTTGAGATTCTCTGAACAACCTCCATTCCTTTAGTCACCCGTCCAAACACGCTGTGCTTGTTGTCTAGCCACGGCTGTTTAAAGGCACAGGAGGAGAAAGAAAAACGATATTAAAATAGAAAGCAGCATGTAGGTTAGGTACCAAACCAGAAAGACACTGACCTAGAATAAGTGAACATGGATACATTTTTTGTGTTCAGACTATGAAACTTAACATCATGTAAATATTAGCATGTAAGTAAATATTAGAGTGCAGCTAATACATACGCATTTAAAGTCACCTTTTCAATTGTTTTCTTAAAGTACTAGAGGTCAAGTTCTAGCAATGCAGTAGCATTTCATAGTTAATTTTGACATGTATTCTCAGTTCATAGAAATGCTGTTTCAGTCTCTCTTTCATGGTATTTTCACAGCTGAATTCTAAGTGCCAGTCCAGAATACTACTGAATTCAAACATACAGTATGCCCAATTAGCAATCTGAATATAGGCCCTGATATAACTTAATAAGCTTCAAAATTGTGGTAGATGGGTGCTTTTTAAAAAGACACATGATTTTGAAATAAGTGCTATAAGAATGCAGTTTTTATAAGTGTTACGTATAAGGATTTGTTTTGTATCTGTTAGATTCGCATACCAAAATTTCTTTGTTGGCTCCAAAATTGTACACAGATCAAAGGAAATCTTCAAACCTGAATAATGGCTTCTTTGTATAGCTGTAATTAGGCAATATTAAGGAGTCATCCTAGCACCATATCAAAAAACTTCAAATAATCTAAGCAATAGCTAGATTTCCATCAAGTTTAAACCAGTATATTAATATAAAATACTCTAGTAATACACAATTGCAAACATGTCTGATTTACTAAGAATTTGACATTGCTCTTACTCCAGTTAAAGGCAAAAGGCCTCTTGATCACAACTGACAAAAATACTTTTCTGCTTCTTAAAGGATGGCTTCTGTGAAGCCTACACAGTATATGTTGTTGCGTGCAACATTTATTTGCAAAATAACAGGAAAATATAATTTAGATAGTACTAGTGTGTTCCTTTTTCCATCAGAAAAAATACATTTTTACTATCTAGTTAGCATCCCAGCCCTTAAACTGAGCTTTTATTATTACTTACAGTTGGCACTACTGTTATAAAAAACTGGGATCCGTTGGTATTTGGTCCTGCATTCGCCATACTGAGTGTGTATGGTCTGTCATGTCGTAAAGTTGAATGAAACTCATCTTCAAATTCTCCTCCCCAAATACTTTCACCTCCCATTCCTGTACCAGTTGGGTCACCAGTTTGAATCATGAAACCCTGCATAGAAATTATATGTTATTACATCATTGCATAGAATGTGTTTTATGCTAGGTGACTTTTTTTTTTTCCAACTTCAAACCTTTCAACAAAAAGTGTTAAGATGCTTTGGATAAGGGACAAAGCATTCAGGGCTTCTTTAAGTCATAACTGAGTACTTGTGAAATAAAACAAGTTTACTCACTGTTCCTGCTAGTGAAGGACAGAAACCTGACTCTCTGTACCTTTTGCAAACACTTAGGCTGTATCAGCTTGATTCTGGTGCAACAGAAATAAGAAGCCTTACAAGAAAAGCCTTTTGACATTAAACAAAATCTTAATTCAATCAGGATTCCAGAATTGATCTTTCTCTCAATTTTCAGATTTCTTCCACCTTGTCAGTTGCAGTCACTCCAGTAAGTGATAAAGCTGTTTAGAACCTTAGAGTTTTTCAGACTTTACAGGGAAGTCTGAAGCGATTCCAGAAATCATTTGTGCAAAAGGGAAATAAAAGGCTTAACAGAGAGGACTGACCACAAAGGTACATTATCTAAACCAACAACAACAAAAAAATTTTACAAGTTACCTTGATGATACGGTGAAATATGTGTCCATTGTAATAACCATTTCTACTGTGCACACAGAAGTTTTCCACTGTTTTGGGGCACCTGAAATCACGTAACAGAAAATACAGGCTACAATAAATATTTAATTATATGCGGGCAAAGCCATACAGATTTCCACTGAGACTAAGATCCTGTTGTATTGAACAGTGTTTCAGCACATTGTAGAAAGGACTTTCATCAACTAAGGAAAAAAACAAATCCCCACCTCTCAAACCCTGTGCTTGGAGCAAAAAAAAACCCAAACAAACATGAGAGGAGTACAAAGTTGCACAATTACACTGGAAGGCAGCAGCAGCGTTGATAACACAGGGATGTTTGTTTTAGTTACCACTGAGCAGTGCTTACACAGAGCCGAGGCCTTTTCTGCTTCTCACCCCACCCCACCAGCGGGGAGGCTGGGGGGGCACAAGAAGTTGGGAGGAGACACAGCTGGGACAGCTGACCCCAACTGACCAAAGGGATATTCCAGACCATATGACATCATGCTCAGCATATAAAGCTGGGGGAAGAAGAAGGAAGGGGGAGGATGTTTGGATTGATGGTGTTTGTCTTCCCAAGTTAGCATGTGTGATGGAGCCCTGCTTTCCTGGAGATGGCTGAACACCTGCCTGCCCATGGGAAGCAGTAAGTGAATTCCTTATTTTGCTTTGCCTGTGTGCGTGGATTTTGCTTTACCTATTAAACAGTCTTTACACAGCCCATGAATCTTCTCACTTTTATTTTTCTGATTGTCTCCCCCATCCCTCTACAAAGGGAGAGAGCAAGCGGCTGTGGGGTGCTTAGTTGCTGGCTGGGCTTACACCATGACAGTCAGGAACCAAATCTATTTCCTCAAAGCCTAGTTCAAGGCACCACTGATTAGATGTTCCTTCCCCAGCTCTCTATTTACACAGTTTATATACAAAATCAATTAAGGAGTGTATGCTCCATAAGCAGAAAGTTGTTCACTCTTTTATCTCTATAATTCTATTAAGCTATACATGTAAGATGTCCAATGTTGCATGCAGGAAGTGCAATCTGAAAACATGATGTTTTAATATTATAGAACTTGCAGTCAGCAAAGTCAGTTATCCTTCTCTGAAACTACTCACAAACCTTGCTTGGAAGCAGGGTAAAGAGGTGGAATATTCCTGTTGATGGAATAAAAAGGCAGAAAAAAACCAAACAAACAACCCCTTCACCTTTGTGACTTGATTTTTTTTATTTCTTAGTGATTTGCTACCAGAGTGAAAATTCTTTGCAATAGCTCTTCCACTACTTTTATAAAATGGGTTAGTAACCAGGTGTGAGAGACTGAAAGAGTTAATGTCTCAAACATTGTGGTGGTGCAAGTTCTGCTTAGGGATTAACTCTGCATAGTGGCAAACTGCACAGCAAGGAGCCACAGGTGAAAAGAAGTGGATCAGCGCCAGACAGCGGCAACAGGAGGGGGAGGGTGTGCCAGAGGGTGCACAGCTCCCTGTTCTGATAATGCTGTTTTGGGTATGCTGAGCAGAACATCTCACCATGCATGGCAAAAGATCATATCTGCAGGGAGGGGGAGGTTGCTCCCCAGGCGACCCCCAAGCCAAAGGCTCACAAACTGATCATGACACCCACCTAATTGGCCTGATGAGTTCAGGTGCCCACCCAAAGTAGGGGAAAAGATGATGAAAGGACACAAACTGAAGCCCATGTGTGCAAGCCCACTGGAACTGGATCCCTTGGCTCACTAGACCAACACTGGATCCAGGGCCAGTGAAATCTTTCTCTCTTCCTTTTTCTCCTCCTGTCTTGTTCTTCCTTTCTCTTTCCTTTTCCACAATCCCTACACCTCATCCCTTCAGACATAAACCATTGACCAAGTCTGGGACTAGGAATGGATCCAGACACCCCTGGGCTTTTCTCTGAGGAGGCGTCTAGAAAGCAAGGGGGTCTGCTCTGAACCTCCTGACCCAAGGGGAGGGATCTCCTTATTCCCTGAACTGATGTATATGGTCACCACGGGTTACACAGGTTACTGAGATAGTTCCCTGCCAATTCCTGTTGTGAAAAACCACACCACCTGCTGTTATGCCTCCCAAATTCAGTTTCCTTCCATCATAAATAAAATGTTCAACTGATCATTTGGTGTCATTTCACCTTAATTTAGCCCAAGTGAATTCCGAATTCAACACGACTCCCTGGTCTGTCCAGCCCGGGTCATGATACCAGGGCAGATCTACATTGACAGGCTTATGTAGTCACACACATTTTCCCAGCAAAGAAGAAAAGAGTGAAGTTGAATCCATAGCTGTAGAGTTACTTTAGCTGTGATAAGGAACATGAGCTTAGGCTTAGTGATACTCCAGATCATCTCGTGAAACAGAGTGCCGATGGCGTAACTAATGGAACAGACAAGATTATAGTCCCAGTTCCTGCTGAGCAGCACACAGTCATTCACAACTTTATTCCACAAGCACATGGCCAAATATTTAAAGGGCATACAAAGCTACATCCTATACACTCTTCTTTGAATTTTTAATCACGTTCATCTTAATGAGATTTTAAATTCAAATCTCAGCTGAAAGGAAATATTGGAACAAGAAAGGACAAACCTAACAATAACCAAGCCTGATAATACTGTATTTTATTTAAAATTGCATACAAAACATTGCAGTGAAGCAATACTACGCATGCAAATATAGTGACACATGGGCATGTGAATTAAAAAAAAAGTCAGAAATAATGTAGCTTGGTCTGTCAGTCACTGGCAAGGGCTGCAGCATTACTGCAACCTATATGCTAGAATTATGAGTTCCAGAAACTAGGGTGTGATGCAAGGAGACACTGGTGAAGAGAGCAGTAAAAGACTAGCAGCCCTACAGAGCAGAACTGAGGTTGTGTGGCCTTACCTGTGCTTATGAAAAAACATGCATCTGTTTTTGGAGAAGTATGGACTATGCTTAAATGATTTAAGTTTCAATGTACAGTAACATAATATATTATATAAATTTACTGTTTCATAACAAAATCTTTGCATATATTAGCATCACAAAGGAGATATGGTGACACAATAACGTCAGCAACTGTCACGCATAAAACTTTTTCAGTTATATGCCTGGTTTTGGTTATACACAGCACTAATATTATATGCTGGTATAAATTTTATGTTGCTCTTGAAGGAGCTGCAATAACATAAAATGTAGTACAATGGCCACACTGGGAAGTTGCAAACCACTATTCCTCTGGCTTATACAGACCTCCTACCAAATCTACTGCTGCTTTGTTTTTCAAGACAGAATCAAACAGCACTGCCTTAAAATAATATGTAGCTTACACAGAAGAGCATCATGACCTATCCACAGCTGTGGTTTAGAGAAAGAACAAAAGTTAAGAGAGGAATATACCCCCTGAACCAATAACTAAATAAAAGCAAAAATCAGAAAAAACCAACAGTGCCCCCAACTGTTATTTAGACCTGGTTTTACCTACTTTATTTGTGTTAGTCAAGAGTCACATTCCTAGCTTGATGTATTAAGAAACTGTCAGAAAACAAGGACAGTAGAAAAAGGGGAAGAAAAGGATTATTCCCAGCTTGAAATGTCAGTCTTTGAGACTGCCACCAAAAACCATAGAAGGAAGGAAAAACAAAGTTACAGAAAAAACTACTGAATACATACTCAACAGGAAAAAGCTTGATGTGAATATCTCCCATGCTTGTGTGGATGATGGCACTGTCTGAAACTCTTTTGGGACCTTCTGCCTGAGTGGCTGCCATGACCTCTTCTTTAGAAGGTTTCTCATTAAATACATCTCTGTCAGAATCCGCACTTTTGGTATCTTCTGGTTCACGTTTAGTAAACTGAAGAATGAAAGAACAGAAGGTTAACTATTTGGTTTTCTTTTTCTCCCTTATCTTACACACTGCTCTGCACCCAAGATATCAATGCGATTATTCAACCTGCTAAACAACCACATAGATTTGAAACGTAGGGAGAGGATTCATAGACAGTCTATCCTTGCATTTCAGTGTTGTGCATTACCAGCATTTCAACAGTCACAAATGCTAGTACAACTGCATGCAAATCCAAGTAACTTTTTATAATCTCTTATCTCTAAACTTCCTCCCCTTTTCAACAGAAACCCCACAATAGTTCAGCATCTTTTCTTCAAAAGAAGAGAGGAGAATATCAATGTGTTCTGTTATATTCAGACAAAACTGGCAGGTTTCATCACAAAACTTTCCGTTTCACTACAAAGTCGAACTAAAACCTCTTATTCGAATACTTCATTAATATAAAACTATAGAAAACCAGCAAACTTACCTCAAAACAGGCAAAATCTCATAAGTCTAATTTTTATAGTACTTACAGGAAAACACAGAATAAATATACAAGTACACAAGCATCCGCTCAAGTAGTAACTTACATATCAAATGACAATCACTCATCTTTCTGCACGCATGCAGTCATGTTTTCTCTAACATTCAGTAATGTTTCCAGATTTCATCTAACTTTTCCTCCTCACTTGTCAAATTGTTCAGAGTAGTATATTCCAGTATATACTACACACTAACCACACCAAGCTTTAGAAAGTATACTATCTTGCTCCAATGGAAAACATGATCAAATTCAAGCACAAGTAAAAACAGACGGACCAATCTCTATAACCTCTGTGGTGATCACATCCCTGATCAACTACTAACTACTCCAGAACTGCTTGTCTGTTTGGCTTATTCATTGCATCTCACCTAAAATCTAAATTGTGAACAGGAAGATGACTCCTGTCTTAGTTAGTTGCCCATAACGTACTTGGTGCTACCAAGTCCTGATGCTGCTCTGAATTTAATTATGTTTTATTACATATTTTATACAGTTAATTATTGGTTCTTTATCAGTATAAGATCTGGTTAGGCTTTTTACATGTTCTTATTTAAGGGGTTTTTTTCAGCTAGAACAAAAGCATATACCATTCTTAGAGAACTATGATTTAGACAGCCAAAACTATCCAAGTTTATTTAACTGCTTGAGCAAAAATTAAAAAAATTGAAGACTACAAAGCCACTCCTAGTCAATGTATAGCTAGTTCAAGCTAAAAATTCTAGAATATACGTGCAACACAAAGGGACTCCTCTGGAAAAGTTGTGTTCGCAAATACTCAAGACAAAAAGCACTGGAAAGGTGCAAGAAGAAAAATAAAAAATAATGCAGAGAAAACATCAATACAATACTGAAGTTATTTAAGCAGAAACCACACGCACCATGTAAAACCTATTTTTTTTAAAAGCTGTGCAGATTACTGTCGGATCCGCCTGGATATTCTGGAGAACAGGATTTTCAGATGCCTTCATCTCTATAGTGATTGCAGCACGATGTTTCTTTGCTACTCCTTGGAACAAAGCTAGTTGCATCACTCTGATGTTCTCTTGTTTTCCCAAGATACGAATACACCTGAAGTACAAGATTTAAAAAGGTGTAACTACTGTTAGCTGCTCACAGTCAGAGAATGTCTCCTTTCTGACTGCAAGACTCAAACCAAAATCTCCAAACACCCGCAAAATAATTTACTAACTGTTTTTCTGATGCTTCTCTATTCAAACTTGCTACATAATTTACTAGTCAGCTTCCTTATGCAATAAAATCCCAACTGCATGATCCGCATTTACTTTGTGTTAACACATCCAGTTAGGCAGAGATGAACTGATTACAAGCTTTTAATACAAATATGCTTGTCATATTTTCTCCTCATTTTCCTAAACTTTAAACTGCAACAACTCATTACTAAGCATAGAATTATCTAATGTAAGGCTCCCAAACAACAACAACAACAACAACAACAACAAAAGGTTAGACACCCCCCCAGTCATATCAATTTTTAAATACACTGTAAATTTGACTGACTACAGATTTTGAAAAAACATGTTTATCTCAATGCGTGTTGCTGGAACCTACCTGTTAGTCTCTACATTTATGACCTTAATGCCCAACATTGTTCCATAGAGAACGAAGTGTCCAGTTTCATCAAAAATTATATTAATTAATCTTACTGCATCCACTTTCTCCAGCTCACGCTCAACTGCCATACGTCGACCAAACTCCATGTCTGGTAGCTGCTGTCTCATCTGCTGAAGTTCAGTAAACATCTACAGAAAAAGGAAAAAAAAAATCTATTATATAAAAATATTTTAAACTTTTGATCCAGCAAAACACTGATTCACATGCTTAGAAAATACAGAACTCAAGTGAGACTACTCCACTCAAACTTAGCTGAGGAATTAAAATAAATACAAGTAACACTCTCCTTATTTTAATGACCCAATAGGCATGTTGTAGTACTAGGCTTAAGCAAAGAAAGGGAAGTGTGTAGCTGTCTAACAAAGTTCTTAGAAGATGACAAATTTAATTCATTATTTTGATGTTATTTCAAATGGGCATTTTCCACAATTGCTTTCTATTAAAAAGAAATCTAGCAGTATGAAAACACAGATGAAGATCAACAACTCAGTTTCACTGCATAACTAACATGAGTCAGAATTAATTCTGGGATAAAGCATTCCAAGAGGTAAGGAAGAGAACACGGAAAACCTTTTCTGCAAGAAAAATATAGCAATGAAGCTCAGCTTTAGAAACAGATGATAACTTAAGTGCATGTGCTAGTAAATATATTCAAGTAAGTAGAGAAAAAGCCTCAAAAAAAGAGAAGCAAGACCAAACTTACACTCAGAGATTCATCAAAAACTCTCATGAGCTTCCCCGTCAGAAAACGGAAAATTCTAACTTTTCTGTCAGACCCAAGAGTGGCCATTTTCTTGCCATCAGGTGAAAAACTTATACTGGATGGGTAAGCCTTGCATTTAGCAAATTCATATAGATCAGTATCTGTTTTATACTCCCAGTTCACATTCTTGGGAAATTTATATTCATGAGGAGTGCCAGTCCAGTACTCAATCATTCCAGATTTGTCAGAAGACACTACTACTTTGTAGACAGGGTTCAACCGTATCTGAGTAAGAGAGGATGTATGGAGTTTATCAAAAACATGAAGTGGCTGGTTATTTCCTCGTCCATCATATATGAATATTTTTCCCGTGCTCTTCTCAGATGTTGCAACAGAAGATATGGCATCTCCAGGGCAATATACCCATTCACATTGGCCAGGGTAGTAGCTGCAACAAAGAATAGAAGGAGAAAATAAAAAAGGACTGGTGTTAGTTAGATAAGAATACAGTTATGCTATAAACTTGAAATCAAGTATCAGAAGCAAATTTTGAACTTTATTTACTAGTCTTGCTAATATCTGTCTTACTAAAAGTCAACAGTGTTATAACCAAGCTTTTCAAAGCAACACAATTTAGTGGATGGCTCGGCCAATTTCTATTGCTCCCATATTGTTTTATAAAGACACTGTGATAGAAAGCAAAGGTTGAAGGTGGGTATAGAAGAAGAGTAACGATGGAAATCCAGCTCAATAGCACCAGTGGCATTAATGATTACTACTCAACTTCTATGACTCAACAGCATTTCTCTTCTTTCTTTTAAGTGATTAATGCTTCAGTGGAAATGAAGACAACTGCACCTTTGTCATATGCTTACAGAAAAGTTCAACTAAGTCTTGCCAAAAAAAAGCCAAACGAACAACAACCCCCCCAAAGCGTTATAAGTAAAATTAAGACAATCACCATATATTCAATAAGTGCTCTGAATGCATTTAAGAAGGAACCCATTTGCTACTACCAAAAACATACTCTACAAATAAAACAAGCCAGAGACATGGTCAATAACATGGTCCATATTTTTTAAAAAAGCCTGTAACCAAAGACTTTAAGAACCAGAATTCAGAAACTAAATGACAAACCACAAGGAAATGATACAGTCTCCATATGAAACTCATATTTAGTAACCTTTCACAAATCAAACTGACACACACTGAAGGACTGACAAGTGACAGACACTAATAATTTGGATTTTCAATGCCTGTCTGGTAAAGATTTTCATAAAGAGAAATATAATCAGAAGTTTGTCTCAGGTTCACTAGAAAGAAAAGGATCAAAACATAAATAAGTAAGATGTCCTATTGATCTATGAAGCATTATTCAGAGTTTCTGCAGAAATAGCTGCCCTTCTCCAGATCACTGATGAAAGCATAAAGCATGGGGATTTGCAGATAGCCACACTATATAGATTAGGTAGAACTGAAAGGATCTGAAAAATTTGGGACAAAGTTAATCAACCTTGCAATACACCAGCACATACCTATCAAAGCAGGTACCACAAGATAATGTGAGCTGAAAAGACCACACAGAAATTATGATTCTACATTAACCATTGCAAGTCTGAGCAAACAGCCATGAAAAAATTCTCAGGCACATCAACAGAAACTGTCTGCTCAACAAACAGTAATGCAGAAGATAGAGCAACAAACATTAAGTTTTAAAAGGCTATTCAGGATGCTGTTTATATTACAGCTGTATACCGTTCTCTTCTTCATTAAAGAGTTCACTTCAGGTAAAACCCAATTATCACTGGAAAAAAATATATGGGGAGAGGGGGGGTCTTGATTACTGAGGTTGAAAAAAAAAAAATATCTTCTTAAAGATAAATCAGGGAACATACTATAGGAAAATGTTATAGGTAGCATTCTCAGGGTATCCCTGAAGCAAAATAGATTTAAATTCTATCTCAGTTTTCCCTGAATTCTCAAACAGAATAAAAGCACCTTCTATAGTGACATCAAATTAAGTTTTTCTTAATATTAAATTTATTTTTTTTTCATCCTATAATTTTACCAAGTTTACCAATACAGGGCTGCTAAGCAGAGAAGACCAGCAAAAACAAAAGACTAAGGCTAACTGGAATTTTTCCACAAAAGACAGCCAAGAGACAATCAATTCCTATAGGCTAAGTACATTATCTGGAGGATGATACTAAAACTACAATCAACAAAGTAGATAACATAAGCTTTTATATAGGCATTCTGAAAAGCTTTTTTTTTTTTTTTTTTTTTTTTAGTTTATAAAGGCTTATGTGGTTTATAAAAGGCTTATGGAAACATCAGTATTTCTACCATTCTTGGTACAGCATTCAATAATCTTCCAACTCTCCAAATTTACCCTTGTAACAGTGTGGGGCTTGTTTTCCTCTGGTATTGTTATAATTCCAGTAATATCCATTCCTATTTCTCCCAGATTCTTTAGCTATGTTCTGTATAACTACAGAAATCCTACAACAGCAAGACTAAGGAAAACAACAACATTCTTTCTAACAGAAGAAGGAAATTTCTATCCCTATGACAATAAGAAAGACAATATATACAGGCCAAATTCCTTCTCTACTGGAACTAATAGTTGGCTATAATTTTTAAATTCAGTGCTAAACAACAGAAAAAACTTACAGCTAACTAAGTATTCTGAGAAACATCACATCTTTGTGCGTAATATTTGACACTGAGGAAAGGCACAGACCTACTCCACTCATGTACTGTGCATACAGAGTCATAAGTTTTTCTATTCAGTCAGGCAGTCTCCAGCCACTGGATGCTTTTTGGATAATGCAACTTACTCAGCTTCATCTGATGGGGGCGAAAAAAAATCAACTCAAAACCCCCAAATTATTGACTTACCTCTTAGCAAAATAACCCCCATTTATAATCCCAAACAAACATTTTCAGGAACTAAGTCACTTACCCAAGTTTCAGCATGTTGATCATATCAAAGTTGACTACATCAAACACCTTCATTGCCTTGTCATCTCCAACTGAACAGAATAATGCTCCCTCCGAACTAACAGCAATACTCTCAATAACACCTATTTAAAAAGTTAACATGCTATCAAGACACAAGAAAGGGACATCTTTCTTTTCAATATTCCACAGGAAAAAACCTACAGAGGTTTAAACCTGTTTCCTAGCTGCTTCTCCACCTTTTTGACATAAACTACACGATTAATAAAATAAAAAAAAAACACAAACAAAAATAATCCTCACAAAACAACACTTTCTGTCTCATGAGACAAAACAGATGTTAGCATCGTGTACATGACAATGAACTCTTTACCTTATACATAAATGAAAGATTATAATTGCAAATCTTTTCATTTAAAGTTTTCATTTAAAAAAACTTGAGAACAACATTATGATATGGTAAAAAATTATGTGCTCTTCACCTTGCATCTCTCAAAACAGAAAAAGAAGTAGAACTCTATAGTCTATTACAGTCCTGCTATTAACACACATAATATTCAAAACTACTCTGCAATTGAGTCTTCCATAAGTTTTTCACAATACTTAGTTTTTTTTGGTAGGCTTTGTTCTCACATTTTGTTTCTGTATATAATGAGAAGCTAAAGAACCCACCATAACATTTTTTTCTAACTCTAAAAAGAAACAGTACTTTTACTATCTATTATTACATATTTTTCTTATTGTAACGTGTACCTGCATCTCAAACTGCTTTTTTCCCCATCAGGTATATCATCACTTCTAATAGCAATGAGAACCTCATTTTCTGAGCAGCCTATTTAAAGCTTAGCATAGTATAAAAGAGCTGTGTGTATTTATTAACTCAGAAAATTGGGTTAAAATTATTAATGCTTAATTGCAATTCAGCTGATAATCATGACAATGATGTAGAATTTACTCTACAGCCGCAATAATTCTAGATGAAAATAACAATTTTTTTTTCCATCCTGCAGGGGGAAAAAGAAAAAGTTAAGGTGGTGTGGTTTAAGCCTAGCCGGTAACTAAACACCATGCAGCCACTCACCCACTCCTCCCCACCCAGTGGGACTGGGGAAAGAATCGGGAAAAAAGTAAAACTCGTGGGTTGAGATAAGAACAGTTTAATAGAACAGAAAGGAAGAAACCAATAATGGTAATAATAAAAATAATAAAATTACAATACTAATAATAAAAAGACTAGAATATACAAAACAAGTGATGCCTAATGCAATTGCTCACCACTCGCCAACTGATGCCCAGTTAGTTCCCAAGCTATGATACTCGTCAGGCCAGCTCCCCCAGCTTATACACCGGACACGGTATCATTTGGTATGGAATACCCCTTTGGCCAGTTTGGGTCAGCTGTCCTGGCTGTGGCCCCTCCCAACTTCTCTTGCACCCCCAGCCTTCTTGCTGGCTGGGCATGAGAAGCTGAAAAATCCATGACTTAGAATAAACACTACTTGGCAACAACTGAAAACATCAGTGTGTTACCAACATTCTTCTCATACTGAACCCAAACCACACCACCACACCAGCTACTAGAAAGAAAATTAACTCTATCCCAGCTGAAACCAGGACATAAGGGATGAAGGTAACCTTACTTTAAGTAACATCTTTTTAAACTTCTGTGGATTTTATGTACCTTGTTCAGTTATTTTTAAATAGACAGTTTCTTCATGTCCTAGATGTTCTCCGCACAGGTAGGGCACAAGGCAATGCAGGGGATCTGTGCAGGAGGAGTCCTACGTTTTATTCTCACCCTATCCCTCCTGCAGTTTGGGAGCAAAACACAACAGGACAGGGGAATGAAGGAAGACAGGCAGATATCATTTAATCCCTGACTGCAGTAAATGAATCCCAGAACACCTCTCCTCTTTATTTGCACTCCCTCTTCAAACAACTACAAGCAAAGGGGAGGAAAAAGCGGCATTCTTTAGAGAAGAAAAAGCAACTTCTTACCTAGGTGACTCCGGAAGTGTTTAACAAACTCAATCCCTTCTTCTATTTTTTTCCAGAATTTTACATGTCCATCGTGACTGGCTGTTATAATAAAATCTGTCCTACAATTACAAAAAAAAAATAACAGAAAGAAAAAAAAAGATACACACATTATGCACTTTCACAGCAGGAAGTAATCTGCACTATAATTAACACTGTGTAGAGAATGAATTTTAAGCATATATTGTGGGAGCAGCTCAGAACACCTGGCATTCTTTTTCAAGAGCGAACCGTTAGAATTTGTTGTGCTGCGTGTTTGCCAAGCCTTTGAAGAACTAGTTTTACAAGGTAAGGTCGGAGGACGGCCTAGTGTACGCCTGGGAAGGTGTGGCTGAAGACAGTCATGAGTATGTGTATGGAATGTTTTTACCTTTAACTGTTCTGAGGACTGGCAAACATCCCAGCTGAGCCAGATATGCACTCCTGTGTTAGTATTGGCTGTATACCGTTAGCTCTTTCTAGATCTTTGTTGAAACATATATAAGTTCGATCCTTTGTGAAATAAACGGAATCTCGTACAGATAGCTTGAGCACTTAATTCAGTCGCCACATATATTGCACACCGTAATAAGGATTTTAGTCTATTTAAACAATTTTTATCTCACTTCTTTCCTTTGCACTTAGTTTTCTGGACACAGTAACTTGCCATTATTAAACTTTTACAGTGGAAACTTCCTAGCATATACAAAAATACATCTCTGACAATGAGATACAATAGGAAAAAAAAAAAAAGACACTTACTTAGTACATGCTACATGTGTAATGACATCTCTGTGCATGTAACTGCGTTCATACATTGAAGCACACGGTAGATTTTCAAGGTAGACGTGTTCAAATTCAAGAACTAAACAGAATGAAAAGAAAAATCAGGAATTTTTTTTTTTTTTCCCCCTCCTAAAGGTACATCTAGCTCCTGTTCTTCCTTACTTACGCTTGAATAGTTTACTCCCATTTTGGTCAAGACTACACTAGGATTTTGTGCAAAGCTAATAAAGGAGGTTTCCAGTGTGGCTTTGTACTCGGAGATTCGAGGCAGACTAAAGCCACCCAAACTCTGCCTTAACCCATAAACATGCCCCCTTTTAAAGCAACTGTTACCGTGGCTCTGACTGCATACAAAAAAATTCAACACAACGCTTTTTAAAGTTACCGCCAGAAACCACAAGATCACCCACACCTCACTTTCTTCCAAAAGCAAACGCATCCCTATTGCTGTTCAGAGATTCACGCAGGCACCGTGGCTTAAATTCTCGGTGCCAGCACCTACCTAGTTCGTTGTTCAACTGGCCCACCTAAAATAATCTGATTTTCTACTTTCGCCTCCGGCTTCTACATCCTAACCGTTATCACCCGCGCGGTGCCGTCCGTCACCGAACCGCATCTGTTGAACGCCCTCAAACTCACGTTGACCTTACGACGACACCCAGAGAGCTGCGGGGGCTGCCGGACGCGTAAAGGCCGTGTGTCAAAGCACGGCCCGCAGGCTGCTCCCGCTCCCGCGGCCCGGGGCAGCGATGCCGGCGCAGAGACCCCGCCGCCGCGGGCGGCACGGCTCCAGCCATGCGGGCGCCGCAAAGCGGGGCCTCCCGGCCAGCCGCCTCCGGGAGAAGGAGCAGAAGAAACAACACGGCGTGCCCGGCCTACCCCTCTGCACCCGGCGGGGGGGGGGGGAGCCCTCCCTCCACAGACCGGTCGGTTTACATACAAGACGCCGCTTCAGGCAACGGGATTCCGCCCGCCGGCCCCGGCCCCGGCCCCGGCCGCGGGGGAACCGAACCGCCCGAGCGCGGCCGCGCTCCCGGCGGGGCCTACGGCCCGGAGGCGATCCCACCGCTTCGGAACCGGCCCGGGGCAGCGCCACGGACGGACGGACAGACGGACGCCTCCCGCACCGCTCCCCAGAGAAGGGCCCGGCCGCTGCCCCCGTTACCTCTCCTCTTCTTCGCCTGGGCGGCCTCCCCCGGCAGCGGCCCGACCCAGCGCTCCTCCTCATCCTCCTCGTCTGCCGCCGCCGCCGCCACCACCACCGCCGCCGCCTCCTCCTCCTTCTCCTCACGGCCGCCCACCGTCTCCAGCTGCTTTCGCTTGCGCTCCGAGTCGGACGACGCCATGCTGCCGAACATCACTTCCCAACGACGCGTCCCGCCCACGCTACGTCCCGTTGCCGGGCGCTTTTAACGTGACGTCACGGGACGCAGCTAGTCAGCGTCGAGCGCGCGCAGTGGAAGACGCGGGCAGAGCCGAACTGAACTGAACTGAACTGAACTGAACTGAACTGAACTGAACTGAACTGAACTGAACTGAACTGAACTGAGCCGAGCCGAGCCGAGCCGCGCCGCTATGGTAAGGGGCGGCCGCCGCCCCGCTGGCCGCCCGCCCCCCTGCCCTGAGCGCCGCCACTGCCCTGAGGCGGGGGCTCCCGCGTTTCGGCGACTGAGCGGAGCGGCTCCCCGGCCGTTAGGGCGGCGGGGCGGGCGGCCGTTAGGGCGGCCGTTAGGGCGGCGGGGCGGGCGGCCGTTAGGGCGGCCGTTAGGGCGGCGGGGCGGGCGACCGTTAGGGCGGCCGTTAGGGCGGCGGGGCGGGCGACCGTTAGGGCGACCGTTAGGGCGGCGGGGCGGGCGGCCGTTAGGGCGACCGTTAGGGCGGCGGGGCGGGCGACCGTTAGGGCGGCGGGGCGGGCGGCCGTTAGGGCGGCGGGGCGGGCGGCCGTTAGGGCGACCGTTAGGGCGGCGGGGCGGGCGGCCGTTAGGGCGACCGTTAGGGCGGCGGGGCGGGCGGCCGTTAGGGCGACCGTTAGGGCGGCGGGGCGGGCGGCCGTTAGGGCGGCGGGCCCGGCGGGAGGGGAGCGGGCTGGGCGGCCCTGCCGCCCTGCCCGCCCGCCCGCTCGCTGCCGCCTGGGGGAAAGGCCGCGGCCAGCCCTGGCCTGCGAGGAGTAACCTTCCTCGTGTGCTCCTGTCGCTGGCGTAGTACTGGAGCTTGTGTCGGGGAGAGGGGGAGATGCCCGGCTAACCTCTGTTGTGGTGTTATTTGGATCCTGCTTTTATTCTTCTCCTTACCACGGTGAACTCGTGGTTTTCTTTTTTTTTTTGAGGGGGGGTCGTGGGGGGGGTGTGTGGTTTTTTTTCTCCTATCAGTTTTCCTAGAGCTGCTGTTAACTTCCTTTCTCATCTGTGAATTTCTTCCAGTAGTTGGCCGTTTTCTTTTTGTTGACATGAAACATTTCCCATAAAAGCTTCCCTGATCTCTTGGCTGGCACGCTTGTCCTTGCATGTATTTTTTTACCTAATTATGTGGTTGTAAAATGCAGTAAGAAGGATTAACTTGTTGATACTGCAATGTATTAATATTAGTGACATGCAAAAAAAAAAGTCTTCAGTTTTCAGGTATGGTGTACAAATAGAAACCTAATTTTACCATTCAGAAATAGGCAAAACTTTGAACATGATACTTCAGTGTATATACTTTGTAAGGTAATTAACAGCATAGTACTGGGGACTTGTCGTGGTTTCAGCCCGGCCGGTAACAAAGGACCACGCAGCCGCTCGCTCACTCCTCCGCCCCCCTCCGGTGGGATGGGGAGGAGACGGAGGAGAGAAAAGAAAAAAAGAAACTGGAACCTCGAGGGTTGAGATAAAGGCAGTTTACTGGGACAAACACAAAGAGATTACAACAACAACAACGGCACTAATGAAAGAGTATACAAAACGAGTGATGCACAGTGCAACTGCTCACCACCCGAGACCTGACGCTCCGCCACTTCCCCCACCGAAAACAGAGACCACCCCACCCCCCCCCCACCCCCCCCCCCGCCCGCTCCCCATTTATATACTGGGCAGGATGTCACATGGTATGGAATAGCTCCTTGGCTAGTTCAGGTCAGCTGCCCCGGCTATGCCCCCACCTCCCAGGTTCCTGTAAAAATTAACTCTATCCCCGCTGAACCCAGGACATTATCCACCCCTTATTCTATACCATCTACATCATGCCCAGATCTTACTTTTTTTTTTTTTTTTCAATCAACCACTACAACTTTCCTTGTCTTATATATAAGTATATGGACTCCACCCCCTGACCTCGCACACACACACACGGTGTTCCTATAGTGTCCATGGTCAAGTCCACCCCTTGATCTCGAGCCCATCTATATGTTGCATCTCTTCCCTGATGGCCTGAGGTATCGTGGGCCCACTGAGCCATAAATAGCTCACCCCTACGTTGCCAGTCCAGGTCCACCTGAGACACTTCTATCTTGGCGGCCTGATCTGCCTGGTGGTTGTTTCGATGTTCTTCAGTGGCTCGACTCTTGGGTACATGAGCATCTACGTGACGTACTTTTACCACTAGCTTCTCTATCCGAACAGCGATATCTTGCCACAGTGCAGCAGCCCAGATGGGTTTACCTCTGCGCTGCCAATTGCCCTTCTTCCATTGCTGTAGCCACCCCCATAGGGCATTTGCCACCATCCACGAGTCAGTATAGAGATAGAGCACTGGCCACTTTTCTCTTTCAGCAATGTCTAACGCTAGCTGGATGGCTTTCACCTCTGCAAACTGACTCGATTCACCTTCTCCTTCAGCAGTTTCTGCGACTAGTCGTGTAGGACTCCATACAGCAGCCTTCCACCTTCGATGTTTCCCCACAATGCGACAGGACCCATCAGTGAACAGGGCATATTGCCTCTCATTTTCTGGCAGTTTATTATACAGCGGGGCTTCTTCGGCCCGTGTCACCTCTTTCTCTGGCGACATTCCAAAATCTTTGCCTTCTGGCCAGTCCGTGATCACTTCTAACATTCCTGGGCGACCGGGGTTTCCTATGCGAGCTCGCTGTGTGATCAGTGCGATCCACTTACTCCACGTGGCGTCAGTCGCGTGATGCGTAGAGGAAACTTTCCCTTTGAACATCCAGCCCAGCACTGGCAGTCGAGGTGCTAAGAAGAGCTGTGTTTCAGTACCAACCACTTCTGAGGCGGCTCGAACTCCTTCATATGCTGCCAAGATCTCTTTTTCAGTTGGAGTATAGCGAGCCTCGGATCCTCGATATCCCCGACTCCAAAACCCCAGAGGTCGGCCACGGGTCTCCCCAGGTGCTTTCTGCCAAAGGCTCCAGGTAGGGCCATTCTCCCCAGCTGCAGTGTAGAGCATATTTTTAATATCTTGTCCTGTCCGGACTGGCCCAAGAGCTACTGCGTGAACAATCTCCTGCTTAATCTGTTCAAAGGCTTGTCGTTGCTCAGGCCCCCATTTAAAATCGTTCTTCTTCCGAGTAACTTGGTAGAGAGGGCTTACAATTTGACTGTAATTTGGAATATGCATTCTCCAAAAACCCACAACACCTAAGAAAGCCTGTGTTTCCTTTTTATTAGTCGGTGAGGACATAGCTGCTATTTTGTTGATGACGTCCACAGGGATCTGACGACGCCCATCTTGCCATTTTACTCCTAAGAACTGGATCTCCTGCGCAGGTCCCTTGACCTTACTTTCTTTTATGGCAAAACCAGCCTTCAAAAGGATTTGGATTATTTTCTTCCCTTTCTCAAAAACTTCTTCTGCCGTGTTGCCCCATACGATGATGTCATCAATATATTGCAGGTGCTCTGGAGCTTCACCTTTTTCTAGTGCAGCCTGGATCAGTCCATGACAAATGGTGGGGCTGTGTTTCCACCCCTGGGGCAGTCGATTCCAGGTGTACTGGACGCCCCTCCAAGTGAAAGCAAACTGAGGCCTGCACTCCGCTGCCAAGGGAATGGAGAAAAATGCATTAGCAATGTCAATTGTGGCATACCACTTAGCTGCCTTTGATTCCAGTTCATATTGAAGCTCTAACATATCTGGCACAGCAGCGCTCAGCGGTGGCGTGACTTCATTCAGCCCACGATAATCTACTGTTAGTCGCCATTCCCCATTGGATTTCTGCACGGGCCATATGGGACTATTAAAGGGTGAGTGAGTCTTGCTGATCACTCCTTGGCTCTCCAGTTGGCAAATCAGCTTATGGATTGGGATCAGGGAGTCTCGGTTGGTGCGATATTGTCGCCGGTGCACCGTCGTGGTAGCAATTGGCACCTGTTGTTCTTCAACCTTCAGCAACCCCACAACCGAAGGGTCTTGGGAGAGACCCGGCAGGGTAGACAGCTGTTCAGTCTCCTCCGTCTCCAATGCAGCTATACCAAAGGCCCAACGGTACCCTTTTGGGTCCTTGAAATACCCCCTCCTGAGATAATCTATACCAAGGATGCACGGGGCCTCTGGGCCAGTCGCAATGGGGTGTTTATGCCACTCATTCCCGGTTAGACTCATTTCAGCTTCCAATACGGTTAGCTCTTGGGATCCCCCTGTCACACCAGAGATACAGATGGGTTCTGCCCCTTTATAACTAGATGGCATTAGGGTACATTGTGCACCAGTGTCCACTAGAGCCTTATATTCCTGTGGGTCTGATGTGCCAGGCCATCGAATCCACACTGTCCAGTAGACTCGGTTGTCCCTCTCCTCCACCTGGCTGGAGGCAGGGCCCCTCTAATCCTGGTTAGAACATCCGTTACTCACTTTCTGCACACGTAAATCGGAAGTCCCTTCAAGTGGATCAGAAATGAGATCAGCCCATCTACTGCGTCTGGGGGACTGCTCACGGGAAACTGGAGCAGCAGTTTTCCAAGAATTCTCTTTTCTGGTTGCTTTTTCTCGCAACTCCTGTACCTGTGCATCCAAGACTGAAGTGGGTTTTCCATCCCACTTCCTCATGTCCTCTCCATGGTCACGCAGGTAAAACCACAGGTTAGCCCGTCGAGTGTACTTTCTCTCTCCTCTCTCTTGGGCAGAGGAACGCTTACTCCCAATAACTGCAATGCGGGCCTGTACAGGTGAGGAGGAGGACAGATCCACTTTGAATTGCTGGAACTCTCCGGACAACTCCTCTACAGCTGAGACACAGGCCCGTAGGGAGGAAGAGAGACTCCCTTCATATTGCCGGAGTTGGACAGCCAATTCATCCACCGTTTGTCCATAGCCTTCTCTCCAGGACATTACTGCCAATGAGTTGGCATAGGTTGGTGGTGCACTTCGTAGAAACTTCCGCCACATGGGTTGTGTGCATTGGACTTCATCTGGATCTGTGGGTGACTGCGCATTTTCTGGATCATTGTAAATCACCTCCAGCACGGCTAATTCTCTCAGGTACTGAATACCTCTCTCCATGGTGGTCCACTTGCCTTGGTGACATGTAACTTCATCCCTGAAGGGGTATCTTTCCTTTACACCTAACAGAAGTTGCCTCCAGAGGCTGAGGACTTGTGTTTTTCTCCCAATCGCCTTGTCGATGCCCCCTTCCCTAGACAGAGATCCCAACTGCTTGGCTTGCTTACCCTCTAATTCCACACTACTAGCCCCGCTATCCCAGCATCGGAGCAGCCAGGTAACAATGTGCTCACCTGGGTGGCGGCTAAAATCTTTTCGCATGTCACGCAACTCACTCATGGATAGAGATCGGGTAATTATTTCAGGTTCTGCCTCTACCTCCTGTTCTCGCGATGACCCTGGTTCATCTTCATCTCTCGCTAAGCAAACTGATTTCTTTGTGTGTTTCTTTTTCTGTACAGGGGCGACTGATACTGGCACAGGCTGGTTCTCTGGTTCAGCTGCAGTGTCTGTCACCGGGGTAGGGGTAGTCATGGTACCTGTTGTCGTGGTAGGGGCAGCCACGGTGCTTGTTGTCGGGGTAGGGGCAGCCACGGTGTCTGTTGTCAGGGTTTGGGTAGCCACGGTACATGTTGTCCTGTTTTCCATCTTTTCCCCCTTTTCCCCCCGAGGGTGCTGCATAATATCAAGCAGTGTTTGGTAGATACTGGCCAGGGCCCAGCACAGTGCAGCGAGTTGTATGTCTTTGGAATAGCCACAGCATTTTTCTTTCAAATATTCTGTCACTTCATAAGGGTTCTGTAGTTGTTCGGGAGTGAACTTCCAAGTCACTGGCGGTGAGAAGTTCTCTAGATACCTGCCCATATGCTCCCACATGCCGTGCCACCCATGAGTATCCAGCTTTGGGGGAGATCTCTGAGTGGTACTCTTAAAGAGCCTTTTTGTAGCCCTAAAGAAGACCTGAAACATATTCAGGAGGCATAGCACTAACAGCACACTGGCTTGCGCATCCCAAGGATATTCAAAATTCTCAAAAGCTGTTGTAATTAGTCGGAAGGAGAAGAGGGAGGTGAACGGATGGGGGGAGGTATCCCCCCCTAATTTCCCCATGGATTGGGTGTAATTACCAATAAAATCCGACAGAAGGCGCCCAAAGTATGGAAATGATATCACTGCCTCATACAGATACCAGCTTAACCTCATGACCAGTGATGTAATCATTTCATAAGTCGACATTGCCCAGTACAGCAAAATGATAATCCCAATCACTCTCCCAGAGATGAGATACGCAACTACAGGCAATACATAGAGCATATAAGAGCTTACAAAACGCCACCATGTAAACAAATGAAACAACATTGTGGCTAACATCTATATATCTAAGAAATGCGTTTGGCAAATTTGTTTCAACACGCTCTGGCCAGATCTGTCGTTATCTCAACCCTTCTGCCCCACGTTGGGCGCCAAAAAGGACTGTCGTGGTTTCAGCCCGGCCGGTAACAAAGGACCAGGCAGCCGCTCGCTCACTCCTCCGCCCCCCTCCGGTGGGATGGGGAGGAGACGGAGGAGAGAAAAGGAAAAGAAACTGGAACCTCGAGGGTTGAGATAAAGGCAGTTTACTGGGACAAACACAAAAGAGATTACAACAACAACAACGGCACTAATGAAAAAAAAAAAGTATACAAAACGAGTGATGCACAGTGCAACTGCTCACCACCCGGGACCCGACGCTCCGCCACTTCCCCCACCGAAAACAGAGAGCACCCCCCGGCCCGCTCCCCATTTATATACTGGGCAGGATGTCACACAGTATGGAATAGCTCCTTGGCTAGTTCAGGTCAGCTGCCCCGGCTATGCCCCCACCTCCCAGGTTCCTGTAAAAATTAACTCTATCCCAGCTGAACCCAGGACAGGACTACAAGTCAGTTTGGCTTTCACTACAGAGACTTGTAGTATGTTCTCATAATGTGTACGTTTTGAAACTTTGTGTGAAACCAGTCATGGGAATTTTGAGGTTCAACAACAATGACATCATTATAACTATTTAAATATTTGGGGAGGGGGAGTTGGCTATGTAATCAGATTTATTTCATATAATGTTTTCATGTTGATGGATTGTATTATTGAGGGGGGACATAGGGGGACAGGACTTTTTACTCTACCCCTAGACACCTTTCAAATTTCCAAAGGTTGTACCTCCTTTTTCAGCCCCCCCCCCCCCCCCTTATATTTTTTTCATTCAGTCCCTCTTAACTCTGCTGTTGAGTCTTTTGGGCATGATGAAAATTCTGTTGAGGGGCTTTTTTGTCTCCTTGACAGTTTTTGTCTGAGGACAAAAGTACATTGCATCTCAAGACTGCTTAGTTTCTTTACTAGCCTTCTACCTTCTCTGGAGGTATTTCAGAAGTCTTAATAAATTATGTTTATGTTATGGAGACATTCCAAGACTCTTAGGAGGCTAATGGTTTTCCTTTGCAAAAACTGTCCTCATTAGACCTTATCAGGTCATGGCAATCCACATTTTCTAGTGTTCTGTTTTTAACTACTGAGGCAATAAATTTGCCAGGAAGGCTTAGTGGAAGTATTGCTACCTTTTAGTTCTCTAGAATACTTCCAGTGTTCAGTGAGATGTTCTGATTTGTGTCCTAGCCACTCTGCTATGGTATACTTGAACATTGAAGGTAGTAGTTGAATATTTCTCTCCTTCTAAATTATTCAAGTTTCCAACGTAATTTTCTGTGATACTGCATTTTTGTTCCGAAAATGAACAAAAGGTTGAGTTGGGAATTTTGGCATCATTAAGAAGGCAGATGTTTATTTCTTCTTTAGGTCTTTATCTTTTTTTAATGTCTCTTTTTAATCACTAAGTATTTGGTGGGTTTAGTGGTCCATTTAAGTTTGGGGTTTTTTTTTAAAGGCTTCCTGCATCTTGTATGTCTAGGAAATCCCGGTTGCTTGTTTTACCTTAAAAAAAATTTCCCTTTGAGTGCCATTTTTGCCCTTCTTGGTTTTTTTTTCCTCTTAATTGCTGTTGTTGTTCATCTATGTCTTTATAGATTTAACTAGGATTAAATTTCTGAATTTGGATGTGTTTCTATCTGACCCAACAGTTTATCAAATTTTTTAATTTAACTTGGGTTGATTTTTCTCTTGACTGTCCTGGTGTCCTCTTTGCTTGGTTGCCTGCATATCTTTCATGGGTGTTTTGTTTGTTTTTTTTTCAAGTAACCTCCAGGACCCTTTAATTTGTTAATCAAAAAGATTCTAAATTCAAGTTGTCATAAGGAGATATAGGTTAGGACATCTACTGGAAGACAGAGCAGAAGTAACTATGCCTAAGAACTTTGCAAATACATGGAAAAGAAGCATGGCCTTGTAGATGTGAGATTCTCTTACTGTTTCTTTACTAAGGTTGTGTCCTGATTTCAGGTGGGATAGAGTTTTCTTTCTAGTAGCTCGTATAGTGTTGTATTTTGGATTTAGTGTGAGAAAAATGTTGATAACACACTGATGTTTTCAGTTGTTTCTGAGTAGTGTTTATACTAAGTAAAAGATTTTTCAGCTTCTCATGCCCAGCCAGCAAGAAGGCTGGAGGGGCACAAAAAGTTGGGAGGGGACACAGCCAGGGCAGCTGACCCAAACTGGCCAAAGGGGTATTCCATGCCATGTGACATCATGTCCAGTATATAAACTGGGGGGAGTGGGGGTGGGAGGATCGCCACTTGGGGACTAACGGGGCATCAGTTGGCGAGTGGTGAGCAATTGCATTAGGCATCACTTGTTTGTATATTCCGGTGTTTTTATTATTAGTATTGTCATTTTATTATTGTTATTATTATCATTATTAGTATCTTCCTTTCTGTTCTGTTAAACTGTTCTTATCTCAATCCACAAGTTTTACCTTTTTCTTTCTGATTCTCTCCCTGTTCCTTTTGGGTGAGAGGAGTGAGTGAGTGGCTGCGTGGTGCTTAGTTGCTGGCAGGGCTTAAACCACGACAAGTTGTCAGGAAATAAAAATTACCATTGCAGATAGTCAAAGCTGTTTTGAAAATTTAGGGGTTTGTGATTCAATTTTAAAAAAACATCATTAGTGTCTTCAAATTTTACTATAGTAATATAGTTAGCTGATTTTACTGAGTGATTGGGTGCTATTTAGAAATACAGGGAAGTTAACTGAAAGCTTAGGAGTCAGAGGGATTGCTCTGTTAACTGCTAGTTCAGGTCAAATATGTATGATTCAGTAAGCTGTTAATAATTATTGTAGATCTACATAATAATTGTTCTATTTGCTCATTAATAGGCTGAATATTTACCAGAAATCACCAATGACTCAGTCTGTTCTGTAGATGCCAAGGAAGAACTCTTGAATGAATGTGAGCGTATTTGGCAGAAGCTGGAAGAGGTATGCAAATCACAAGTGATAGAGTAGATCTGTTGTAAATGTTCCTTAGCATTTTTTGTTCATCTTCCTATCCTTCACTGTATGCTTACCACCACCTTCCAAAGAAACCACCACAACAAAACAAGAAAAAAAAAAAAAAAAAAACCAAAAAAAAACAGGAAGAGAAGATCTTCATAAAGGCCAAAGGTGGAAGTGCTGGCAGGGGTAAAGAATGCCTTGCAGTGTCAAACTTTGTTTACAGTGTGCTGATGTTATGATTTAGTTAAATAGAATGGGAGTATATGTTAAAACTATGGAAAATTAAACAATTTACTTGTGTTCTGGGAGTACCAGCACACTGAGACTCGAGAGCCTTCCCTCTTTAGCCTCATGCAAGATGGGATTCAGCTGCTGTTCACAAATACTTTGGATCTTAAAGGAGAAAGAGAATGGGAGGAGAAAGAGCCTTGCCAGGATGATGATGTTAGCATATGCTCGTGCAAACTGATAGTTACATCCTCAAGAATAAAATTTATCTATCTCAATATATGATCCAATATGCTAATAATAACATTTTAGAGGGAGTTATTTTTATTTACATGAATCCCAGGAAAGATAAGCTTTTAACAGTTCTGAGATGAGCTTTTAACAGAATCTGTACAATTCTGCTGGTTCTGAAAAATTATGTTCCAAATTATATTTTCAGAGTCTTAATTGCTTCACTCAATTTTAAGTGGTATGTTGTCGCGGTAGAGACGGACACGACAAGTAATAGATCACGCAAAATGGCTACTTTATTGTTCTAACACACCTTTTTATCCCCTTCTTCAGAGTATGTGTTAGTATATGATTGGCTTAGTTAGTAACTAACAATTCATGATTGGTGAGTTTGTCAGGACGGTTCTTCTTATCACTATCTTGTTTTCGTACTGGTCTTCTCGGATCTTTCCAGACTTCTCAAGGATATACTACAAGCTGCTCAAGGTCGCGCTGTTCTCGAACTGTCAGGAATTCCGTAGACTTGTTGCATCCCCCGACAATTCCCCCTTTTTGTATTTGTGCTAAAAATATCATCCCGGCTGCCCTCTGCAGGGCACTTTGCAGAAGGCTGAAAAGACAGGGCAACATTAGAAGCATAGTTATCACAATCAAGATCACTACCCCCACAGTCTTGAGCAGAGATATCAACCATCCAGATAATCCCCAAACCTCAAATATCTTTGTCCTTGTGCTAAAAGCAAGAAATCAATTCCAGCTCTATTTTATAGCGTAGCATGTCTGACACTATCAATGTCTAGCAGTAAATCTGATAATACTACACCAGTCTGTATTCAGGGACCCCAGAATTTGTGATTCCTGGGGTGGCAATGAGGGTTAATGCCCGATCCGTGAAAACCAGGCATTCCCATCCATTGAGTCCATGACCTGCTGCACAGGGGTCTCCATCAATAAGTTCTTAAACTTTGTCGATGTCAGTGTAACCCCCTATGAAACCTGTGAAAAAGGGATAGCTTGCTGTTGTTGTACTAAGGTATAAGAAATCTTGTCCAGTCACGTCAGCCAGGGTCATCCAGATGTTTGCTTTGGTTTGCGGTGGTATCCATGCCTACGTCCATCCGAGGACTGTGAGGTAGATGAACCATCTGTACATTCTCGTGCTGTCTTGCTCCGCAAATTCAGCCCAGCAATCGGTAGGTGCCAGCTTTATGTGGGCGTCCCCACGGAGGCAACGATGGCCTTGCCGTACACCAGTCCGATGCTCTTCGGAAAATCCCGGTATTTATACATTTGTAGAGGAACGGATTTCAGCACACGTGGCCAGCGGGTGCCAAAAATCCGCCTCATTTGCAACCTATGACGCATGCGCTCGCTGGCCAGGCACGCTGCATGAGTCATAGTCATCCTCTCTATTGGTTCATGGACTTTGTGATGCGGTTGCAATGCACAGAGAATCTTGACCTGTTATATTGGTCAAGGTGACCTACACTTAGTTTTTGGTTGAGGTGGTATTCATATTGCCGCGCCCTCTGGGATGTTCCAGATGATGATGGTCATTCAAATCAAGCGGGAGTCCATTGTGGGCCTGTATCTGTAGAAACACAAGCATAACCTCGCCCCCAGGTTAACAGCTCACATGGTCCACTCCACTGACCAGTAACTAAATCTTTAATGTGTACTTTGATGCCTCTTTGTAAATTCTGTGTTGAAAAAAGAGAAGTGTTGAAAAAAGGAGGTAGAGAAGAATTATCCCCATAATAGAGAAAGCTAAGAACATAAACCACGTTATCTAAACATGCCTGTGGTGGTTCCCCAATCATTCCCCCTTTTTGCTTTTGAAGCCGCTGCTTCAGTGCGCCATGTGCACGCAGCTCTACTATTTGTGGAGAACCATTTTGATACACTACTTTGCTGTTCCAGTTGTTGTTTTCATACCATACTACTGCTGCTTTACCTGTTTTTCCAGAACCATCTGTGAAGACAGTAGGGCCTTTCACAGGTTCCGGCTGGCTTAAGCTTTTCTGACCAAATGGTATTTCTTGAGCAAATTTCAGGAGCGGGTGCGACGGTAGATGATACAAGATCTGTCCTTGAAAACCCGCCATAGCCACTTGCAGCTTGTAATTGTTTGCCAGACACCATTGAAAGTACCAATTTTGAACAGGTAAAACAATAGTAGCTGGATCACGTCCTGTTAGTTCTACACATCGTTTTCTGGCTTTTATGATTACATCAGCAATAAGTTCAAACAAGCCAGGAGCAGTTTTTTGTGGCCAGAAATGACAAAAACATCCATCTAAAATATGTAATGGGTCATCCCACTCAGAATTCCACTGCACCAAAGCACCAAATGGCACAGTTTTGTCAATTAGTACAAAGAATTGTACCAATTGAGACAGATCAATTTGAGAAACAAATTTCTTGTGTATACATTGTTCCACCCTGTGAATTACATTTAACGCTTCCTTATTCAATATTCTGGGTTCTGTTGGATCATTGGAATTTTTTAATAAGTCTAATAGAGATTGTAACTGTGAATTGGTCAGTCCAAGACAGGGCCTGATCCAGTTCAAGGATCCCATTAATTTCTGTACATCACTGAGTGTCTTAACTGCAGGGTTAAGTTGCACAGGTTGGGGCACAACCTGCTTATTTGTAATTGTCATTCCCAAATATTTCCAGGGTGCTATTTTTTGCTCTTTTTCAGGGGCAATAACTAACTCATATTGTTGTAGCAAATTCGTGGCCAAATTGTTCATGCCATTAACTGCTCCTTGTTGTCTGACGCTGTATTGGTTTTGTTTGGCAAGGTTTTGGTAGCGGCGGGGGGTTACAGGGGTGGCTTCTGTAAGAAACTGCTGGAAGCTTCCCCTGTGTTCGAGAGAGAGCGAGCCCATATTAGCCGGCTCTGAGACGGACCCGCCGCCGGCCAAGGCCGAGCCAATCAGTGATAGTGGTAATGCCTCTGTGATAACATTTTTAAGAAGGAAAAAAGTTGGGACGGAAAAAAACCTGCTGCCGGAGTGAGGAGTGAGAACATGTAAGAGAAACAAGCCTGCGGACACCAAGGTCAGTGAAGAAGGAGGGGGAGGAGATGCTCCAGGCGCCGGAGCGAAGATTCCCCTGCAGCCCGTGGTGAAGACCCTGGTGAGGCAGGCTGTCCCCCTGCAGTCCAGGGAGGTCCACGGTGGAGCAGATATCCACCTGTAGCCCGTGGAGGACCCCACGCCGGAGCAGGTGGGTTCCTGAAGGAGGCTGTGACCCCGTGGGAACCCCGCGCTGGAGCAGGCTCCTGGCAGGACCTGCGGATCTGTGGAGAGAGGAGCCCACGGAGCAGGTTTTCTGGCAGGACTTGTGACCCCGTGGGGGACCCGCGCTGGAGCAGTGTGCTCCTGAAGGACTGCACACCGTGGAATGGACCCATGCTGGAGCAGTTTGTGAAGAACTGCAGCCCGTGGGAATGGCTCACGTTGGAGGAGTTCGTGGAGGACTGTCTCCCGTGGGTGGGACCCCACGCTGGAGCAGGGGAAGAGTGTGATCAGCCCTCGTCCTGAGGAGGTGAAGCGGCAGAAAATAACGTGTGATGACCATAAACCCCATCCCTGCCCCCCTGTGCCGCTGGGGGGGCTTGGTGGTGAAATCTGGGAGGGTAGTTTGTGCCCGGGAAGAAGGGAGGGGTGGTGGGAAGGTGTTCTGAGATTTCATTTTACTTCTCATTACCTTGCTCTGGTTGATTTGTAATAAATTGAGTTAATTTTGCAAAATTGAGTCTGTTTTGCCCATGACGGTAATAGTGAATGATCTCTCCTGTCCTTATCTCAACCCGCAAGCCTTTTGTTATATTTTCTTTCCCCTATCCAGCTGAGGATGGGGGAGTGATAGAACGGCTTTGGTGGGCACCTGGTGTTCAGCCAGGGTTAACCCATCACAGACGCTAACAGAATGTCATCCATATAGTGATAACTATAACTAGTAGGGAATTTTTCGCGTACAGGTGACAGAGCTTGTGGAACAAACGATTGACAAGTGGTTGGTGAATTTTTCATGCTCTGTGGCAGAACTCTCCATTGATATCTTTTTGCTGGTTCTGCATGATTGATAGAAGGCACAGAGAATGCAAAAATTTTTTTTTTTTTTTTTTTTTTTTTTTTTTTTTTTTTTTTTTCACGCAAACACTGGAGCATTCCACAGACTGTGAGATGGTTCAATGTGTCTGGCAGCTAGTTGTTCTGCTACCAATTCTTGCAGGGCCTTTAATTTTTTCAACTGGTAGGGGCCACTGATCCACCCACACAGGGTTATTTGTTAACCAAGTTAAAACAAGCATGGGTTGTCTAACACCCTGCAGCACAGTGGCCCCCGTTAAAAATCTGTGATAATTCTCACCCCCCACTGCGACAAGCAATCCCTCCCCCATAAATTGAGGGGAGCTGCCATCACATATGGTTTAATAACTGCTTGTTGGCCCTCAGGATTGGCAATTGGAACTGGAGTGGCCGCTATTTTTGCATGTGTGGATCCTCCCAGCCCCACTACTCCCATACCAGCCTCCTCTGTTGGCCAGGTAGACGGCCACAGATAATCGGCAATAATAGTCACATCAGCTCTGGTGTCCAGGAGCCCTGCAAGCCTTACTGTAGTCGGAGATCTTCCGTGATTTGACAGTGTGCACGTCATATGTGGTCAGGATGATGAGACAGTCTGAGACCAGCAGACCTGAGGGGGTCCCGTGGAGCTGAAGCCTCCAGCGCATCGCAGTCGCTGTTCTGTTTTTGAAATAGAACTTGAAAAAGGAACAAGTTGAGCAATGCGAGTACCTTTAGGGATTGGTACTGGTGGGTAGGGGGTCGAAATCATCGCACAAATTTGACCTGTTAAAGCAGCATCAATAACTCCCACATGCACGATTATTCCATTCAACGTGCTGCCTGATCTTCCCGGTAGCAATGCACTCAGTCCCTGTCCTATAGGACCCCTTGCATTAAGAGGGACCTTAACGATGTCTTTCATGGCTAGAGTTACTGTGTCGGCGATGGATACATCCAACCCTGCTAAGCCAGCTGTTGCAGCTGACAATTGTTCACAGAGAGGAATTGGCCGGCTGTCGGGAGGGGATTTGTTCTCCTTGCGCACCCTCTCACACTCATTTTGTGGTTTTCCTGTAGCGGCTGTCCATTAGCATGAAATTTGGAATGACACTGTTTTGCAAAGTGTCCTGATTTCCCACATTTCTTGAAGTAATCTCCGGTGAGTGGTGCACCGGTTGTTTACCTGGTGATGTTTTGTGTGGAGAAGTTACCATGATGTGCCCTTCACTGCCACACCCAGAGCACTTTCCAGAATTTCTCATAGCATTGGCTATGGTGGTCACTGTGTGTGCCAGAGTCCCAACTTTAGAACATGCAGCTACCATGTCAGGGACAGAAGGATCTCCTGGCAGAGCCTGTATGATCTTTTGACAGTCCTCATTAGCATTACCTTTTACCAACTGTTTGCATAGCATTTGTCTTAAGACCTCATCTTCTACCTGTTTTTCCAGGGCAGCAGATATTTTTTCTACAAATTGTAAAAAGGGTTCTGTGGGGCCTTGGCAGATAGTGATGTATTTTTGCTTCGGAGCTGCCATATCCATGGTTCGCTTTATTGCCATAAGGCCTATATTCCGTGCTTGTTCAAGAGCCAGCGGAGGCCATGTAGCCTGTAGCTGAGGGTTACTATACTGCCCTTCACCAAGCAAAGCATCCTCTCCAAGGCCTAATCTCGGGTCACCCTGTGGCAGTCGTGAATTATGCAGCGCCGCCGCGCGTGCCATCTGCCTCCAGGTGGATTGAAATACTTGCAATTGTACGGGCTGAAACAGCGCTTGTGCTAGATGCATAATATCATATGGACACAGCAGATCTGTGCTAATTTTACGAATAAGTTGCATTACCTCAGGAGAATTGATTCCAAATTTTTGTACTTTATTCTGCAAATCCTGCGCTACTCTCCAGCCTATGGGATTGTGCTCATCGTGCCGGTTTGTGCCTGCAGTAGCTTTGAAAACAGGAAATGTACCAGGAGCCTCTGCTGCGTTATCTAGAGGCTTTAGAAATGCAGGTGTTAGAGAGCACGGGCTGAGGCGTTCTACTAGATCCCAGTTGCCGGAGTCGGCAGCATATCTTCTAACTCCCTCCCAAAATTGATCAGGGGATCTCGGGACCACAGTTACTGTGGATGGAGGGAGAGTCCATGGCAGGGGTTCTTTTGGTATGGTTTTATCTGCGAGCTGCAGGGATCGCATAGCGTCAATTAGAGATTTTTCTGCCTCAGCTTCATTTTTGCTCTCATTTTCCGTGCGGCCCTCACATTCGGTTTGAGTCTCACCATCCTTTCGGCCCTCACTTTCGGTACGGCCCTGGCTTTCGTTACGGCCCTGGCTTTCCGGCTCAGTGTTAATCGCCACATTTTTCTCTTCGGGGGGGGCTGATGGAGTCACCCCTTCTGCTGCTGCACCAGTAGGTGAGGAGGGCCCCTCATCGCCTGGTAAAGTAATTAATGGTGTAGGAGGAGGAGGTGAATAAGGGTATGATCTGATTTTGCTCATGAGGGGTTTTCTGCCCGCAACTGCTGATATTGCAGCATCGGCCGCAGCTGTTACTTGAGCAGAAACTTTTTCATTGATAACATTTTCTGATTTCTCATCTTTCTTTTGCTGATCTTTCGCATCACATTCTGCTTTCCATTCCTTCAGGGTCTCCCGTAATAGACGCCATACGATTGCCAACTTACAGAGCTCTTTCTGTCCTTTAGAGATCTCATCAAACATTTTCCAGCCCACTGCTTGCCATGCATCCACACTGAATGCAGTAACTGTTGTGGCTGTAAAGCCTTGCACCTTACACCGTATTAAAATCCGTTTCAGGCTTTGTTCTGGGGTTTTAACCCCTTTTCTTTTTAATAGGTCTTTCCAGGTAGACAAAATCGTCTCCTTTTCTTTTGTTAATTTCTGCCCCATTCTAACAGTTTAGTCCCCGGTGGCTCACCTTATTAGGTGTCTAGGCTCAGGTCCGGACCAGGCAGATTCCACTGCTCTCAGCTTCACCGGGCTCCGTCTCCGCAGCTTTTCTCGCTGCCGGTATACTCTTTCGCAGCTCTCGTCGCCGCTGGTATACTTCTCTCTAGTGCTGGATTTATCGCCATTAGATGATCTGTTCGCTCAGGCGCATCGGGGTCACCATTTGTCGCGGTAGAGACGGACACGACAAGTAATAGATCACGCAAAATGGCTACTTTATTGTTCTAACACACCTTTTTATCCCCTTCTTCAGAGTATGTGTTAGTATATGATTGGCTTAGTTAGTAACTAACAATTCATGATTGGTGAGTTTGTCAGGACGGTTCTTCTTATCACTATCTTGTTTTCGTACTGGTCTTCTCGGATCTTTCCAGACTTCTCAAGGATATACTACAAGCTGCTCAAGGTCGCGCTGTTCTCGAACTGTCAGGAATTCCATAGACTTGTTGCATCCCCCGACAGTATCTATATGCTATTTGCTTGAGTTCTGAGTTGTAAACTCAAAGCATTAGCAGTATCAGAAACTGAAGTAAAAATACTTCCAAACTTAAAGTAGAACAAAGCATAGACAACCTACAGTGCAATAGTTTTACAGAATTAGATTTAAAAAGACTAACGTGATTTTATTTGTTGTTACAGGTAACTTATCTTAATACTGAACAAGTGGCAGGGAATCCTGTGTCTAGGTTTCTGAAATACGATAAGTTATCAACACAAGTTTTGGTTGGCACCACTTTAGAAGATGTGAACTTTATTTGGAAGTTTCGGGTTAGAAGGGAAGTTAGAAAGCTTATTATTTTGAATTTAATTGATAATCTTTGATATCTTGTTCCCAGCATCCCCAAAACAATACAGGAAGTGATAATGTGTGTTATCTTTGGAAGTTGATTAAAAACAGTGGATTTTTATTACTTCGTGATTGTTGCATTCTGGATGTATGCATGTTTCAGCAAAAAGTTTAAACAACTAATAGTCATTGAATTAGCTCCTAGGTTATATGGTTTATGATGTAATGTTCCAATGATTGTGTGTCAGCATTAGCAGTTTTTATTGGAGAAATCCTGTACTGTGTTTTGGTTCCAAAACGTTAACAGCAAGGTTTCCAAAGTACTGCTTATTAGTTTTACTGCTTAATAGAATACATCCTGCCCTGTCATTGGGCAGGTTAAATTGCTGACAGTTTTAAGAAAGAGTTTAGTAGGCATCTCCTGCTGAAGCCTTGGATATGTGGTGGCTTGAACTTCAGACTTAATATATATCCCATTGCAGTCACGGGAGCTGATGTAGTGCATTTCTAAAAATGAGACCATTTCTGAAGTATACAGTATATTGCCCTAAATGAGTTAAAACTGAAAATGTGTATTATAATGTGATTGCTCTGTTTGGAGAGCCAGAATAGTAGCAGCAAATGTGTTAACTTCTCAGCAGCTTCCCTACTTCCCTATTCAGCCTTGTCCATGACTCACTCTTCCCAGTTTCTCATGTTCTTCATCTGGTCAGTGTCTTTCCCTGTATGAACTTTTCCCTCATGACTTGCCTTTTCCCTTAAATCATACATCTTTTCTTAGCTGCTACTTTTCTACTTTTCAATTAATTGAAGTTCTACTTTTTTACTGTGGTATGATTTCAAAATATTTCTTAATTTTCTGTTCTGGGTCAGGCTCTGAGGGATGTAGTAGGAGCCACGTCGAAACTCTTTTATTCCTATATTAAACAACTTCTGTTCAATTTCTAAGCATTGTGTTTCCTTCTTACAAAAGGGAAGAGTAAGTAAATGTTTGTTTTGTTTGTTTTCTATCAAGTGCCACAGCAAGCTAAAGGTTCAAGGAGGAAAAACACTGCCAAAATCAGATACCAGGGTGAGACAATTATTTTTTTTATTCTCTACAAAATATTTAGTTGTCTTTAAAGATATGGTGTGTTTCCAAAAGAAGGAAACTAAACTTACTTTCTAAAGTTGACAGCTTTACTCTTATTAACTTTGAAGCTGTATTCTGAAGTATGTGTCTAGCAAATACTGAAAAGTTGCATTTATGTATAGCAAAAAGGTTACATGTAGTCCTGCCACACAACTGATAAATGACTTAACATAGGCAGCAAAATGCAGTGGTATGTAACTTCAATACCCATTTGGACTATATTCTAATCAGTGTATAAGTAATTTGTGAAACTGTATGGATCCCTTTAGTTTTGCTCTGGAAGTTTGTATTTGCAAACTGCAGTTGCTCCCTTTGTTGATATTGGTAGGAAACTGATGTGCTTGAATTAGAATGAACAGAGTGATGCTGAGTGCATGAACTTGAGCTTCTGTATCCCTCAAATTTTGGGGAACATGCAAAAAGGCAATGCTGGCTCACTGTTTAGTTGTTCATAAATTCTAAATAGGAACCTTTAAAATAGAATTCATATGAGGACCCCAAATTCAAAAAGTATAAATAGTTAAACATTGGGCTGATTGGGTAAAATATGTAGGTCTTGTAAATCTCCACCTTATGTGACTTCAGTAAGAGTATTCAGATGGTTAATTCAATACACTTGACTGAATAATTAGTAAAAAGAGCACTTTTCAGAGATGTATCTGTTGAATACATTCTGAAGTTTTAATGACTGCGTAATGACATTAAACTCTTGCTGCTAATAATGTATGTTCTAAACTATTATTTAATCAAAATAAATGAAGGAAGATGTGTAATTTTAATTGGGTGTAGACTGAGGTTTTTTTGTTTCTTTGCAGCTTTACTGAAGCACATCGTACCCTTGTAATTAATACTTAAACTTCTGAGATACACTTTTCTTGAAAGCTGTCATAGCAAGACAATGATTAAATGGAGTTGCCAAAATTAAGATGAAAATAAGATTGCACTTCATAATAGAAAGCAGGGAGGAGAGGAAAAGGTCATGTTATATCTTGGGATATTATTGCAGCCCTAACATGGGCACTCGTATTGACCCAGGAAACTACAGACCTATTAGTCTAACCTCAGTACCTGGAAAATTTATGGAGATCATTCTGGGTGCTGTTGAAAGACATTTAAAGAACAATGCAATCAGCAGGCAGAGTCAACATGGATTCACAAAGGGGAAGTCCTCTTTAACTAATTTTGTATCCTTCTATGATAAGGTCACCTGCCTAGTGTATGAATGGAAAGGTGGTGGATGTAGTTTTTCTAGATTTTGGAAAGGCTTTTGATACTGTCTATCACAGCATTCTTCTGGACAAGTTGTCCAACTGTGAGATGAGCAGGTACACGGTATGCTGGGCAAAGAACTAGCTGAAAGGCAGGGCTCAAAGGATTATAGTGAATGGGGCTACACCTGGCTGGCGAGGTTCAATATTTTTATCAACTATCTGGAAGCACGAGTTGAATGCACTATCAGCAAGTTTGCTGATGATACCAGACTGGGAGGTGCTGTTGACTCTCTCCAGGGATAAGAGGCCTTGCAGAGGGATCTAGATAGATTGGAGCGCTGGGCACAAGTATGAACTGGGCAAGGAGTGGCTGGAGAGCAGCCTTGCAGAAAGGGATCTGGGGGTGCTGGTTCGATGCTAAGCTCAATGTGAGGCAGCAGTGTGCCTTGGCAGCCAAGAGGACAAACCACATCCTGAGTGCATCAAACACAGCACAACCAGCCAGTCAAAAGAAGTAATTATCCTGCTGTATTCAGCGTTGGTGCAGCCTCACCTTGAGTACTGTGTGCAGTTCTGGGCCCCGCAATTTGAGAAGGGTGGGAAGGTCCTTGCATGAGTCAACAAAGGGCAACAAAGCTGGTGACAGAGCTGGAAGGCACATCCTACCAGGAGCAGCTGAGGACTTTGGGCTTGTCTAGTTTGGAGATAAGGAGGCTGAGGGGCAACCTCATTGCTCTCTACAGCTTCTTGAGGAGGGGAATTGGAGAGGGAGGTACTGATCTCTTCTCCCTGCTACCCAGTGACAGGATGCATGGGAATGGGTCAAAGCTGTGCCAGGGGAGGTTCAGACTTAACATTAGGAAGCATTTCTTTACTGAAAGGGTGGTCAAGCAGTGGAACAGGCTTCCTAGAGACGTGGTCGATGTCCCAAGTCTGTCATTGTTCAAGAGGCGTTTGAACAATGCTCTCAATATGCTTTAACTTTTGGTCAGCCCAAAGTGGTCAGGCAGTTGGACTAGATGATTATTGTAGGTCCCTTCCAACTGGAACTATTCCATTCTATTTTCATTATAGCTGGCAAAGAAGCTATGTTTTTCTTCCTTGCCGTTGACCTTGTCACTAATGTTCATTTCTTAATCACCTCAAGACTAATCTTGCCATGTACTCTCTGGTTTTATCCTTTACATTTGGGGTCTGATTCTGGTCTACGATGTAAAGGGGTACTTACTGAGCAGCATATTTTGCAAAGAATGTATAAAGGGCATGAGAGAGAGGCATCTGATGTACATATTTGCTGCATGTATGTCTGTTGAAAAGACAGTCCTTGATTTAAGGTTGCTGAATGAAAGTGTTAATTTATTGGTAAGGGTTTTTTTGTCCAGTTACTGGAACATCTAGAACATTTCGTACATACTTTTTTATCAAGTTTAAAGGAACAAAAAAATAAGCTGATGGTACTGCCAAGAGTAGTGCTCCATTACAAAAGAGATGACACCATGTGATCTAGAAAATAAGAAATGTTTGTATGGTGATTTTTTCTTTTGTTTGGGGTTTGTTTTCTTTTCCTTTATTTTAAAAGGTTGACTTTTGAAGATGCACTTTACAAAGTTATTTTGAGTAGTGAAAAGCTAAGCTTAAGTTGTCAATTCTTGATATTTTTATTATAAGAACTCAGCTGATGATTCTTAGCATATTTTTCTCTTTTTCGTTGATGAAAAGCCAAATACAATATGCAGTGCTTCTTATGGAATGTTTGACCATATTAGCAGTACCTTTTGTATTTAAATGTATGCTTAATTTCTTAACAGATTACTTGTAATATGATACCTATATGTAATTTACAGTGTATTTGGAGAAAAATTACAGGTGTAGTCCTCAGTTTCAGGAAGTGGAATAGTATTAATGAATATATTCTTTCTCTAGAACATTGTAAAATATTTAAGTACATTTTTAAAAATCTATGTTGTTTACTTAAGGTTTTTTTAATAAACTTTTCTGAACCGGTGTTTTTTTCTTACTGCTCCTGTATTTTCAGTGATTACAGTGAGCTAGAGCACTATTTCTAAAGCATTTTTTGTTGAGTCCAAAGATGTCATTTTGATAGAAGATTTATTTGACTTCTGACTTCTTGGAAGCCAATCTTTTGTTTAGTAATCACACATAGCAAGCACAGCCCATTAACCTTAAATGTGTATCAGCCATGCATCTAAGGAGTGGGGATGTGAAGTATTGTCATTGCTTCTAGTGGCTCATCTTCAGTTGTGGTTATTGTCTGATATTACAGAGGAAATAGGGGGGAAAATGCCAACTCTGACTACTTCTGATTTCCGCCTTTTAAAAAAAGAATAAAAATGTTTCTTGATCCCTGCAAGTGGCTTTTTAAATCTTTTGAAGGAATAAGTGGTCTATTGTAATAGATGGTCTTTTGTTTTCTGCTGTATGAACTTAATTGAATTTCTGTCCTGTACTATCTCATTTTACTCCATTGCAACTCAACACACTTCAAGAAATGCTTCTTTTCTTCTTGCACAGCTTTCCTTGTTAACAATGCGAGTGAAAGCTTTACAAGCGGAATACAATCAATGGCAAAAAAGAACTCCTGAAAGTAAGTAACTGCTTCCATGTAAGGTATACTTAAACTTCTGCAAAGTCTCTTTCATCTAGGCATCTTAAACTGTGTATATATCAAATGTCTGCTGGTTTGTATTTTTGTACTATACTATTAAAACATTAAATTAAATACTTCCCACAGTAGCATGTATGTTTCATTTCTGTATTCTTCTGGTACTTCGGTTCTAAGTGAACTTAGAATTCAAAGTGAATTCTACTAAATCTTATGATTCTGGACAAATAAAATGCATGATTCATATCACCATTCATCAGTCAGTTAAATGGAAAAATAACTGTTAGCAGATCACCTATCAAAATAACAAAAGTTCTGTATGCTGTTACCCTCCTTAAGGTTTCTCCTTTCTGTGATTGTTTCTTCTCCGTCTTCCATTTGTATTTCCTTTTTAGGACAGAACTACTTTGGCAAATAATTTTGTCTTTTAAGAAGCTGATATATATTTTATCTTTCGAAGTACTGCTAGCAAACTAACAATAATTCACCCAGACATATTTTTAACCATACATTCTTTGATTTTTATTATTAATACTTCACAAAAGTGTGTTGTATTATGACGTACTAGCTGAAACTTTGAAGTAAACCTTTAGCGGTAAGCCCATTACACTATAATAAAATATCTACTTTTGATTTAACAGGGGTCAGAGATTTCAGGTCAAGAAAATGTGGTAAAAGACATTTCATTTTAACAACACAGGAATCCAGATCACTTATTGATCCTGAGAAGCACAGACCACTGAGACAAGTAGTAACTCTTATATTTTGTTAGGCATTATCAGTCAAAAGGTATAAATTCCTCAGTTCTTCAAAATTCTTTTTGTACATAAGCAACAGTGCTGACTGATTTCACTCTGTTGCAAGGCTGATGTGGCCAGATACTGAAAATAAAACCATTCAGAATCTAAGTGTGAATAAAGTAATCTGTTTTTTCACATCTCCCATTTGGAGACTCCTAAGTAGTAGTTCACACTACATTATCATTAGTATTCTGGTAGCACCTTTCAACCTAGTAAAACTTAGTAGTTAATCTTTAAATGGATAAACTGACTTATTTGAATATTTTTATGCCAGAAGAGGCTTGTTCTTTTTAGTGTTTACAAAATGATAGTAATCTGTTTTAGACAGCAGATGGTAATTTCCAGTATTTTGTCATTTGGCCAAATTGGAATGCATTTTCAGATGAACATTTAAGTCACTTTTCCAGCTTCTTTTAAAGTTAATGTACTTGCTGCATACTGTGATCAAATAATAGGAGCTGGAAAAAAAGTTTTTCTTTCTTACAAATAGAATAGAATATTGGAATAAATTCATAGTTCATGTGCTTTGTACACCTGTCTCTAAGAATAGTCAGCCTCAAATGCTTCTTAGAGGTATGTAGACCAAAAGTATGACATTGAATGAATTTGGGAAAAACTAGTTCTTAGCTGCTGCTCATGAATAAGCTTCTGGCTTAAAGCAAATGAATTGAAAGCACTTAAAGTTTTAGTCTGGGTAAAATACCTGGAGATGTAAGGTTTTCCTTAGTAAAATATGTAATTATTTTAAACTTTAAGCTAATTTGCTTAAAAATATTCTTGGGGCTTGACCTATTTTTATTGGCTTGCTGACTTGGTTTGCTTAACTATTCATACTTGTTCCCAGGTGATAAGATTTAGATTAGACAGCTTGATTTTGTACTAGAGGAATGATTTATACATATTATAATGCAAAGAATATTTTGCAGCAAAAGCTTTGACTTTATGGCTGCCTTTCTGAGGTAAGAAAAAAAGTTGCTACTAAGAATTTGAATAGAGCTATAGTGCTTGTAAGCACAGTGGACTCCTCATTTTCATACATCTTCTCTCTCCATCTTGGCTCTTTTCTACCCACTGTTTGTTTTGAAGGAAGAATTATTAATTGAAAACATTGGCTGAATTTATCTAAAAAGGTATAGCAGAAATTCTAATTTCATACAATTTGCTAGTAGAGCATGCATGTCAGGCTGTCTTGTTACTTTAGTCTCTGCTTTTAGTAATGGCCGGTTCATTTGTTGTAAATGAGGGCACGTCAGCATTTCAATTTTAAACCTTATTTTCTGAGGTTATAACTTGGCAGTTCTACATTTCTTTGGGCACAATATTGG
Organism: Astur gentilis; assembly: GCF_929443795.1. Classification (NCBI taxonomy): domain Eukaryota; kingdom Metazoa; phylum Chordata; class Aves; order Accipitriformes; family Accipitridae; genus Astur; species Astur gentilis. Next base: position 64,795,986 of record NC_064919.1, read on the forward strand.
CAAACAGACTTGAATCCACAATGCAAATTTTATTTTTGCAAAGCTTTTACTTTAGTCTCTTGTTCTTTCTCAATTTCTGGTACTATTTATGTAGCTCTACAGCTGCTAAATCAGCTGAATTAAAACTTTTTAACAAGCATTTGGCTCATAAAGATAGAATTTAACTTTTACCTTTCCAAAATAAGGAAGTGGAAGCAACCATATTTTAAACCATATAAAACAGTTGTGGTCCCTGCATAATTTCTATTTTTCTTTGCAAAATATCAGTATTCTGCCAAACTCCATTTTAATAGGAGTTACTGTATAAACATATGCATAGCAGTTGCTTCTACATTCCTAGCATCTGGTAGTATTTTGCTTAGTAATTGTACTATGTATCACTAGGCAATTCTGTTTGACATCTGATTTTTGGAAGTGTAGCAATTAATAACTGAAGAAGATTTAACTGATAGTAGGTAGAGCAACCTGTGTTCTTTATAGCAGCAGCTGCCATAATGTGTTCTCCCAGTGTCTTACATCTGCATTGTTCTTTATAAATAAGGGTTAGTGATTTCTTTCCTAGCAAGATGTGGCCTTCTCTTCTAATACTCACACAATATGAATATTGAATGGGAAGCACGTACTCAGGGTTAGGTATCTAAAAATGAAGAAGTGTTAGAAACCAATAGTAGAAATTGATAATTCCAGGTAGTGAGGGCCCATGATAATCACAGGGGATGGGCAGGGGAAGGAGTTGTATTGGTTTCTTCAAATACACCAGTGAATGTCAATAGAAGCACACCAATGAATTTTATCATGTGTATGTAGGATATTCATGTCATTAAAGAAATCTTGCTCTAATAATAGCACAGACCACTACCTCCCACAGCTCTTAAACATAAGCTTGATTTGGGAGCACTCTACTCAAATTTTCTGTCAAATTTAGAGACAGTAATTCTCTATGTAAAAGGGATTTTATTGTGACATGTAATTTAATGGACTTTGAACTCAGTAGTTTTGCTGATTTTCATCTCAGAACAAACACTGCTTTTAAAAACTGCTGATCTAAGGCTTCTCAAAATTCGTGGAGATAACAACTATAAAATTACTTTACCAAAAAAGTACTTTTATACATTTATGAAATCAACTGGTTTGTATTTAGGAGATATTTAATGCTTTTATGAGAAAGTTAAGGTTTTTCCTTTTTGTTAAAGGAAAAGCTTTTCTTGAAGTAATTGGGATTAGAGATTCAGAGCCCAAGCTTGGACAAAAAATATCCCCATCATATTAAGATTTAAATCTGTTACAGTAGCTTTCATTTTTTCTCTTAATAGATTCAAATGCTTCAATTTTTCAAAAGTCACGTTTATGCAGATGCTGCAAGTTGACATGGAACTGAGAATTGACTGGAGTCCATTGAAGGCTATTGAATACAACAATTCACTTTTTATTCAGAAAATCCATGACCCATAAATTGCTGCCTTTTGCAGAAACATTCTGGGGAACATTACCACCACATCCTTGAATAGTACTGTACTTTCCCTTAAGTACTGCTATTGCTCTGGGTTAGAGTTAGGATACTGGCCTTGCTGGGCCTTTCCTCTCCCTACATGTTGCTGTTCTTCTGGACAGTAAGGATGGTGACTTGCTTTTTAAGTTCTTGAAGTCTGATAGGTTTTACAATCCTGATCAAGCATGTGGGAGGCTTTTCAACAAGGAACTGGAAGACTGGAAGAATTTGATTGCCCGCATTGGTAATGCTCATTGAATACCTTCCACTGCAAAAAACAGGCTTGAAGTACGACTGTACTTTGCATTTCAGTATTGTACCTATACCTATATACCTGAGCTAGTTCAAGTATAAAAAATAACATAGAAGCATTAATACCACACTGGTTTCAGTCTAATTTAACTTGATGAAAAGTGACAGTAGTTTAGCCCAGCAGGACACCACTGCTGCTGACAGCCAAGCTAGTTTTTCAGAGGCTACAAAAGTTTCTCTCTAGCCAGGTTGCTTTTCAATGTAAACAAGTCTATATCATCTGATGGAAAAAAAACCCAATTAATTTTATTTTTCAGTAATTTCTAACAATCCAGATGTACTGTTAGCATTAGGAAAAGAAGAGGTAAGTCTTTTTGTTTGTTACAAGGTAATTAATTTTTGTTGGGGGAGGGGGGGGGAGAGAATATATACAATTGTTGCAGGTTCCTATGACCACTCCGGTGGCGGACTACTGCTAAGATACTGTGTGTGTTTCTTCAGGCACTGTTGTAGTTGTAATGAATGATCTTTTAAATGGAAACTTTAAATATTGCATTTCATACCAATATAAAATAATGTAACATTATGTGATACACAGAAGAGTCAGTGTTCTTAGATCCAGAGTTCTGTGGCAATAATTTGCAAATAATTTGAGTTATTCCAGCTTTGGAAGAAAGAGAAAATCAAGACTGCCTTGGGGGTAGCATTGGACATAGGTATGCAACATGACCAGTGAATATTCTTGTGGCTATGGCTTAAAAAAACCCAAACTTCTGGTTTTCTTGTTCCTAGCAGGTTTCCTCCCTCTAGTATCACAACAGGGAACCCAACTGCTATTAAGAGTTGTTTGGTTGCACACTTTCATTTGACTGTATTGCGATGGCATATTTGATCTGATATCCTATTTTGTGGCCTGTCTTGTTGAGGATTCCAAATTTTTTTCAGATGTTGCACATATAGAGCATAATTGCTTCTGTAGAATATTTTCACAATTTTTGTGAAATATAAAAGTTCTCATAGTTTGTATGGAAGGAGACAAAATATATCCAAATCATAGTTTTGTATTAAAAAAAACATAAACTATTACAAATACTACTTTGTAGAACATAATGCATTAATGAAAGACCCAGTCCACTGAGAGTCCACCGTTCCCTATCTTCTGGCTGCAGTATTTTTATTTCTCCCTCTTTCCTCTCCCAATTATGTCCATATCACTGTAGGCCATTTAATTAATGGATGCAATTAGTCTTTCTTTGCAGCAGGTTTGTTTTCTGAGTGCTATATGCTTTATGTTGGTGCAATTAGCACGATTCTTTCTTGCAAGCAGTTGCAATGATTTAGACAACACAGCCCTGGTAGAGCAGATATCTTCTCCTCAGTCTTTCATGAGATGAGCAGTTCGTGTGTGTCCTCCATAGTCTGCTTCAGGTACAATCAACTATGTTTTACAGAGCTTCAATAAGACACTAATAGGCAACTGGTGACAGTAACATTTTAAATAGCTCCAAGTGGATTTAAAAAAATAGTGTGTCACTCCATAGCCATATTTTTTAAGAAATTACAGATAATTTTGGCCCTCTTTACCAGATTTACAGATGTAACCCTACACAGAACAAATACCACAGACTGGGTTATCTGCAAACTCTAGGTTTATTTTTACTTTTTTATAGTTGCAGAAAACAAAGAATGATCTTGAAATGGTGCTGTCAATAATTCAGTCAAAGAATGAACAACTGGAAGAAGATCTGAAAAGGTAATACAATAATGTGGACTTATGAATGCTGTAAGCTTTTTTTACCATGCATTATTTTTTTGACTGTCCAGGAAAACTACTCATCTGTTGTGCCATTTCCTACTTTTCATGTTTCAAAGAGAACAGCAGTGGCAGGAGGAACAGGAGCAGGTAGTAGATAATCTTAATAGAATTGAAGAAGAGATGGAAACCCAAACTGAAAAACTTCCCACAAAAAGGTATTTCTACAGTGTTTTTTTATTAAAGAATTTAAATATCAACAAAAGAAAATGAGCAAACAAACTCTTAAAACATACTCCTTGTTTTGTTAAAATAGATCAATAATAACTCAGTAATCCATATTTGAAACATGAAAAATATTGCTACTCTCTGCTTATATCCTGTGATTCAAGATGTTGAATTCACAACAATAGAAAATAAGGGATTTTTTTACTGAAGAACTTTTCAGTTATTTTATTGAATTTCATATTCTATTGCTATGTTTTTACTATTAATTTGAATGTTAGACCACTTCAACAACTGCAAAGTAAAATGTTGGAAGTAAAGTCGTATAAGGAAGGACTCTTGAATGCTCTGGGTGAATTCCTAGGAGAACATTTTCCCATTCCAGAGAAAGGTGGAAGTACTAAAAAGAAGGTAAGATTTTCTTAGTAACTATTTAAATTTGGAATGTGCAATTTCTGTTTAATTAGATGCAATATCTTTTTAAAGTCACTAGTATAGAATCTGCAGTTCTATTTTGAAATAAGTAGAGTTCATATTGCTGATCCTTTAGGTTTAATTGATATTTTTCAATTATGAATTATATTATTTAAGGCTGTTTGCAGCTGGATATTTTCTTTTTTAACGCGTATATCCTTTACCCACTGAGATGCATAGCAATGTATTGTATTTCTTACTGAACTGCAAGCTGTGCCAAATTTGGAAATGGTGATGGGTTCACTCCAAATTGTTCCATTTTCTTTTTTACTGGACTAGGCAAGTGGCTTCATATTTCCCTTGGCAAAGCAAATTTTAATTGTCTCACAATGTTTTTGGAACAATAATAAGGACAAGTGTTTATAATTATAGCGCAGTTTGGAATGTTAACCATCAGTTTCTGTTCAGGCTAACTGGGCCAAAAATTATCTTAAAAATTTAAGGAAAATAGGCAGTCAGGGAGTATTTTGCATAATAAATTCAAAGTCTGCAGTAAAAATAAACCTTTTACTGTTACTATTTGAAACAATAGTTACAAAAGCTACAAAAAAGGCAGAGGTTGATTTTTGGTTTCAGACACACTTAAGAATACAGAAATAGAAAGGATTTCTTCAATATAGTCCCCTGTTATTTCAGACAACCGCGTAATATAATTTCTTCAACATTATCATTGAGTTCCATTTTAAAACTAATTATTTTTGTTACTACTGTTTCTGTTGGGGTTTGTTCTAGTACCTCAGTACTGTGGTTAGAAACTATCTCCTAATTTCCAGTCTAAATTTGTTCATGTCTAACACAGATCCGTGTGTTCTTATGCCAGTATTGTCCCTAGAATAGCTCGTTCTTTCTTGTGTTTATTCCTCCTGATAGTTATAGACAGCAATCTTATACCCGCTCTTTCTTTGTATGTCTAATTGAACTAGCAAAGCTTTCTTGTTCTTATCCTGTAAGGGAGGGGGTTTTTTCAGTTTCCTGACTTATCCTAATAATACCTATTTTTCTCTATTTTCTTCAACTTGGATTCATCTTTTTTGTAACCTGGTAAAAACCAGTATTATAAACAAAACTACTAGATTACAGTCATCACGAAAGCAACTAATTACATCCTTGTCTTTTTCTTCCTGTGATTTCCAAATGATGAGCTCTGAGCTTTTAATAAAAAAAAGACTTGTTTTTGCACAGAACTACATATTTTGCACATAAAAATACCACACGAAGCCTTCAAGGCATGATGTCCATTTTTAAAGTCTAATTCAACCATCTTATTCTATCTTAGTTCTTCTGCATATCAATGTCTTCCAGTTTTCTGTTGTTACTAAATATGATACATTTTGCTCCAACATTAAGAAATTAAAGCTTCAGGGATTTAATTAAGTGTAATCTTTCAATCATGTATTTTCTGATTTCAGCCTGGTATGTCATCTCCCTATTTGCTGGTTTTTACTCATCTTAAAATTGTTCTAGGACATGCCTGTTCAAACACTGATGACTTTCCTAGATGCATTTTAAGCAATTATCTGTTTTTCCCATATGTATCATTATTATTTTCTTAAAAATGTATTTCCTATAATGAGATACACCAGTTTATTTGCTCTCATTTATGTATGTCGTAGAAAAATATAGGCTGGAAGTGACTTTAGGGATCTTCCATTCCAACACCATCAAGGTAGTGCCAATGTCAAAGTTAGATCGAGTTGTTCATGGTCATATTCAACTATGTTTTAAATATAAGAAACAGTGAATTCATATGTGTGTTTCAGAATTCTGACAAGATTTTATGTTAAGATCTCCTGCCTCAGAGCAAAATCAACTGCTTAAATTTTCTCAGCTTCTGTTATACTATCAGAAGTTCTTATTAGCTCCCCTGCCTTCATCTCTCTTCCATGCAATTTTTCTTATTAAAATCTAAAGAAAAAAATAATCACCCAAGGTGTAGGGATTAATCACCACCTACCTTTTTTTTAATTTTACTTAAATATAAAATTTATTTTGATAAATTTCCAAGCAAGATATTATCTTGTCTTAGTTTTAATTTTATTTATGCATTTCCTGAACTCTTAAATACAGTTTGTTTTCTGACAAGTCTTTTTCTTTCTTTTCACTCCCTGTGAATTCATAGCTGCTTCTCTATATTTTGACTCAGTTGGATCTCAATGGCTCAACTGCAGGTCCCATGTAATCTGCATCTAAGTGATTAACTAAAGGCAGGAGAGACAGCCATTTTCACCTATATTGTTTTCTTTGTTGTGTCAGAAATACAAATTTTTGGCATTAGCAATGAAATTTGCTGCCATGTTGATTTGGGGGAACACATTATTCACAACTATTATCAGCTTGGTTCAACACTCTGGAAGCACTAAACTCTTTTAACTCTGTACATCAGTAATTTTGCTTCACTTCATAGAAACTTCCCGTGTTCTCAGTAGTTCTGTGTAAGGGCAAATGTGCAAGGCTGACATCTGTGGGGCACGGCTCCAGAGTAGTCTGAACTGCTCCAAGCCTCGCTGTTCTGGTTCCAGCCTCCTTTCACCAGGCACCTGCATTTGGGAATGGGAGGAGACTGAATCACAGCAGCCCATGTTAGCTTCTGTTGCCATGGCCCAACACCTTTAGTATAGGTAGTGACTGAGGTAAGAATTATCTTGCATTTTAAACCTTGGATTAAAAAAAAAAAAGACACATTTTTTTCAAGATAAGAAACATCAGAAGTCATATGTTGAGGAATATTCTTTATGCCAGTCTATCTCATAGAAGGGAGAAGTTGCCTTTCAGGTTAAATATATGCTGAGCATCCTGCTTAGAAGTGACTTGATAAGCATTAATTAATTGGAGATATTTATTACATCGGTGACACTTAAAATATGTAAGTAATATAATTTTGCAAAGCAAGATATACAATGTATATTAAAACCCCAGCAAATTAAGTTTGCTAGTTCTGTAAGAGTGCAAACATCTTTACACTAATATCCTTAAGATTTTATTCTTTGTATATCAGTTTTAGTAATTACTGAAGTCATAACCTAATTTCAACTTTGAAACATTAATATTGAACCCACTACCTAAGTTACGAAGTAGTATTTTTGGCCAGTGAAATACAACAGCCAAGGTTACGAAGAATCTCCGTGATTGCCCTAAGGAACCTTTTGCAGCTTCTTAGTGTAGATTCTATTTCCTCAGCCTAGTATCAGGATAATGGCACAAAGATAGGCATTATTGAGACCTAGCTCCATGGTCTGCAAGGCTTCCATGGAGCAGGCACTATGTCCCCCTTGTGGCTTTCTGAAGGTGAGAATATTAAGAATTGCGACTGGGAAAAAAGGAGCCAGAGCTTGCCTTTCACGAATTATTCTTTATTGCTTGTATTCCTTTTCTGTTCCAGAAGTGGACTTTGTATAAGGTGCTGCACAGCTGTTAATATCTTAGGACTTAAGCTGACATACTCAACAGCAGTGCTGAGTAAGCAGTTGCCAGTGCTGTATTATCTCCTTTATTTTCCTGAATGTGAAATGGATGGGGAAAAAGGATAAAATTGAAAAATAAAAGAATCAGGTTCACCATGCAACAGCACAAGCAGCTTTGTTGGCAATGCTGCCTAAGGAATCCATATCAATTTATAGGCAAATGTCTTGATTTGCTTGCTACAAATGAAAACAAGTAATTTTCTAATTATATTTTTATAATTTTTTTTTTCATTTTTAACTATTTGTTTCTTAAGCTTGGCCTATTTTTTTAATTGACGTTGAAGTAAGAGTAAACAAATATTCATCAGCCAATCATGAAGAAATATTAAGGCAGTATGAGCTGAAGTCTTGAGCTGTGTCAAATTTGCATTGTAAACATTTTTCTAAAGTTCATGAAAAACATTTTTTTCCCTAACATCATATTCATAGAATGTTGTGCACTGTACTACATTATAAATATGTACTTGGTTTTAGTTAAATGTAAGCCCAGGTAGACACACTATGACTGCTTAAGATTAATCTTTTTTAATAATTGATTAAAAATATTACATTTAAAGTGTATGATACTGAACTAGTAGATTTAAATACTACCTTGTATTTCTGTCATGACTAAATCTAACTAAAAGTCTTCATCTATTGTGTACTATGCAGTCAAATAATTGTGTGATTATTTTTCTTTGTCAGTTAACATTTTTCCTGACTATTTAGTTTTGGGTTTTGTTAATTTGGCTGGGGTTGTGGTTGTCTTTGCAGAAGTCTTTCAAAAAGCCAGCTGTAGAACTGATAACACTGAATGAAATTTTAGAGGTAAGACTCTTTTGTTATGTAGAGACTTGGGGGATTTTCCAAAAATCAGATCTGTTCATAATATATTAATAAATAAATAACAGTATATGACGTATGGTTAAGATAGTTAATTGAAAAGTAGAATGTTTAAGAATGTTACATCAGATTTCTATTTTAATTCCTATCAAATTAAAAGCCCAATTTTTTACAAGAGATGTGGCAATAATTCAGATAACTAAATCTTCAGTTTAAGCTGAGGAATGATTATCCGTTATTTCTTGATTGAATGATGATCATTTTAAAGAAGTTTTATTAGCCTTAGTGGCTCATATTAGAGGAGACAAATCCTATGCTTAAGAAAAAAATGAATTGTTCCATTTCATGCTACACTTCATACTGTTTCAATAAAAGTATTTCTGAAATATAATACAATAACAGTTATAGAAGGATCAATTAATGTGTAGTCTTGCGTGTTATCTGGATTATCTCCTCGTATGAGGAAATCAATCAAATCAGATTCATGCATTTCCAATCGATTTTCTAAGTATGCCAGCATTGCTTAGTGTGTCTTTTTAATCACAGTGCAATTTATCAATTTGATTTGCAAAGCATAATTTTGAAGGAGCATTAAAAATCTTTTCACTAGCACTGTTCCTTCTTGTCTTCAATGTAGTGTTTGAAGTGAAATTTCCTATTCCTCTTCCATCCTCACTCTTCAGATGGTTTTAAGTCTTCCCTGGGTGAAAGAGTTTTTTCCTGAGGGAAAACTTGATGAAAAACAACTTCTTGGTATTAAGGTGCTATGATCACTATGACGTTGTACTTTAATTTAAAGCTCAGACTTTGGGCTTACATCATCAAAATCATTTTACGTGCTTCAAGTATCTCAGCATGCCTATTAATACCAAATTAGTCAGAGCTTGAAAACAGATCAGAATTTAAAACAGCCACATTCCTATGGAATTAAAATTTTAAAGCTCTTCTCATGCTTTAAAATTGCCCTTCATATTTTTCTGATAGTGTTAATCTCCTCAAAATGTGAACACATCCAAGTAATGTCTGACTTTCATTTGGAAGAACATAACTACTTCCAAAAATTCAGACTTATTTTTAACTGTCTTGGAGTAAACTGTCAATGTCCCTTATCTTTGTTTTATGGGAGGTTTTTTTTGTTGAGCAACTTGGTTCTAACTTCAAGTGCCTGTTCAATTTCAAAAGTGTTGGAATTGTCAATCTCCATGTGTATGTTTATTAAATAATGAAAGTGTACTTTTATAATAAATCCACTTTGACAAGCTAGGTGTATACATTTCTATTATTTAGGTATACCAGTACCTACTTCATTAAATTAGCTTAAGTAGTAAGCAAGCAGTAAACTTCTCTCATGCAAACCTCAGAATTTTTATTATACTACTTCTTATTTCAGTAATAAGCTGTAATTTTTTTACAAATTTAGTAATTCTTTTCCTTTTAAACAGTTTGACCATTATTGCTTTCTGATTGAGAATTTAGTGAACTAGTTTAAGATTTGAAAGACTGTTTACAATACAAATGTATGTAAAGTTACAGCAAGGCTATTTTGGAATATCAGATGTCAGAAAAGACTAAGTAGCAATTCATCTAAAATAATGCATTTGGAGTAAATACTCATAATTGGGGCAGATAAGTACAAAAGACAAACTGGAACAATTCTTCAGAATGTTCTGCAAAAGAAGAGCAGTGGTTTTTTTCTTTTCAAATTTTCTTTTAATAGCACTTGATGAAAAAAAGAGTAAAGTCTGGTAGTGAGGATTTTGAGGTTTTCTTTAGCAATAAAGAGGCAGGCAGAGTATTTTGTACCTACTGAAATTGGGAAAGCTGTAACATTTAGAAGCTCTGAGTAGAAAGGTGAAATATCTGGGATGAATAGAGAGAGCATAATGGGATAGGCAAGATTATTTAATCTGTATTGTGTGCAGTATTCCCCATGAGCAGAATTATGAGGACATAAACATGGTCTCCAAGAACAGAAAAATAATGTCAAAACTGATTTTTTTTAAACTCCATTAACTAATTCTGTATTTAGATAAGGAACAAAAGAGGAGTAAGGAAGCATCCAGAGGAGAATTGTTGTAAGGTACTTGTCATGCCTAAACAAGAAGTGATATTAAGAATTTGGATAATCCATTTATGAGATGAGCAAAAAGATTTGATGTGCAAATGTAGTGAAGTTAAAGTAGGACTATGATGTTTAACTTTTCACTGGTGCAGACTTTATTTCTAACACTCCCTACAGAAGGACACAAAATACAGGAAAAAGAATTATTCTCAATCTAAGACAGACTCTTTTTTTTTTAGATTAGCAAAATGAAATTTACAAAACTTTTAAGATAGACATTCTTTTCTGCTAAAATCTGAAAGAGTGAGGGAGAAATACTACTCGTTGACAGTAAGTCATTATGGTTTTGAGGCAAGGGATTCCAAAAAAACTAGCTTTCCGTCTTATTTAATGTTTTTAATCTTAAATTAACAGATACTGATTTAAAGATTAATTATATAAGGATTTATCCACCTTCATGTTCAGCTTTTTTAGGCATTCACTGTTACACTAAGAATTTTTGACAGATGGTGAAAAACTTAGTCTGGATAAAAGGATAATTCTGATTCTAATTGTTACATCAAAAAAGATGTTATAAAGTTAATTGGAAGTTCTTCATTTTACTTCTACCTTGAACAGGTCTTGCATTTCTCCTGTAGTCTTGTATTTCTTATATTGCCTACATAAGTGTCCCATTATAATAATTTGTATAAATTCAGTTAAAGGAGATAAAAATCTAGCTCTTTTGTTCATTCCTAAATCTTATCCTTTTGGTCTTCCAGATTCTTATAAAGCAATTAATGCGCACACCACATGACCCTTATGTAACAATCAATGACTCATTTTGGCCACCTTATATTGAGATGCTGCTGCGATATGGAATTGCCCTGAGACATCCAGAAGATCCAAACAGAATGCGCCTAGAAGCCTTTCACATGTAGTGTGACCTATGTGTTTATTTTAAACCAGTATTCTGACTAGAGGGCTAAGACATACTGAAGTTCTATGATAATCTTTTTTGTATCAGCAACCTCTTCTTCTTGGATGATTTGGTAATTTTTTTCTTTAATAAAGTTATTATTTGGGTGAAATATGAAGACAAACATTTTTACTTTTAACAGCTCAGTTACAGTTGGCTTTGTTTTATGGCAAGTGGTGCCAAGATTTGCAGTGTGGAGGGGTTTTTCAGCTCCTTTATAAGATGCAAATTCAGGTGATGCATAAAGACATTTAACCGTCCTTTTTACTTTTAAAAAAATATTTTATTCATTACTTTTCTCTTATGTTCCTTTCTTAGATTGCTTTAAGTCTTCTCCATTTCCTTTAGTATTTTTTTGTACTCTGTAGAGGCAAAATTTGTAATAACTCAGCTCCTGCTGTACATGGCCTTGTGAACATTTTTAACTAACAGTAAAGTGTCATCTCAAGAATGTAGGTTTTCTGGTGTGTGGTTTTTTTGGGGTTTTTTCCAGAGCTTTTGCAAACTTATTTGCTTTAAGATAAACACTTAGGAAAGATGATATATCTTTCTGTGCAAAGGGCTGCAGCTGTTGAGTGTGTTGTGAGTGTTGAGCATGCTTCCTAATCAGCCCATATTGTGTTATGCTATATTGCATAACAGTATCTGTCTTCACTTTTTCAGATGTAGTTTGTCTACTAGTACCCCCAAATCCTTCACTGCAGGGCTACTCTCACTCCACTCATTGCCCAGCCTGTATTTGTGCTTGGGATTGTCCTGACCCATGTGCAGGACCTTGCACTTGGCCTTGCTGAACTTCATGAGGTTCACACAGGCTCGACCATCAAGGTCCCTCTGGATGATATTCCTTCCCTTCAGCACACTGACTGCACTACACAGCTTGATGTCATTGGCAAACTTGCTGAGATGCACTCAATCCCACTGTCCATGTCCCCAACAAAGATGTTAAATGATACAAGTCACAATACATACAGCTGAGGGACATGACTCCATCACTGGTTTTCTACCTGGACATTGAGCTGTTGACCACAATTCTCAAAGTGTAACCATTCAGCCAATTCCTTGTCCATCCATCAAATCCATCTCTCTCCATTTTAGAGACAAGGATGCTGTGTGGGACAGTGTCAAATGCTTTGCACAAGTCCATGCAGATGATGTCCGTTGCTCTTCCCTTATCTACCAATCCTGTGACCCCATTGTAGAAGGCCACCAAATTTGTCAGGCACAATTTGCCCTTAGTGAAGCCATGTTGGCCATCACCAATCACCTCCTTATTTTCCATGTGCCCTAACGTAGTTTCCAGGAGGATCTGCTCCATGATCTTGCTGGCATAGAGGCAAGACTGACCAGCCTGTAGCAGCTCCCCAGGTCTTCCTTTTTAACCCTTTTAAAAACAGGTGTTGTGTTTCTACTTTTCCAGTCACTGGGAACTTCACCAGCCTGCCACAGCTTCTCAAATACAATGGATAGTGGCTTAGCAACTTCATCTGCCAGTTCCCTCAGGACACAAGGATGCACCTGTGGTAGTTTGACCCTGGCTGGATGCCAGATGCCCACCAAAGCTGTTCTATCACTCCCCTCTGCAGCTGGACAGGGGAGAGAAAATACAACTAAAGTCTTGTGGGTTGAGATAAGGGCGGGGAGACATCACTCACCAGTTACTGTTACAGGTAAAATGGACTTGACCCAGGGAAATTAATTGATTACCAATCAAATCAGAGTAGGATAATGAGAAATAAAACCAAATCTTGAAACACCTTCCCCCCACCCCTCCCTTCTTCCTGGGCTCAACTTCACTCCCCATTTTCTCTACCTCCTCCCCTGAGCAGAACAGAGGGGACAGGGAACAAGGGTTGTGGTTTGTTCATTACACATTGTTGTGTATGAACTGACCACAGCATGGGGTTCCTCCCACGGGAGACAGTCGTCCATGAACTTCTCCAACACGAGTCCTCCCTGTGGGCTACAGTCCTTTATGAACTGCTCCAGCATGGGTCCCTTCCACAGGCTGCAGTCCTTCAGGCACAGACTGGTCCAGCGTGGGTCCCCCAACAGGGTCACAAGTCCTGCCAGAAAACCTCGGCAGAGCCTCTTTCTGAAAAGGCAAACATCCGGCTCCTTCTTCCCACAAGGAAGGTGCCAGCCCTGAAAGCTCTTACTGGTCTTCACCGTCCCCATGCAGCCTATTCACAGGCACAACAGCACTGGGGATCTGTCCTTACCCACAGACGACACATCTCACGGCGCTCGTTCTCAGCTCATTCTGGCTCCTCTCTCCACAGGGCCACAGGTCCCGCCAGGAGCCTGCTCCAGCATGGACCTCCCTCGGCTGCAAGGGGACAGCCTGCCTCACCGTGGTCTTCACCACAGGCTGCAGGGGAATCTCTGCTCCCGCATGTGGAGCACCTCTTCCCCCTCCTTCACCAACCTTGGTGTCTGCAGAGTTGTTTCTCTCACGTATTCTCACTCCTCTCTTCTGGCTGCTGCTCTGCAGCAGTTTTTTCCCCTTCTTAAATATGTTATCCCAGAGGCACTACTACCATTGCTGATGGGATTAGCCTTGGCCAGCAGCGGGTCTGTCTTGGAGCTGGCTGGCACTGGCTCTTTTTGACATGAAGGAAGATTCTAGCAGCTTCTCACAGAAGCCACCCCTGTAGCCCCCCACTACGAAAACTTTACTATGCAAACCCAATACACATCTCATCAGGTCCCATGGACTTGTGCACATTGAGGCTCCTGAGATGGTCTCAAACCTGATCTTATCCTGTGGTAGGAGAAGAAGAGTCTCAGAACTGAGAATGGCAAATTGGGTGGCGGGGCTAGAGCACTTGGCAGTGAAGACAGAGGCAAAAAAGTTGTTGAGTAGCTCAGCCTTCAAGTCTGTTGTAGCCAGGTCTGCCATTTTGCTCATGAAAGGGGTACAGTTTCTTTCATCTTCCTTTGTTGTCCTATATATCTGAAGAAACTTGTTATTTTTCACATCCCTAGCCAAGTTCATCTCCAGTTGTGCCTTGGCTTTCCTGATGCCCTCCCTGCACTCCCGGGCTGTATCCCTGTAATCTCCCCAGGATGATTATCCCTGACTCCACTGTGTATGAATTTTGGTTTTGTGTTTTAGTTTGGCTAAGAGGTCTTGACTTGGCCAAGCTGGCCTCCTGCCTGCCTCCCCTGCCCTACTTCTTGCACATTGGGTTTGAGAGCTCTTGTGCCCCAAGAAAAATGTCTTTAAATATCTCCCTGCTTGCATTCAACTCCTTTGCCTCTGAGGGCAGTTTCCCAAGGGATCTCAGGTACTAGCAGTCAAAAGTGTGCCTTTCTGAGGTTCTGACTCTACTTTTTACCAGTCCTGTACCCCTCAAGATTGAGAATTCTACCAGGACATGACCACTGCAGCCCAGGCTACCTCCAATCTTGACCTCTCTGGTAAGTTCTTCTGCATTAGTGAGCAACAGATCCAGCAGGACCTCTCCTCTGGTCAGGCTCTCCATCACCTGTACTAGGAAGTTGTCCTCAACTTCTTAAATAAAGAAACTAAATGCAATGACTGAAATCAGGGTATTTTTTTTTGCAGTTAGGCCTTGCAGCTACTAAAAATTACTATGAAAGTCCTCAACAGGACTCAACAGAGTATTTCACATGACAAGTTTACAAGATAATATAAGGACACATGGGAGAGGAAGGGGGGACCAATCTAATAAAAGTTCTAACATAATTGCCCTTTTTAGCCCTACTAAATATTAAGCAAAAAAACCATTACGTCTTTTGTTGTTTTGAGTGAATGCTGTTCATTTTACCCACACAAGTGGTGATTAAGCATGAACTGTGTGCTGTTGTGTTGTGCATGAACACTGACTTTTTGTTTCGTACTGCTTGCTCAACTGCTCTCCGTTATTCAAAGTCTAGCTGTGATGTTTGACTAATCTATACACATTTATCTTACAGTATTTTTAATTAATTATTCAAATAGCTAAGTTTCTTGGCTTTGCTTTCTAGCATTGTCTCATTAGATTTTTTTCTTCATTTGTTTTTAAATACTTTGTATTCTACTATCATTTCACCTTATTACTAATATTATAAAGCTCAAATACTTCATTCACCCTGGATGCCTGCTTCTGTGCTGACATTGGTAAGCTGAAGAAAAAATGGTAAATACTAAGTAGCTTCTCTAGTTTTAAAAAGAAAAAAAAACAACCCACACCACCACCACCCCAAAAAACACCCCAAAACACTGAGGAGTAGATAGGATAGTCTATAAATGAGTAGTCTAGAGAAGACGCAATATTAATTATTTTTCATAACACAAAATCGAATCTCATCCAAGTAAATTATCAGAATAGATTTAGAATAAAGCACTTCATAGAAAGCTTTGTATTAAATTATGGAGCTCACTGCCATAAAATGTGTTGTAAAGGTTAAGTACAAATTTTCAAAAAAATGCAAGTTTATAGAACTTAGATCCATGAGTGATTATTAAAGAAAACTGGTAGTCAGCTGTTTCAGATATCCATGTCCTGCTAATTGTTGGACCCTGAGAAGATATAGATAGATATCCCTTGAGACCCTCCTGCAGCTCCACAGTATCTTATTGCATTCCCTAGAGCCTTTCAGCTTAGGCCTGGGACATGCTCAGAACCTGAAACTTCAATGTAGAGCTTTTTCCTTAGGCTCAATTAAGTCACTCACTAGAGCAAAAGAAAAGCTGTAGAAAGAGGTAATCAATTTTTCTCATGGCCTAAAATGCATTATCAGTTTTTAAGGGAAACTGATTCAGGCTGAAATAGAGCTAGCTGGAAGCTGTAGCTCCTAGAAAAATCCTGGCAAGTAAATGGAAGAATTCAAGGCAGGAATGATGAACAGATCTTCCTTACCAGAAAAGCTTGGAATAGGATCTTCCATCAGTAGTATCAACAATGAGGAAGGTTGGGGAGTACATCTAACGACCTAATAGGGTAACTTCTTGATTTTTTTTTTTCTCTGTGCACGTCTAAGTGGCAGTTTAACTGGAATTAACGCTTCTGTAAATGCTAATATTGGGACTCTATGTATGTACATTCTATGAAATAAGGATTTTTTTTAGCTTAATGTCAATTTTTAGCTCTACAAAGCTGATATTAAAAAAACCTGGGAAGTTCAATGAACATCAGATCTACCAGTCTGAGTAACATGAAAATTTGATCTAACCCACAGTCATCCATTCTTTGATTGTGACCTTTTAGTGTGTAGTGTAAGCACGGATAGTTACGAATTTTCTTAAGAGGAGAGATACTGACAGGTTCAATTAGCTGGACCCCTCTGCCACTTCACAATCATAATTTTGTGCCAGGTCCCAGTCAAGGGCCAACAATAAGCAACCTGAATTTACTTCCTTTAGATAAGTATGTCAAGTATATTTCCTAGTGTATAAATTAATACAGTTATAGAACACTTAGCTGTGAAAAAGCCACAAAGAAGCAGAGGAAAGAGGTGAGCTTTCTACCCATGGCAAACTTATGGCACTAGAACAGCTTAACAGGTGCTTAGCATGTAGTGTGTTGTTGAGTTTTAAAAATGAGACTGTGTGTACTGTTTCAGCAGCATGGGCCAGGAAGAGAGCCAAGCCTTTTCATAATCACTAATGTGAAGTCCTTAACTGAGATTCCTATACATTTGTGCAATCACTTTTTAAATCCATGTACTTTTTTTAATGTCCAGAATGTCCTGTGACAAACACTTGCACAATTTAACTACCTATGATGTGAAGTAGAATATACAGTTGTTTACCAGACATGATAACTGACCTGTCCTAGATAATATCAGTAGACATTTTCTGTTAGGACACATTTTCACATACCTGAATTACACTGAGCAACTCACAGTATAGAGGTTGACACAGTAGATCTGCTTTAGGGTGCATTTTGATACCCCTTTGTTCCTGCCTTAAACTGCTGGTAACAAAGGCCGTGTACTCTATTCCTCCCTACCCAGTGTTCCCCAGGCTTCTTTTCTCATTTCCTGCTACTTAGGCTAAATTGTCTTGGAGATGAGAAACCTCAGTAGAAAGGGGCAGACCTGTACAGCGGGTTTAAATCTAACACTGAGTATTAAACCTGCCGCTTAAGTATGCTGTCCAGCTTCATGGAAAAAATTTCTGTTTTGCATATGGTTCAATGTAGATTCCATTGTACATACCTTTGTAGCTCACATATGCAAGTTCATAATAGCTTTTTCTTAGAGCTATATGTACACACTTAGTACATTTGTGCAAGGGAAAGGTCAGGATGGCATTAAAACTTTCCCTCTTATTTCTCATGGCCAGAAGTTGCAGTATGGATCAGTGTAAGTTCAAATCCCATCTGAAGAACCACTCTGGCACAGACACAGATATTCCTCCCCTGCCTTTGGCTATTGATAATGATTGAAATTAGTCTGTCATAATTGTTTCACATTATTAATCAACAAATACAGAGGTAAATCTTCTGCCCCAGAAGAGTACACATCCCTGACAAATGCTACAGCCATTGCTCTTGCTCCGTTTCATCCTGCACCTGAATACATAGATACAGCACTTGACCTATTCTTACCTTACTGTCCTTCAGCCAAAATTTAAGAAGCCTTAACAGTTACCCTTACTTCAAAATAAGACGTCTCTAATTCCAAGGGGAAGAAATATAAAAAGCATTGTGACCATTGATACCAGCATGTTTGTAGTTAGCTGCACCTTGGAGTCTATGACTTTGACATTAATTTCATCAGCATCAGCTCTGATGACATTTTCAGTTTCACACGTTAGTGCCATATTCATAAATTAGTACAACTGCATCCGACTTATAACGAAAAGTCAAGCAAGGCCAATTCATTAAAACATCACGGAACAATAAAAGGCAGGGATAATAACTGTTATAGACGCTCGTGACAAATTGGAGGAACCAATTTGTAGTGAAAAAAAAGTCGAATTTATTAGCAAGCGATAAAAGAGCAAACCAGTGCTGGGTGGCCGGGGAGGCAATGCTCCGCCACAAGCACGCAACTTTAGGTTATAGTTACATTCCTTATATACATTCCATGTATCTCTTTCTTGCAAGTCTCCGCCTTGTCCTGCTTCTTCTTTCTTCATTCGTGCAGGTCTGTCACTAGGCAGATTCGGTCTATCTTCTCAAGGACGAGTATCTTTTTTGATATAGAATGTCCTTTGATATAGAAAAATGGCAGTCTTGGTGGAGCCCATCCCGTTATCTGGTAAATTATAGTTGTTCTTTTCCCTCCTTAGCTAGTAAGTTATAGCCGTTGCCCTCTTCCCGTGACCTTTACGCACCAATTAAGAAAGTTTTGTTACTTACACAAGGCATCTGCTAACTCTCAATATGTCGCTTTTCCCTTACCGATTTCATGAACAAAGTTAACCCGTTCATTACAATAACAAAAAAGGATTCACTGCTGAAACCAAGTATACCATCCTAGACAAGCAAGTTCTTCCTGGCACCAAAACATGCCTTTGAAAACACAGTCTTCACATACCAGATATAGCAGTAATCACAAAACTAAAATCTAGAAAGCATACTATAGTGAGGTCCAACATGAGCGATGGCAAATAGACCACATGGGGACTGCTGTAACTGTTAACATCCTTGAGATTCGACTTTTTTCCAAGTCCTGAAGTTCTGACACACATCTTGGAAAAAACCAATGTGCTTCCCACTATCACATCCCAATTTCTCAGGATGATGACTCAGGTTTGCTGATTCCCACATCAGGATTAAGGTGAAACAACACCAGGGATCCTTTAACTCACAAAACTCAACTTTTATTCACTCACAACAAGAATTGGCATGAAACTATGTCAGTAAACTGTGTAACATGTGCTAACCATACATCACCAAACATATACTATATGCCTTGCTTATTTGGGGATCAGTTCAGGGAAGGAAATGAGGAGATCCCTCCCGTTGGGTCGGGAGGTTCAGAGCAGACCCCCTCACTTTCCAGACTCCTCCCTCCTCAGAGAGGAGCCCAGGGGCGGCTGGATCCACTCCTAGTCCCGGACTTGGTCAGCGGTTTATGTCTGAAGGGGCGAGGTGCGGGCATTAGGGGAAAAAAGAGACAAGAGAGAGAAAAGGGAAAGATTTCACCAGTCCTGGCTCCAGCGTTGGTCCAGTCAGCCGAGGAGTCCCGTTCTGGGGGGCTTCCGTTTGTGACCTTTTACCATCTCCACACCCCTCCTTCGGGCGGGCACTCAAACTCATTAGGCTCGTTAGGCACGGTTTGTGCTTTCAGAACCTTCGGGAAACGGGTGGGCGGGCTTGGGGATCGCCTGGGGAGTCACTTCGCCCTCCCTGCAGCTACGACCAACCTTTGATGTCCGGACGTGCGTGATGGGCGGCCCCGCTCGGCCTATCCGAGGAGGGAGCTGCGCGCCCTCCGGCCCGCCCTGCCCGCCTGCTGCTGAGCGGCCTTTCACCTTCCCGCCGTTCGGTGCGTTGCTAGGCAGGGTTCCTTGTCAGGCGGAGCGCGCCGTGGTGCAGAACTTGCCCCACCACAGTGTCCGAGACGTTAACTCCTTCAGTCTCTGACGCCCACCACCGACAGGTGGTGTTTATTCAGATATTTTTTATTGTATTTAGAGGAATCTCTTGCTGGAGAGACGTCTGGGTCAGGAGAAAAACCATTCCTTCCCATCTTTTTAGGAAATCCTAGTCTGCCAGGCTGATGATAACCTACAGATCTTCTAAAAGCGGCCCTTGAAAATATTTTAGAGCTTAAAGTTAAGGCAAGAGTGATCCAAAAGAACGTGCCCAGGTTATTCATATCTTTATCTTCAGCTCTTTAGTGTTCATATGGATCGTCTGCCTAATGAAAGAGTTTTTAGCATGCTTGATCCGTGGCCACAGGAGTCACAATTCAGACACCTATTTAAAGGTGTCTGGGATTCCAGCTGACGACAGTATCTTATCTGTCTGTTCTTAAAAGAATGGGTTGCCTAGTCTGCAGTTTCATGACAGGAGCGTGAATCCCATTAAAACCATCCTGGAGCTGACATTCGGAAGCCTGGGTTCCTTGCACTGGACGTGGTCAGAGACTGCAGTTGATACTTGAACAGCAGACATTGTCAGCACTGGTGAACATCTCATTTTATGCTTGTATGGCAATTTTTGCACCTCACTCTTCAGGAACTTAGAAAAAGAAGTGGTTGCTTTGATTTACTTTGGAGTTGTAGAAGAGATCAAGCAAAAGTGTAAATCGAAATTCTTATTTCCTTGTTCTGAAGAAGGGGAAACTTCATAATATTCTGGATCAGAGGAAACTAAACACTCCCTGTGTTACCGTGGCTTCTGAATGGCAATACTAATTTCTGTCATTTCAGAGTCATCTTTTTGAATTAGAGTTTTTTTACATCATATTGCTATCCACCTGAGCGAGGAAAAGTGTACCTGAGATTCACAGCTGAGCCAGTCTTACACAGAACTGCCCTTGGACTCTCAGATCTTAATGAAAACCTCGTCTGTCAATTCATATATAGACAATTGGCTGATCATAACAGGGCAATCTTGAGAAGGATCAATCAGGCTTCTTGGTAAACCTCAGTTAATCTTTATGTTTTGTGCAATAACCAGTGATGATCACAATAAGATGCCATGATGGCAACAAGCAGTAAGGACAGATTTCTTTGACTTTGATTGTTACTGAGTAAGATAGTATTGTACTTGGCTGGGTTTATTTGATTAGGCCCATTATCTCTTGAGTATTGACGCTGCTTAAAACCCCTCACAGCTCTGACTCTGGTAAGCATCAGATAAGCAGGAAGCTTCTCCATCTAAACCATATCATATTCTCCCAGTATTGAGCTGGTGGCTTTAATATGGTCAGGAAAAAGATGTCAGTCACAACCTTGTCACCATCCAGGGCACAATTCATGGATAAAAAAATCACCTGCTGAATCAGAGGCCAAATCTGGGAGAATGGTGCTTTCAGTTGTGTCCTGGTTTCAGCCCGGCCAGCAACAAAGCATCACGAAGCTGCTCGCTCACTCCTGCCTCCCCACGGTGGGATGAGGAGGTGAAAATATAAAGAAAAGCTCGTGGGTCAAGACAAGGACAGGAAGGGATCACTCACCAGTTATGGTCACGGGCAAAAAAGAGACTCAACTGGGGGAAGAAAAAAAAAATCAATTTAATTTTACTACCAATGAAATCAAAACAAGGATAATGGGAGGTAAACCCAAATCTTAAACCACCTTTCCCTCACCCCTCCCTCCTTTACAGTCTCAACTCTGCTCCCAATTTTCTCTGCTTCCTCCCCCCAGCAGTGCAGGGGGACAGGGAATGGGGGTTGTGGTCAGTTCATCACATGTTGTCTCTGCCGCTCCTTCCTCCTCAGGGGAAGGACTCCTCACACTCTTCCCCTGCTCCAGCGTGGGGTCCCTCCCACAGGAGACAGTTCTCCATGTATTTCTCCAGCGTGGGTCCTTCCCACAGGCTGCAGTTCTTCACAAACTGCTCTAGCGTGGGTCCTTCCCACAGGCTGCAGTCCTTCAGTCACAGACTGCTCCAGCACGGGTTTTCCCATGGAGTCATGGCCATTTTTGGGGACATCTGAAGATGCTGTTCCAGCGTGGGGTTCTCCCTGGGCTGCAGGTGGGCATCACTTGCCCCGCTCCCCTCCATGGGTTGGGGGGGGACAGCCTGCCGCCTCACCACGGGCTGCAGGGGCATCCCCTCCTCCTCCCCCGCTCCTCCTCTTCACTGACCTCACTGTCTGCAGAGGGGTTCCTCTCACATCCCACTCCCCTCTCCGCTCCAGGTTCTTCTTCTTAAATCTGTTCTCCCAGAGGCACTACCACCATCACTGATGGGCTCAGCCTTGGCCAGAGTCGGGTCTGACTTGGGGCCAGGGAAGCTTCTAGCAGCTTCTCACAGGAGCCAACCCTGCAGCCCCTTCCCCGCTACCAAAACCCTGCCACACAAACATGAAACAAGTTGTGACTGATTCAAGTAGAAAATCTCAACCTGAGGGAGTGCTACTTGCCATTCAGATTTGATGGGATCCAAACTAGCACATATGTGAAGAGGAAGAAGTGTCTCATTCTACAGTAGCAATTCTTCTGAACTGTGTGTACAGTGTAGAGCCCCTGCCTCTTCTCACTTTCCAGAATACACAGGTCCAGCAAACTTCATATTGTGAGGAGATTAATCTAGCAACATGAACACCTTCTTGCAGGTAGTATTAGAAGGTTACAAGGAAAGGCAGACCACATCTGCCCTCACAAACTCAACTCTGCAAAAGATTGTGATTGGTACTAACTTACTGATGACATTTCCTAGCAAATTAACTGAATTGTACTGCAGATAGTTTTTCAACTTTTGATGGTGGCATTAAAATTAACTGTTGTATTTGTCTGGATTTTGCTGCAAATAAAAGAATCGTGATTTTGAAAGACTGGCATAAAAGTGTCTGGATATAAAATTTTGGCAGAAATGCATATAAGCTTTTTGTTTGTGTTTTTGAGAGAGAACAGGTGATGCTAATGAAGACTGTTATGGTTAGTTACAGGCATATAACCTTGGGAAAATAAGTCTGTCTCGAAACCTTGAATATTCTTTAGTATTTTGGTACGATGACATTATATTTTCTGTATTTTATACTGTATTTGAAGCTTAAAAAAAAAAAAAAAGGAAAAGTCCAACAAACAGCACATAAAGCAGTCTGGGAAGGTATTGCCACCTTGCGTCTGTTTACTTTAAGTCTACAATTCATCCTTCATGAGTTTTTTATTCACAAAAGATAGCCAATCCATGTACTTTCTGAAAGAAAGTTGGGGGTTTTTTTTAGTGTTTTGGTTTGGTTTACTGGATTTGATCTACTTTTTTTTTCTTGTTGGATTTTTATTTTATTTGCTTATTTATTTAATTTGCTTCAAAATGTTTTAGCGTAACAACTTTTTGATCACAATACTTTTACTTATTCCCAAAGGTGAAATTCTAGTGATTAAGCCAGTAAGACTGTATTTCGTGCATATTCTCAGGCAATACTAACACTCTGGTTTAGTTCAGTTTAGTTTAGATTGTTTCCAGGTTAAACAATGAGCATTCCAAGGTACCTAAGCAGTGCCGAACTACTCGTAATTATAATCAGCCATGGTTACAAGAAGTTCTTTGTTCTGCAAATGTTTAAAATTCTGTATTTTAGAAAATTTATTGTGTCAAAGGAAACATAATCTTGCCTTCTCTATTTGGCAACAAATGCTGCTTGCAGGTGCTTCCAAGTGAGCTTTTGGATTATAGTTAGCCAAGACAAAGGTAATTTTGGTGGTATTCCTATTCTAATTGTAATTTAGGTTGCATTTAAATGAGTTGCTGGAAACTGTTTCAGGCAGAAAGACTTAAAATACAAATTAAACCAGATTAATATTGCAGTTTGCTTGATAAATAACTAGTCTTTTACTACTTAAAATAAATCATTTCCCTGACAATTGGTTGCTCAAGTTTCCTTAAGATTATAAACTGCTTTTATTTCATTTAATAGAACACTGGGGAATTTTGATAGGTGACAAGGCAAGCCATTAGTTTTGGTGTCATGATCTAGAGACATCTTTGCCAGAATACTAAATTATCCACAGAAACAAATTACTATGCTTAAAATCAATAATCTTTTATAGTAGTTCATCTTTGGTACTTCTTTTGCTTTTATTTAACAGAACTGTTTAATTTTATCTTTATTTGCACTGACTGACTGTAAAGCTTTTATGGTTAAATTACTAACTTACATTAATAAATGTTGCCAAGGAGCAAGTGTTAGTTTACAACACTACTGTGTGTGCATAACCTGATGCAGTTGTATCTAGGTTTTTATTTGAATGTGCATCATGCTTTTATTTCAGTATCATTCCTTTTTGGACTTGTGTCTGTTTCACTACTAGAGGGGTTTGTTTTGTGAAAGTCATTGCATTGAAAGTTATATTTTTATTAGATCCAGAAACATGTTGGTTGTAATCCTGCAACACTGAACTGCAACACTGGAAAACTAGGTAGTTAATTTGTTGTATGTAAGAGAAGAATCCAAAGGCTGTGGAGGTCAATGTGAATGAATTTGCTTAATAGAAAGGGAGCAGATCTGTGTTTCCTCCTGGAAAGGTGAAACTGTTCAACTGAGCTGAATTTAAAGTTAGTCAGTCTGTTCAGAACAGTCCTACCGGTTTTGCAAATTAAAAATTCAACTAGACTTTATCAGGTAGTTCCCAGATGGCTCTAACTTTGCAGGGCAACCCGATTGATTTCAAACAGGAGCTTATTTTTGATGCTATTTGCATATGAAGGCTAAGGATGCACAGTCTACATTCTTTGACCGACTGTGCACAAGCTTGACAAAAATAGTGTAACCTGATCAAAGTCCCTTGTATATGACAGGATTCTGGCAACATTGCATGTAGTCTGTTATTTGGGAAGATGAAATATTGAAGAACTGGCAAAGGTATAAAAATAATACTATAACTGCATATGTGGGTGTCTCAGCAGAATTCTGCTAAGAACAACACAGAAATTCAAACGTAACTTTCCTCCTACAGCTAGGACTGACATGGGCAGTAACAACAAAGCTGAATTTAAAAAACATTTGCAGGTCTCTGGACTGCTAACTTTGAGATGATTAACTCAGAAGGAAAGCTCTCTCATATGGGTTACAGTTCAGAAACACTGAAGCTGAGAATAACAACTGTCTTGACTGAGTTAGTCAAACAGTGACTGTTCTACGTCAAGAAAAGTGTAACTGCAGCAGCGTTCAAATTTTATAATGTAACACAGATACTTGTTTTCTGAAATATTACATCTCTACATCAACTAGGAATTACTGCAAGAGAAGCAGCACTTTTTAAAGAGCCAGGAGTCATATAAACCAAATGAAACTGGGAGAGGACAGAGTGAGCCCCAGTAGGATGTATGGTACAATGAGAAGTCTCCTATACCATGCCAGAAACATCCTAAAACAAATCAGCTAACTCTATATAAAACTATCAGGAGTTAGATATAAAACTTCACTTTAAATCAAGAGAGATTTATTTTACTGAGCCAAATTAACTCCTGCTGCAGTTCTTTTCCACTAGAGACAAGACTGTCCGTGGGTCTACACCAGGGATGAAACTATCCCACTGGATTACTGCAGCATCAATGTTTACAAAGAAGCATTATCATGATTGTTGAAAAAAGTTATCTTTGCAACATTTTAGCAAGGTTGTTTTCAAGCTGCTATTATTAAAAAATGCAATCTGGAAGGTAGTCAACATGCACGTAATTCTGCAAGGAGACACAAACCCAGTGCCAATTTTAAAAAGCAGCAGTATCTAGAAAAAAATTAGAGACTGAAATTAACAAACTGAATTTGATGTGTTTCACTTTCAAACATCTAATTTGTGGTACCAGTTCAGAACTCAGTTTAAGAATTAAATAATATTGAAGTGGTATTTGTATGTGGTTTTCCAATAAACATGCATATGTATGGCAGGGATCAGGCTTATGTGAAAAAAAATTATCAGACATGGGTGTTTAACAAATTGTTAGCAAACTACACAATCATCTGTAAGCAACAGATCAGTCTGAATTAGAGTGTTATATTTTCCCATTAAAATGTTTTATTTCAAAGAGTCATGCCTGCTTTATTAATACTGTATATGGCAGCTAGATATTAAAATACAAATCTTTTTGTTTATAATCACTATTCCTGTCAAAACATTTGATAATAAAGGATAAGACAAAATGTGATCAGTTTTAGAAAGTTGTTTTAATATTTTGGCATAGTGATACATAATGAAGTACAAATATCATGCTGCTGTTTTTATATACTACTCAATATATGAAGCACTTATGTATCCTTTAGTAGCCTATAATTTAAAAAAAAAAGTTGCTACATTACAAGATATGATGTTAAAATCTCAGTCCAGGTATTGCACATAGAGTAATTATAGAGTAAGAATTACCATTTTATTCGGGAAAAAAGTGACATTTCTTTTTTTTTGCTTCATCATGCTCATACCACTAGTTCATACCATTAGAAAAGATCGTACAATAGATATTCTTGAGAGATTTTGTGTCTATTTCTTTCCTCGTCTTCCTTCATACACATTTTAAGTTTTCTTTCCTTATATTTTATTCTTGACTTTCTCTTTTATGTCTTCTATTACCTTTCTTCTCCCATTTCTGCTTCCAAAATCAGTACCTTCTAGGTCAAGCAGTATTTACAATGGGGTGTTCCCTAACCCTTATGTAACTCAAAACAGACCTATCTGGCTCTGAGCCTCTATCCAGTCAATTTCTTTGTGGCACAGCTTTCTCTGAAGATTTTCTCTTCAAAGCTAATACATTCAAAAAATATTTTTATTTGGTTTCTGAGGCAATTTGGAGGGATGCATCTCTTTTTTCTTATAGAATTGTCCAGAGGAAGCTAAAGGGCAAAAAATGGTCCCTTTCCCATCAAGAAGGTTACCAGATGCAGAGTTTTAGCTGCTTTGTGAGCAGGGCACACCCTGCCGTTCTTCTTCATTCAAATTAATGAAAAATTCTTAGTTCAGGACATGGTTTTTTTATTTAGACTTTTCAAAAAACTTCCCTATAAACATGGGATTATTAGCACATATATTAATTCTCAGTAATGAAAGTGCAAGTACCCCATTATGTAAAACCGAAAGAAAATTTGCAGAATCACACTGAATCATCTTAGAAGGAAAAGCCCTGGTATGAAAAATAAAAACAAAAAAGCCTAGATCCTTCCCAACACATTAGAAGGTATATGGGAAGAGCATCCTCCTCTAGCAGCTCATTATATCGTGTCTTAACCAGTGAAAAAAGTGTCAGCCTTGTAACAGACCATCAACCACTGGGAATCACCCTGGGTCTTCAGGTGCCTTCTCATTCATGGCAGCTAACATTCATCTGCTCAGGATGCTGCTGCAAAAAACAAGGAAAGAAATAACTTTAAGAGAAGGGCAGATGCATCCCACTTCCATTTCCAGCTTCAAGGAAACCAGAGGACCTTCTTCTCCTTATGGAGAAGAAAACCAGTTGCATTACATGCAACTACAAAGTCTGTAAAATTTTTCATCCAGACACCATGCCAGTATCTCCTGGGGAGGTAATTCTTAAGGCTCTTCATCTGCCATTTGGTGCTGACTCCAGAGAAGCAAGTCATCAGCACAAATATCAAACTCTCTGTGAGGGGTGCACACCCGAGCTGCTGATGTGACAAAGAGGAGTTGTGGATGGAGATCAAATGCAGACAGTTTGGTTAGCTCTGTGAATCATTCAGCTGTCCCTCTCCCATCTTCAGTGGAACACTTGTCAGAATATCAGCATATGAAACTGATAGACCAGAAGATATTTAGTTTTACATAGAAAATCTGCCTCAGGTTCCTATATCAACATGGAAAAAAGATGAGGGACAACTGACCCTGGTAATCATGTACCTGCACAGGGACAGGAATCTGGACCCTAGGGGGGAAGTCTGAAAGTGTTGTGAGTGAACCTGCATGCCAGGTCCAGCTGGAAAATCCTAAAATACTACAAAAATGATTCCCAGAGAAGAAAGCTGTGGATGTCTCTTCCAGGAGGCCTCAGACTCTGTTGATTTCCTTCCTACTAGCCTACTGCTTGATGCTAAGCCACTGATAGTGAAAGTATTTAGAAAAAAAGATTGTGCAAATAGACCACAGGGATCGAGGTCATAGCTTTTATTTGGCCTTCCAGTCCTTTGTTCCCAGAACATAACAGTTTAATTCCATCAGAAAAGGACATAATTTTCTCAACAATAGATTTTGGTATGCGGCAAACTGCCACACACAAACCTGGGAAGGTGGAAAAAGGAACTGCAATTGCAAAACCAAATAACATTTGGTTGGAAGAGGTTGACAAACAGCATTTATAAATTGGTGCTGCACACTCAGCTCTGTATTTAGTCTCTAGCCTAAGTGACTGGATTTTTAAGCATGCTGAATGCTACAGCTTCCATTGCACTTTGTATACTAGGAAAACTATGGATCAAAGATCAAGAACATGCTAGGTACTACGTTTTTATTTGCTGTTTATTTATTACGGTTATCTAGCCTTACTTATTTAAAAAAACCCACAAAACAGTTACCAGTTAAGAGTTTGAAAAGGAGCATCTTTTGTTTACAAAGGTTTTGCACTTAGCTTGCTGATTGCTGACATTCTTTTGTCCTGGCAGGTTAATTTATAGGAGAATAGTCCAAATTGTACTCCCCCTCTTAAGCTTTATGAAAAGTAAGAAAACTGTGGAAAAGAGCAACTTTTCAAAAAGTTGAATTTAGAACAAGTTTCTGTAAATGTAGTGATGGAATAGTTAGAAATGTTTCAGTGTCAGGTGTGCCATTTCATTGACTTTTT
This sequence comes from Astur gentilis, assembly GCF_929443795.1. Taxonomy (NCBI): domain Eukaryota; kingdom Metazoa; phylum Chordata; class Aves; order Accipitriformes; family Accipitridae; genus Astur; species Astur gentilis. Next base: position 64,824,839 of record NC_064919.1, read on the forward strand.
TTCTCTCCTGGTAATAGTTACACTTCATGTAGAAGGAACCAATAAGGACCTTTTTCCCCCCCCTTTTTATGGAAGTTAAAATCCAGGTCATAGACTATAGCTTGTTATATTCTTTTTATCGAAAGGTTTGTCAGATCTATGAAGGCCAATCTATTAATAAAGGCTCCTAGATAGGATGTGTAAAACTGTAGGGCAAAGCAAAGTTGAGAACCTTGATTTGTGTAACTGAATGCCAAGACAACAAACCAATTTACCAGTCAAGCATAGATCTCTCCCTGGTTTTATGTTAAATCAGTTCCAGTTACTCTAAATAATATTGACTTATTTGAAGCAGGGCCATGAACATGGGTCTCTCACATGTCAGCTTAGTGGTCTGGATGTACAGTTTAACAGCAGATTGTATTTTGTCTCATTGTTAAATGGGAAGATGCATGAATTTTTTTAATCAGATGAACCACTTCCTTCTCAACTTCACCATCACTATTCCTAAACTCTTAAACCCAAAGAAAGGACGTGAAAACTGTGGCCATCATAAGAGACTAATCATCACAGGTGGACATAAGCCCAAAGATTTGATCACAGGTGGATAAGCCCAAATTTGAGGAGTCTTTATGGCCCCAAACACAAATGGTATATGGGAGAGGAATGAAACAGCAGTGGAGGCAGTGCAACCTGAAAAGCATTTGGCTTGGATAAAGACTCTTTTCTGTTAAACCATTATTTTATTCAAGAATAATTGTGAGTAAAATTGACTCTAACTTATATGGGGTAGACATTAGAATATGAATGTCACACAGAAAAAAATCCCAAAGTTCTTGGTCTAAAAACACAATGGAAAAATCGCTCTTTATTTTCTATTTTCTATTTAATTTCAGGGATATGCATAAGGATTCTGATTCTTTCTTTTACTGTCAAGTTAGCATACATTCATCTCAATGTTAGCATACCATTTAATGGATTGTTCCATCTTGCTTTGACATAAAAAGGATTTGTAGGAATAATGGAAACTGGAGACAGTTACAGAACCCTATGGGTCAAAATTAGATGAGTAAAAATAAAGAAGCCAATGCTATATCATTGAAAACAAACAAAATTACCTTGAATTAATTGTTTACAAAATCAGAGAATCATGCTTCTGCTTCTGTAATGGTTGCATTTTAGTATTGATCTATTAAGCCAAAGTTGTTGATATTTATTCATCTCCTATCCAGTATCCATCAGGCTTACAACACACATGGCTAGTTTATAACATAATCTAATTTGAGATAAAGATACTAATTCTGCAACTATGTTTTCTCTAGAATAAATGGACATCAGAGGACTCATAAACATGCGGGTTAAATAAATGTCTGTTGAGTCACACAGCCAAAGTTGGTTCGCTTTAGTGGCACTTATTTTAAACAATCACAAGAAAGGGATAGAATGATTCTTCCATATGATGTTTGATGAATCTTACGTAGTCCCAGGAACAGTTGAGAACCTTAACTAAAATTTATTTTCATTAAGTTAAAGTAACTATTCAGACTATTTTCCTCTTCCATTCCTATCTAGAAAATCTGCGTTCAGTTCAGATTTGCTGCTTAAACATGCACATTGCTACAGATTTCAGTAATTTAGGAGAGAAATGAAGCAGTGCAATCGGATGTGGGTTGGCGCAGGTAATAGCCAAAATTATTGTTGATGGCATGTTAGGTTGGCTGTATCTGCCACTTTTTCCATCTCACTGGAACTTCCTTTTAGTACTATGAAGGAAAGGAAAGCAAAGCATCATTTTCAGTAAATTTATTGATGGCTAAGATCCCTTTCTGAATCCAAGCTGTCCAAATCATAGGAGTTCAGTGTTGAACCAGATAGAAAGCTTAGTATATAGGGGCAGGAGGAATTTAAATTTAGTAGCTGCTGTGTGCCAAGAAAATAGTCATTTTTCTTCAGGGAATTGGTTTAGTCCAGCACATTGGCAATGGGTAAGGGGAAACCTATTTTGCTTCCAGCTGGCCAGTCTATGACTCTATGCTCAGGGGTTTAAAGTACTATGCTGCCTGATGTGGGACAATTGCCTGATGATCAAGTGTGAAGTTGGGAAATACAAATTACCTACTCTGACAGAGCTGTAATATTTGTAGGGAGATTCTGATCTTGTTACCAGTATTATGAAAAAACAGTTAAGTATGTCTATTTTAGTAAGATAACAGGAAGAAAGATGGATAAGAAGTATATCCAAAAAAACCTGTATTTTAAAAGGGGAATTCCTTTTAATTACTTTCATTTTTTCCCAAAGGGTAAAAAGCAGTGTTTGTTAATCATGCAAATTACCTTCTAACTATACAGTTAATTAGTCCCAGTTAAATTTGACTGTTTAAAAAAAAAAATCATTTGTGTAATCTAGACTACTTTTATTCAGCCTCAAAAGCAGAACAGCTTGCTGCGAGGGCCTGTACACCTGTCTCAAGTGCTGAATCTAAACCAGCTAATCAGCAACAGGAGAGCCCTTTCCCCATTCTCAGCTATAAAAATTTCTTGATTGTAAATCTACAGTGCTTATAAGTTCACTACTGTCAAACCATCTGAACGTTTCAGAAAATGCTTATTCAAAAACAAAGATGAGAAAAACTAGAAATCTCAGTTTAAACACAGTACTTCAACCATAAGACAAGATCAGTTTGGGTTTTTTAAGAGCAAAGTATTATTTTATGGAAATTTTAAAGGATTAATTTAAATAATAGTCCTGCCCACCCTCCCAATACCATCATATGCATGTTTTACATTTATACATACATATTGTTTTATGAAAAAAATCTATATTTAAATCTATATTAATAGACCTGAATAAAATAGTTTAAATTTTTTAATATGCATTAAAGTCACCAAGCCTGTGTGCCAACTAATACACAGTAAACTGTTTCTCACTTGTGATAAGTTGTTTAATAAGCTAAGAGGTAATAACCACTGGATTGGACACACTTGCACATACTTACCGTTAATATTCCTAATGGATCTCAGAGGTCAGGGGGAGAATTCACTTTCTCCCTGAACAGGATCAAAGAGGGAGACAGAATTAGGATAGCCCTGATGCATTGTTGATCCCGCTGCTGATGGTAGTTTGTTGTCAGTGGTCAAAGCACAGCATTCATTGTTGTTGATCACAGTGACATTGTCTCACTTGAAAACATTGTAAGATTCAGTAAGTTCATTGTTAGTATATTACATACTTATGTGCTTCATAACCAAGAAGACATAAAAAGTAGCAATGGTCATCTTTTTCTACAGATTGAGCGATACAAGATTCATTCCTGTGTTCCATGTAAAATACATAACCTGGAACAACTAGGAGAACTTCTGAGATGCTTAAAGGCCTAACCATTAGCAAGGGGCACAAGACACTTTGGTAGCAATGCATCCATCCAGGCACATTTACTAGGACACATGCCATGTTTAATAGCACAAGCATGATTAGTTTGCTTTGAGAAAAACAGTTGTAGTATCTAATCATACTTTATAGAGAGTGTGGGCATTTTGTAACGCAGAGTTCTGTTCTCAAGATGAAAAAAATCTTTTTCTGCACATCATATTTCATCAAATTCTCTAGATTTTTGAACTAAAAATAAAAGCACCTAGCCTCTGTCTTAGTTAGAGAGCAGAGATTAAACAAACAAGCATTAAACTTTTTATTTTCAAAACTACAGTTGTACTTCAGAAAAATTATAGTAATGTGTTTTACATCTTTGGTAAGAAACCGTGTAGCTGGTAAGAGATCTGTGTGTAGTTTTACTGTAGAGCAGCACACGAGGAATGCTGGCCTGCCCTGCCTATTCTGAAAGTTTTGCATGAGGCATTTTAAGCTTCTGAATTTCTTTTTTCCATGGAGTCTCAGAAAAAAACTTTGTAGAGACAGTGCACAAAGTGAATTCCCCGGTATTCTTTTGCAGTTAATTTGTTTCATCCCCCAAAAGAAAGACCCCAATAGAAGAGTATTCATTCATGTGCAAAGCCGAGAATCTGGGGCAGAACAAGAGCAAAGGTTACCCCTGCACCCTCCCCCCAAGCCTATTCAGAAAGAATCCCAATTCTGTTCTCACCTCTGAAAGTCAGACATTGTATCTGGGGACAGAAAAAGGGAATGGCCCAGGGACAGCTATTCGAAAATGAGAAATAAAAATACTGTGTGTCTAGACTTTAAATAGAAATGACAGGCTATACCCACAGGTGGTGCATAAAATTAACGATACTTTAGAAAAGGTACGAGCCTAGGTTAGGGGAATAAGCAATCTTGCCATGGCGGAAGTAGCTGTGAAATACCTCATATCTATAATTACTAAAATGTACTTCGGCCTGATTTAAAATTTGTACCAGCTGAACTGAAGGTGTGATGTTGCACAAATGTAAACTATTTGAGTTACACAGATCGTTGAATTATGAAGTAATTAATGTTTAATTACACCTAGGTCCCTTGTAGTCCCATTTGATCTCTTAGCAAATACCATCAATAGCTGGTAAAATGCAAAACTAGACTTTCAACTTCTGCACTGCTCTGGATGAGCGTTAACTGGCTTAGGAAACAGGCAAACCTTTAAGTCCTTCTTTTAAAGACAGCAGAAAAAATTCACCGTAGATACACACTTGCAAGTGGGATACCTCTGTCTGTTTGTACTCCTTATGTGTGTACCTGATTGCCCTTGTAAATACACTGTTAAGATGGCTGCAGGTACTTACCATTAGCCAAACTTTATACAGACTGGCAGTACTAGAAGAGTTATTTTTATAACTAAATCTATGCAGAAAACTGTTCATGCAATAATTTATATAGGAGCTTACTCTATTTATTGCCAGATAACCTAATCTGTAGATGAACTTGTGTAGATTTATAGATGGCTGCAACTGTGGATGCAATGAGCTAAAAATAAATGTCCAGCATTTTCTGCAAGCCTGTAGATTTCTTTAGCTATTACTCCATTTGCTTTGAGCACTTTTATTTTGGCTGACAAATTTCTTGATATACTATTAATTACAAAGTTTCCAAAAATAATACATAGACGTTATTACCACTAATTGAGTTTCAGGTGTGGTGGGAATAGAGTGGGGGTTTTAGGGATTTTTTTAAAGAAAAACTGAAGTTAGGAGAAGTTAGTCTTTCAGGAGCTCAGAAGGTTGCTGCTAGAATCAGCCTGAATCTGTATCAGAGTTTCCAGTGATGACCACATGGAGGATGAGGCCTCTTTTGATCTTGGCTCATCATGTAAGTACAAACACAGGAACAAGTTGCTTTTCCCTCCTCCTTTGCCCTCAAACATCTGTGAACAGCCACACACCACCATTGTCATATCACTGGATGGTTTTATGATTATTTCATGTTAGAATGCAAAACTGATAGCGTATACTGTAGAAGTCTATTGAACCATAATATTAAGCATCCTGAAAGTTTCTGAGAAAAACTGAATCTTATCCTTTTCCAGTATAACTTACGTATTGATGCAAATAATCCTTTAATGTCTATAGCAGGAACAGAAGTACACTAAACCCAGTTCATATTTCAGTTCACAGATCGTGCCCAGAATATAGGCCTGTAACTAAGAAATGTAATCTTTTGACTCCTTAGAAACAAAAAGTTGTCTGTGATTTTAATGCACAGCTGAGTTTTCAGCAAAATGTGAAGAAGAAATTTTTGATGCTGGAAAACTTACATTGTGACCTTTGATCTTTTACTGAAACGCCTTTATTTTATCTTTAGACTGTAACAGTACACTTTGAACAAATAATAAGCAAAAATACATGCAAGACTGAATGTATTTCAAGAATATGTAGTGGAATAACAGAAGATTCATAGGACTAAGTCTTACGAAAGGGTTATATAAATTTCAACCATCATGGTATTTGCTTTTGGTCCCAGGCTTTGTACAAGTGGCAGAGAGCTTTGAGAGGTTCACTTGATAAATAGCTGCAGTCATTAGGAGGGGAACAGTAACTGTTCTGTTTGGGGACTTCTTTTCTTTTCCAGTTCTTTCATGGGAGATCACTGCTCTCACAGCAGAGCAGCTAAATGTAATATATGGATGCTCCTGAGCTGCCTCAGTGTGAAATCCAACAGCATAGTGAACTCTGGTGGATACCTGTGAATGCCAGTGGATTACAGTGGAAATTAGTGAGAAGTGGGAAGTGCTTTTAAGTTAAGTCGCTTACAATTTGTACTGAAGAAGTTGAAGACTGCTCTTAACATAAAAATTGCTGCTGGGTCATACCAAAAGATTCATCTGGCCCTAGATTTTGCCTCCAAGAGTGGCTACAAGGGGATAACTATGGTTAACTGGGAAAAGAACGGGGCAAGCGTATATGGCAGTTCCCCTTTCTACTCTCCAGTTTCCAGTGTCTAACCAGTTCCATATTAGGGACATATATGAGGGTCCGAGCCCTTAGTGCCACACAAACCATCTTCATGCAAAACCAGCCAATCCTAAATAAGCTGGAAAAGGGAAATTTAAAGGGGCCTTAATAAACCCCTTCCAGGCAGAACACTGTCTTCCCTAAATAAGAAGCTGTTAGTACTGTGATAATCCTGTAAGAAAATGAAAAATGAAGTTACTTGTGAGATAAAAGGAAAGAAATATATTTACTAACCACATTCACGCAACACCTTACTGTGCATTCACAATAAGTCTTTCCATTTTGGAGGGATACCGAAAAGTTACAAGAGGAGAGGTGAATTTTTTTTTTCCCAATTCTCTTCAAACTATTGGCTTAACAGCTTTCATTAAAGATAGTTCCATTTATAGACTGTTGCAAGGTACTGTGGTAGAAAGAATGCCAGAAAACCATCTAAATTAGACAAAGTTGTAATTTGTGTCCAAAGCAGTATGCACTGTATGCTCTGGAGTCTTTAATAAATCTTTTCCAGCTATACAGTCCAGGAATATGGAAAGGAAAAGTCCAATTCTTTCCATTCGAAATAAATCTGTGCTCATTTCATGATCCAATTTTACAATCTCTGACATTAGTGTATGTGTTCATGCTTTTATAGAAAGCATACCAATAAAAGGGGAATCACCACATAGTTCAGCAGATGCTAAATGAGCAGTCTGTGATGCTCATCAGTATGACTACCGTAATTCTCCTTCAATTCAGAAACTAAACAAGTCGCTCAGGCACCTGAGACCGAGGTGCCTAATTCTGCACTGGGAGTGTCATTCCTAGTGTCAGACTGCAAAATGCTGCAGTGCTGTGCATGGTAAAAGCCAAGTCTTCTTGTGAGTTAATTCCAGATTTCTCATTCTAAAATCAAAATAACTGAATTCTTATGTATTTGCTAAGATTTTCTGCATAGCTTTTATGTTTCTGTGTACACTAATCTTTGAGGAATACCATTTGCCAAATTTTTCCATGGAGATTTTCCATACACATTTTCCACATACTGTACAATTTGTCTCAGCTTTGTTCTCCATAAGCCTTACAGATTGTTCAGATGTTATGAACAACTTTCTCTGGAAATAGGAAAATAAAGAAAACAAGAATACACAGAAAACCTCTAATACATATAGGTGGAAAATGCTCTCTTTAAACAGTTATGCCTACTGACCTAATCTTCTTTCTGGAAGATAGACAAAGCAGGAAAAAATACTCTGTCTTTGAAATAAAACAACTCACTCAGATGAGCTACCTCTTCTTTTCTGCTTACTACTATTCCTGTTCTACTGTGGGACTGTATTGTTTTTTCTATAGTTTCTGCTTTAATCTTAATAAGGATAGGATCAGTTCCATCTTAACGTGCCTGCAAAATTTGAGGCCAACATCCATTCTGCTATAGGGATTCCCTAATCAGCTTGAGTAGTCTAGGATTCCTCATCTCAGGTTTATTAGAGAGAGATTTAGTCTTACGCCTCCCACTGTCCACCCCTCCCACGTTTTGAGCAAGCTCTGAGCATTACTCTCACCACATTCATATTCTCTGATCTTCTCTCTGCCCGGCGTCATCTGTGTTCCACCAGGGAGGAAACCGGCCAGGATTTACTGGAGGATGCCAAGCTTACATGAATTTTTCCAGTTTTATTTCCAAATCTTATACCAAAATAATCGGGTTAGCCAGGTTCACAGGGTCTTGCAGGAACAAGGAGGCTTGGGTGATGATAAACCCTGCATCAGCATAACACATACAGCTGCTGGCAGGGAGCAGCCTGGAAAAGGATGGTCTACCATCCTGCCTTTCGTAAGGCTCTTCGTATTTAAATGAAGACATTCTTGGCAATATCCGCATTGCTGGGCAGAAGTGGCCTCAAAGCCATTCTTGAAGGCAAATGCATCCCGTGAATTTTGTTTTAGAGGGCCATCAAGGACAGATCAACTCAAAAAGGGTGCATTTTCCAGTTGAAAGTACACTTTGATATGCATTCTCTCTCTCTGAAATACAATGTGCCAGCCACAATAGTTCCTAGTTCTGATGGCAAGTGGTTGGTATTATGCTGAACACAGGGACCAGGATAATTTCTACAGACGTTTTTACATCTCTTCCTGCAAGGGGAGATGAGATTTGTAAGAGATCTGAATTCAGGCTATTTACAAGGAAATGTCAGTGGAAGATACTGGATCTCAATAGCACCGTTACCTTCAAGCACCCCTAGAATCTTTTAATTCAGGGGACTAAAAGCCCTTATGCACATCAAGAGCTTTCCTCCCTATAAGCAGATAAAAGCATGCAACTGATATCACATATAAATGCAAGGTTATAATGTATTATTTTTTTCAGCTATCTGGTCAACCAAAGTATTTTAGCAAGCATATTTATATAATCTATAACATCATTTTATATTTAATTTTTAAAAATTATTATTTTCTCCCCAATACTGCTGGCATATTTCTACATATGACAGGTTATTATGCTCAGGTCTTCACTGACCAGGTAAAAATATATCCTGGAAAAACCCATACTTTCAAGCATGTCCATCCAAATGTACAGGTAACAAGAATCTCAACTTACAGAAGTGCACCGCTCACCGAAGACTTGTAGTTTTCTCTCTTCCATATTTATTTCAGATAAAAGCAAGATTCCTGGAATCAACCCCAAATACCTCCAAATATATCCAGCAATGTTAAACTGAAGTGTAATATAAATATTTATTTAAACCAAAAATTGTGCTTGCCAATCTTATCAGTTGTTGACTGACGTACTAAAGGATTCAAAGACCTAAAGTAAAGAGGGCTTTAGCTAACTACTTTCATGGTCAGCGGAGACTAACAAACTGGTTAAGACATGGAGTAATATGCTCTGTCCTCAATAAATGCGTAATCTTGTCCAGAAACCCTTCTGAGACACTGTTGCCCAAATGGTTTATATATATTATGAGAATTCATGGTAGAATTCCTATCCTTTTTACAAAGACTTCTACTTGCAGCAAAGAAAAATTTATGCTAAGAATCTGCATACGTTTCCGTGCAAGTTTCTTTTCTAAAAAAGTTGCAATCATAAGAAAATGTATATAGATATTATTTGAGCTGATGGAACAAAAATAAGTCATCACATAAGCTCACTATTTTTATCTGGATGAGGTTCACTCTGAAAAATTATTTTATGCAATAAAGCAAAACAGGTAAGTCAAACTGTATTGGGAATTCTGTCAGAAATCCTAATCACAGATGGTCAGGAGTTTTTTAACGGGAGCCAAAGCTTTTCCTGGTAATATACCAGTTTTGACAAAAATTGCTATTGGAAACGTTTTCTCAGCTCCAACAGCGGGTGTAGGCAAGAAAATGTAGTTGTCTGGGTCAGGGAATAAGTAACTTGGTCTGAGCAAGCAGCTGGGTTTTGCAGAGCCCATGTATCTTTGCTTTGCTTGATTTAGAGCAAAGGGAGTTGAACCCACGTGAGGGCCCTAACCAGACAGCGATAAGCCGTCTTTCTTTTTAGCTTGATGAGTATTTAATCAGTTATACACAGTGGAGCAGCTCCAGCCACGGAGAGGCCAGTCTCCCACACCAGAATAGTCCCCAGCCTAGCCGTCAGACAGCAACGTGAGCATTCCCCAGTCTGATTCGGGCAGGGTCTGATTTGAAGGCAGGTCTCCCAAATCCCGTGAGGATACCGTAAGCATGCCGCAGTTGGCTGCGATGCGTGTCTGTCTGTTCAAAAGGTTATTTTTGGTCCTGACGCAGAGTGGGGAAAAACCCCCTCTCTCTTCGCAATCGGTCCTTTCGAAAGGATAGGCTCGCCCCCTTCTCCGTATACGCCTCTGAGTTTGCAGAAAGGGTTGAGCGGAACCTGTGACCGTGCCTGTCCGTGGGGACAGGGGATGGGGCTGAGGCGCCCCTGGCTGCATCTGCCGCAGAGCTTGCTCGGCGAGCGTGGTTTATCCCGGCCATCATCCCACGCATCAAGCCGCTGCAGGAGCAGGAACTCTGGAGTATTAACAAAAACCGCTCACCTCAGCAGCAGAAATGCCCCTCTGAGTGAAGCAGCCGTAGCCCCCAAAGCAGCCATTCGCTACCCCCGCAGGTACGCGACGAGGAAGAGGAGGCGGGGAGGAACTCGCTCCCCGCGTGTCCCCGGGGAGGAGGGGGGGCCGAGCCGCCAGCAGCTCCCCCCCGCCCCCCGCGCTCCCTCCCCGCCCGCCGACGCGGGATGGCGCCCTCGGTACGAGCAATTAACCCGCCGGGAGCAGGTTGGCGCCGTGTTTCCAGAACACGGCGTTTCTCCCTCTCCGAGCGCCCGTGTTCCTAGGGCGCGTCGGTCGGTTTTCAATGCGGTGGCTCGTTCCGCCACTCCCCGCACCGCTGTAACGCTAGTTTGCCCAACGACTGTAAAAGGACCTCACAAGTAAGTGCTAGTGCGGAGGTTCAGCACCGGTGGCGGCAAGTGCGACTAGCTTTCTAGGGGGTCGGGTGTGCTTATTTTGCTAGAGCTACTGTCGAAAGACATTCCACATCCTTAGACGTAGAGCCTAATTCCGCTAGAGCAGCGCTTCATTAGCGGGAGGTAAGCATGCGGCGTTTATCTGGGGAGGTGACTGCCAGCCCCGGGTCCGACTTCTCCATCTCTGGGGGCAGGCAGGCAGCCGGCCCGTCCTGACCACGAAGGGTACGCGGCGGGCTGTTGGCTTCTGCAGGCTGATCCTGTTCTTTCCATCCTCGGAGAAGTCCCGGAGCTGCTACGCTCAGGGACCTTCGCCTGCAAATCCTTTCACAGGCCAGCCAACTATGACAGATTCACCGGAGGAATTACACCTACTACCTCCGGCTCGGGAGGAAAACGAGCACCCGCACCGTTTGGGAAACACTCTTAGCAGAAGCTCGAAACCCGAGAACCTCGATTCAGGAAGGGGGTGTGTGGTTTTGTTTTGGGTTTTTTTCTTTTATTTTTTTTTTTTTTCCTCCCCCTCTCTTTTTTTTGGCTATAGGAAATTAACTCGGCGGTTAGGAGAGAAAGTCTCGGATTCCGTCCGTCCGCCCCCCCTCGCTTGCCTCGGGGGACACAAGCGGTCCCGCGGACTGCCCGCGACCCGCTGCCGTGCCCACCTTCCTCCCGCTCCCACATGGGGGCTGGCGATGCCGCGACGCGGCCGCCCGCTCTGGCAGGCCCCGCCGCCCCCCCACCCGAGCCCGGTGCCACCCGGTCCCCCGCCGCAAATAAAAGCGAAAGCGCTGCGCGCGGGGCCGCGCCCGGCCCGGGCGGGACCCCCGGCCGGACCCCGCTGCGGTGGTCACCCCGCTGCCGCGCGGGCTTCGGACGCCGCCTGCCCTCGGCTGGAAACGGTGCTAGTTTTTTTTTCTTTTAGTCAGGCCCGTTATGGGGCGCGAACCGGGCCGCCGGCGGGGAGGGGTAGGGGAGGAGGGCACCGCCCCGCCCCGCCCCGCCGCCCACCGGTAACGTCCCGGCCCGGCGCCGGCCGCCTGCACACCGGGGCTGCGGGCAGCGGTGGCACGGCCGTCCCCGCACCTCCCTGCGGCCGGGCTAGGCTCGGCCGGGCTCCCCGCTGGCGGGCGCCGAGCGGGGGGACGGAGAGGGTGTCGCCCCGCGGGACGGGCCGCGAAGAGCGCGCGGCCTCCCCGCCCCCCTCCGCCGCTTTTCGTTACCCCGACTGTACCCCTGCCCTCCCCCCGCCGCCGCCACGTGACGGGGCGCGCATGCGCGGCCGGCCCGCCGGCCCGGGGCACATCTGCAGGCTGACGTCAGCGTGCTCCGCGCCGTCCCCCGGGCGAGGCTGCCAAGGCTCCCTGCTGCCGCCGCGCTCGGCTTGGCCGGGGGCCGGCAGCGAGAGGAGGTCTGGGGCTACTTCAACCAAACTTTCCTGAGTCCTTCCTGCTCTGCTTGCCTTCCCTCTCCCCCCCCCCCCCCCCTCCACCCTCTCTGTCTCTCGCTCCCCCCCCCCCCTCCGCCCCCCACCCCCCCGAACTCAGATGATATTCACATGGTATTTTGCACAGAGGAGGCTGCTCAAGAGGAGGGCACCCACCCCCACCCCAATATAAGCCTGTTTTTCCTTCCTTCCTCTCCCCCCTCCCCCTTTTTTTGTTGGAAAGACAAAATGTGCAGGGTGATAGGTTGGGTGAATTGATGGCATCCTTCCTCCTGCCAAGCCAGCCCGTTTTCTAAAATCCCCTTTTAGGAAGGCTAGAGAATTTTACTCTCTTGGAGAATATAAGCCTGATGGTTGCTTGCACAGAGGGGAAAAGCAGAGAGGAATACGGGAATCGTCCTGTGCAATCTCTATTGTTTGAAACTTACTTTATATCAGAAATTGAAGATGAAAACGGTAAGGAAGATTTCACGCTATTCACTGAAACTTTTTGCTTTTCTTGTGTCCCGAATAATGGTGCGTGCAGGACTTTGGGGAGCGGGGGGAGGTTTATATTGCATTAGGCGAGGTGGATTTGGAGTAATTTCAGACAGAAACCTTTGAGGATGGGGGAAGGGGCTGCGAGGATTTTCAGCCGAAGAGAGTAGTGGTTTATGAAATACGGTCTCGAACGGTGGTTTTTTTTGGTTTTTTGTTTTTTTTTTTTTTTTAGGTTTTTTTTTTTTTTAGGTTTTTCATACTTTTAACACTAAGTCGTTGGTAGAAGGAGGAAAAAAGAGATAATAAATCAAAAAACAGATGAAAACCAAAGCAGCCCCCAAGCCCCAACGACAACCTACAGCTACTCCGGATTGCTTTAACTTTAGGAATCCCGGCGTCGGGTCGGGTCGTGCCGTGTCCGGCGTTGTCCGCTGCAGCGGTCAAGTCGGACAAGTGCATATTTTGTGCCGGGGCTCGGAGGGTCGGGTCGGCCGCCGTCCCGCAGCCCGATGCTGGCGGGGATGTCGGGCTCTCGCCGGGCTCATCAGGAAGATGGAAGCGTGTGGTTTTGATTTACTTCGAGCCGCTTGGGGTTTGCCAGACTCTTAACCCCGCGGAGCCGTGTTCATCGGTGTGTGTCTGTCTCCGCAGCGGCCCGGGGTTAAAAGGGACTTTGTTTGGTGGGAGGAGGTAAGTGGGCTCTGGCTGCCTGGCGATGTGTGTGCGGGTTTTGTCTTCGCTATTTTCTTTCATTGTTGTACAAGAGAGAAGAGAGAGAGGGGGAGAGAGAGAGAGAGGGAGAGTCAGAGTCAGACTCTTGTTTTTATTTGGGCTGCCGGTGCAACGCGTTTGGGCCAAACGCCAAGTGTCTGGGTCACACGCGTTTTATCCAAATAGATTCAGCGCTGCTGTCTGGAAATGGGCTGCTGAAAGTTAACTTTAGGATCAACTCCACCACAGCAACCAGACTCTTCCCTTCAGCCTCTCTAGGGAGGAGGGCTTTTTTTTTTTTTTTTTCCTTCTTCCCTTTTTCCTTCTGAATTTTCTTTGAGGGATGTGTGTCTGGCGACCTCCAACTGGCTTCAATACTAGGAATTTTTAACTTTTTCTGCGTGCAGACGTGTGTACATAATATGTATGCGTATACGTGTTTGGGTTGTATGCATAGCCATGTATTTTTCTAGTCTGTTGACTTTTTGGGTGGGTGGGTGTGCGTTTGCTTTTTTGCATCCTCTCCCCCCCCCCCCCGCAGTGACAGCTGACCGCCGGGCAGGGCCGGCGGGGAGCCGTGGGGCTGGGGGGGCTGTTCATACGACTGCAACCCCGACCCCCTCCGGGGGGGGGGGGGGGCCGCCGGCCGGTCCCGCCGTCCATCGGGACACGCACAGCAGCAATTCTACCCTTCGCGCCTCGTTTTCTGATTAATTTCCGGGGAGGAAGGATCCGTCCTTTCCCTTTGTACGTGTCCCCCACCCCGCCACCCCCCGGCCCCCGTTTCTTTTCACCGAGCCCCTTCCCGGCGCTGTCTGCGCGTCGCTGTTTTCGCCTGGGGAGCTCCCGAGGGCCACGGCTAATCCCCGGCTTTTCAAGCCCGGCAACGCTTTTCACGGCCAGCCCCGATACCTGTAATTGAATTTGTGTGATTGATGCCCGCCTCCCGCCCGCCCTCTCTCCGCATTTCCTTAGCAACCACTCGTACTGCCGGCGCGGACGGCCGCCCCTGGCCGCGCCTCACCGCGGCGCTGCCCGCCGCCCGCCCGGGCTGGGGAGGGCGGGAAGGCGGCGGGCACCTCCACAGGCGACGCGGGGGCCGAGCCCGCCGGGGGGGAGGGGGGGGCGTCGTGACACCACCACACCCCCCCGCCGGCCGGGAGTGGCGGGGCCGTTTCCCGCGCGCCGCGGAGCTCGACGCGTTTGTCGCTTCCCTCGACCCGCCCGCTCCGCCCTGAAGCGTAACCCCCCGGTTGGTCTGGGTGATGCGGCGCTGCGGTGTCGTGTTGGTTCGGCACCTCGGCTGCTGCCGGGAGACCTCGTGATCGTCGTCGTCGTTGCCGCCGCCGCCGCCGCGCGCCGGAGCCTGCCGGTTCTGTGGTGGACGTCCCCCGTGTGGAGACCCCGGAGCGAAGCGGGTTGTGGCAGTCCCCGGGGGGAGGGGGCAGCAAGTGTGGTGATGCTCTTGGGGCAGCGGGCTGCTGGCAGCTTGCCTTTCCTAAAACTTCAGCCACCTTCAGTCGAAGGGACCCTCTCGTTGCCCAGGGCGCCTTTGCTTAGAGGGAGGCTCCCTCGGTGACTGGCCTGAGCAGTTTGGCAGGTCACCTCCCCGCAATCCACTTCCTGCCCCAAAGTTTTCCCCTGTGTGTTTATGGCCTTTTTTCTCCTCATTGAGTTGCAGTGGGTAGGAAGCTCGTGGCATCAGGGACGGCACTGCCACTCTGGTCATCAGTGCCTGCACAGCAGTGCCAGTGCCATGCACCTGCTTTGTCGTCGGCATCCTGGATTTTGAAAAACATCTCGTACTTTTTCTTTGCTGGTGGGCAGAACTTTTATAATTAGGTGGGAGCTGTGGTTTTAGGTAGCAGTTCAGGACACGGAGCCACACCTGCTCTTGGCAGTGGGTGAAGGTGTAGTTTAGCCACGAGGGAGAAAACACTTCTCACTGTAAGCTTAGTGTTGACCAAATGTGTCATCTTGACAACAGTGAAAAGTGGAATGCTGACTAAATGCTACCGAGGAAGATGGGAAAAAAAAAAAAAGGGTACAGACAGTTTACGCTTTGAGGTTCCTACCAAACTTCATACTGGAAGTACTATATCTGGAGTTACCCGTCCGTTAACTACTCTTTAACTTACCCTTCACACCCGTTAACTACTCCTTAACTCAGAGCATTAATATAGCTACGCGTGGTCTGCTTGTATCAATGCTCAAGCTGGCTATAATACTTTTGGAAAGGAGGTTAAAAATTCTGCTGAAGCTTCCAGCAAGCTTAATGTGAAAGGAGATTTTTCTTGTGTGAAGCTTGGTATGAGGGAGGCCATTTCACACAGACCCCTGCAAAGACCCTAGGTGTGGGTGTCTGTTGGACGCTGTTGACCAATGCCCACCCTGTGGGCTGTTGGTGTCTAAACAATGGGCACTGTAGTCTGTGTCTAGTATTCTGAGCAACCTAGCTCCTTAGGTACTACAGTTGCAGGAGATCTTAATGTTAGGATAACTTATTATCAACCAAACAGGCTGAACATGAGCTCCCTGTTACAATTTTTTGGCTAAGTAAAAGCTGTGAGGCAATGTTACCTCTATATATGGCAGTAATGAGCCATTACCGGACTACAGCGTCCAATTCTGGTGTCTGTGCATGAGAAGGGATGCTGACAAATTGGAAAGGGTTCAGAAAAAAACTGCAGAAGTATTCAGACATCTGGAAACTGGATTGTACAGCATGAGGTAAACCAAATAGGTTGAGCTGCTTATCAGGATGTGTCAAGAGGTGCTTGTATCAGATTATAACTATCCATGCAAGGAGAAGAAAGCAGCTTGTTAGCGGATGGGTGAAGCAAGATAACGGTGACAGGAATTTGAAAGTGGATGTTCTCACATTAGAAATAAAGCACATTATTTAGTGTACTGAGGTAGCTGAAGAGTATGGGGTTGATTAAGTGTCTTCAAAACTTGTAAAAGTCTAAAAGCTGTAACTAAATATTAGCTGGGAAAGAAAGGGTTCATATGGTAGGCCAGACCTGAGGTTTTTATTAATATGCTTTAAGGCCTTGCCGCATGTGAATGGCATCACTAAATCTGTATGCTTCCCCAGGAAAAAAATACTGCTAAGCCAAGCTATGCTTGCGAAGTATCTTTTATGCCCCCTACAAACCTCATTAAATCCTGTGTGCTGTCTTGAAAGATATTTAAAGTACAGGTATTGGAATGATCAGATTGACCTCATTTACACAGTTAATTAGATGTATTTCAAAATGGCTAAGGAGTTTCCTAATATTCACTGTGATGCTAGTAGATAAGATTTGCATGACGTTGATTTTTCTTGAGATGGCCCGCTACAGCTCTTTAACCTTTACAAATAAGCCACTGGCTGCAGGGGTATTACCTGTCTGAATGAATATTGTAAATCATTCCCAGAATTTTAGAAAGGCAAATTTATCTGCTGTATGTGTAAGTGACTCTGTATGCTTTTGGAAATTTGTTTTTGAACAGTCTTCCCTCAGGTGTTCTGTTTTTCCATTGTCTGCTTCAGCAGAGTTTGCACTCTGCACAGGTGTGCTGCAGGTGCTTAGGAGGACTGATTAGTACCAGCTGACAAAACACATGGTTTGGTATCCCATGATACTGGACTGTTGGTTGGTTGCATAGAACTTCCATTTAATCCCTGGCTGCAGCTAGAGCTGCTTTTTAGTATTACTGCAATAGTGTTTTAAATGCAAAAAACCCACCCCACCAAACATGTTACTTGCTTAATCACATGACCTGCAAAATGAAAATAAGAATATATTCTACTACAGTAAACTGTAGTTAAGATACATACAAAACATTTTTGACAACAAATATTTGAAAAATTGGAATGTGTATGATGAATAGCTTCAGATACTGAAATTTGTTCCTTGGTATTAGAATGTGCAGCATTCCCATTTAAGTGAATGAGAATTCTGCCTGCATAAGCAGAACCCAGGCCCAAGTAATAACAGAATACGTGCTGCAGAAAGATCAGATAACTGTACTCTGGATTCTTTCCCAGGTCGTCTTTTGTCTACTAGTGTATTGGGTCTAGTTATTCACAGCTGAAATCAATGAGTGCACAGCATTGATTATAGCTGGAACAAGTCTGAACACAGTATTTGAGCAACAAGAAATGTTAATTTTATGAATTCTTAGGCCCATTTAACAAAAAGTTGATATGTGCATCTTAAGCTATATGGATCTGCTGTTAAGGTTAATGGTAATTCATGGGGTTTTTTTTGTAAGATTGTGACCTTGGACCATAGAAGTGATGATAATGGTTGAATTTTATTTCAAAAATGTTAAATTGCGTAGTTCACTATGATGGCTTAGTGTTTTGCAGTGTAGATCTGTTTTAGTAGAAAGAATTTGCCTTAACTCATTTTCTTTTGTTTTTCAGGAGAAGAAATGGAGCAAGTTCAGTAACTATCCCATCTAACGTCTTACTGGTATCTTAAGGAATCTTACAAATATTTATTTTCAATTGAGAAGATGACTGCAGATATAGAAGAAAGTACAGGTTGCTGGAAAAGAATACCTGTCAAAAAGTGGAACATCCAATAGTTAATTTGGAAGTAGTATAAAATAAATATACCTGTTATGGTGCGATTCTGGAGTGGAGTTAACTCTATAGCACACAGGTAGCTCTCCAAGGAGGAAAAAAAAAAAGAGCTTTCTGCTTTTCTAAATTATGGAAATTTTTTGGAAGACGTGGACATGGATTTTGAGCCTAGTCATGGTTTCATCGGAATTTCACAGTGACAACAGACTTTCATATAATTCTCAAGGTAGGGTCTGACCTCTGTGGCTGACAAGAAGCATCTATTTTTGTATTGCATTCGGGTAGTATTTTCTAAACCATGTTTATGGGCTCTGCTCTTAGCTTTATCATGATTCATTGTCATGGAAGCTTAAATACAGCAAATCTGATTAAATTTTTTGTTTTAATTTTTCTGTCTCAATGTGGGGAAAGCCTTGCAAATTAAATCTAGCAAAATGTGGTACTTGATAATAGTTTAGGGACTTGCCATAACAACATTAACATGTTTTAGTCTAGGAAGTAAGGATCAACTCTTACTTTGATCCGTTAACATTTATAGTTTTTAATGAAATGAAGAGCCATTTACATGTTTTTACAATATAATGCTTTTCATTACTACTGTTTCTGTTCTTGCAGGTGGATCTAATAGCTTTTGTCTTTGAATGGTATCACTGGGAAGAATGTGTCCTTCTTAGGTTAGAATTTAGCCCCAAATGTTTACATATTTAGGGTAAATAGGAAAAGACGTGTAGTTAAAAACTTCTGTGTTTCCAGTGACATTAAATTAATAGGAAACGGAACACATTTTCTTGATGTAAAAAGAAAGAAAAGAATGTTTTATTTTATTTAATATCTTGTGTTTACCTGAAAATGGCTTTTAATCATGAGGGTGATGACGTTTAGCCACATATGGTTTATGTTTATACTACTACTTGTTGTTTCCTGTTATATTTTCTTTTCTTCTATACCCACTCCCTGGACTGTCTTACCTTGTGATTACAAAGAGGAATTCCTGTCTTACCTTGAACACTACCAACTAACGATCCCAGTAAGAGTTGATCAGAATGGAGCCTTCCTCAGTTTTACTGTGAAAAATGCTAAACCCTCAAGAAGGAGGAGGAGCACAGACCCTTATGACCAAGAACTGGCAGCATCTAAATTATTTTTTAAACTTTCTGCCTATGGCAAGCACTTTCATTTAAACCTGACTCTCAACACAGATTTGGTGTCCAGATATTTTACAGTAGAGTACTGGGGGAAAGATGGACCGCAATGGAAGCATGATTTTTTAGACCACTGTTATTACACAGGATATTTGCAAGACCAACACAGAACAACTAAGGTGGCCTTAAGCAACTGCAATGGTCTGGTAAGTGCACATTGTGTGTTCTAGTATAATAGTGTGCTTGTCCCTTTTAAATTACAGAAGAACTTAATTGGCATATTTTACAGGTTTTTTGGGTCCGTGTGGGAAGCCATCAGACAGGAAGGTGCAGAAAACTCCCAAAACCTGATCTGGGTCCTGGGAAAAAGTAGTAATCAGTTTTTCAAGCTTAATTTTAAGTACTAAGACCCAATTCTGTAGTCCTTTAGGAGGCAACATTTTCAGTGTTTACAGTGTCTGCACTAGGGCTGTAAGATTAGGTCTGTGCTGAGATCCTTGCAGGTTATAAAAATGTTGCAAGCTCGAGGGGCAGGGGGGGAGGAAACAGTGGATCCTTCAGGATGCTGACTCTCCAGAGAGACATGGGTTGAACTGAACACTTGCTTGTTGTCTCTGAGAATTTGGGTTTAGAAATTCTGAGTAAATAACAGGGAAAAGGCATTGCTTGCTGTAGAAGTGATCATTGCTATAAATTCAGAGAGTGAAGAGGAAAGTAGATCCTTTGGAAGTACCAGCATCAGAAAGTAATTACTTACCTTTTTCAGAAGTATTTTGTTTACAAATTGTAAACAGGTGTATTTAAAAGTAGGATTAGATATTTTCATCTCTTTTATTCTCATCTCATTTCACTGTTGATCTCTTGATCACATGATGGTAGTAATTGCATGGAAAAAAGCTTCTTTTATTCCCAACAGAAATTAGAAAACAAATGCAAAAAATTAAAAAACAGACTATTGAGTAACAAAGTACTAAAATAGAAGGGCATGACTAGGAAAGACTGAATCAAGAGCCAGTAATTTCTCTAGTAAAAATATATATATATTATGGTTATTCATTCTGGTTTCAATGACAGTAGAATACTGGTCAATCTCCTTGTTAGGCTTAGACACATATAACTAACTGCTAAGGAAAAAAAAAGATTACACAGACGTGCTAAACTAATTCCTATTTATCCTTGGAAGTGCTATTGAATAATGCATCCTGGGATGTTATGTACAAACAAAAGCCAACTGCTTCAGACCTAGGTAGGTTGCATTACACCCAGCTACTAGTTAAAATGGTGTTGCATTGAGTGTGGTATCACAGCTTAGTTAATGCAGACTAGTAGTGGATAGGTCTGAATTAAGTACAATTTTCACTTTGGTTTTGCAGTTCCCGTATAGTAACTTTTTTGTCACAGTTACATAAACTCTTAAATTAATACAGTTAGTAATTTTGCTTTTGAGTTCTCTTCAGCTAAAAATACTACGGAGACCAAATCCCCGCTTTCAGGACTCACTGCTAAAAGAGGCTGCATGCCTGTATCTCGAGAGTTTCTGCCAGTTGAGGCACAGACTGGTTGGTCCCCTTGGAGCCTGCAGTCAGCGCCATGGTGCTCCCATGTCAGTTCCTCTCAGACCTTGGCCAAGGACTGAGCCAAGAATGCCTGCTCTTGCCTTAGACGACTGGTTTTCCTTTCACGTTAGGAAAACAAGAGTGGGGTGAAGCAGGAAGAGGGCCATGTTTTCCTATCAGCTTTGCCCATCTCTCACTCCTCATGGCTCTTCTTTTCTTCACAGAATTTAGCAGCATGGAAGGTGCCATGGTGAAGCAGAATCTTTTTATTTGCTTCTGTGCTTTACACTCCGAGGTGACATTTAGCATTTCCATTGCTGCACGTTTTCCTTCTGCCCTCAGGCTTGCTGTTTTGCTGGAGTGAGGCCACCTGTTGTTCTGTGGTTCTGGGTGTCAGTATGTTAACTTGGTGTTTCTAAGTTAAAATTTAGTTAACTTTAGTGTGGAATGCTTCCGAGTTGAATAGTCATCTTCAATGCTTTTAGTTGTCATCAGCTCTTACGTATTTCTTCCAGGTATTAAGGCAGCCTTAATCCCGTCTCTGGTCACCCCACGACTGGCACTCTCGAGTTCTTCACGGTCATGCCTCTTACTTGGGACTGCAAGTGTCAGGTGTCCACAGCATCTCCTAGAAAGGCCTAGTCACAAGCATGTGAGGCTCCTGTCATGCTCCAGAAGCAGCAGCACAGGTGACACAAGGCTCTTGCTCAGAGAGGCAGGAATCCTGCAGAGTGGTGCAGAGATAGGCTTGACTCGGTGTCATCCTCTACTGTACAGAAACTCCTCTGTCATCCAGTGTTGGCAGGGCCTTCCAGAGCACTGCGTAGGGGAGTTACCACTCTATTCAGATAAATCCATCCCAGAGTTATTTTTAAATGATGATTCCTACTGATGCATATTTTGTTATACAGCTGCTGGTTAGAACATGTTTAATAAAGCAATTGGCAGTGAATGTTGAAGACAATATTACTTGTTTTAGAATTAGTGATAGTTCAGAATATGTCGTGCTTAAGGCATTCGTTGAATTTTCTGGTCTGATTGTTGGTCTGTAAGAGACTGCCAGTCACATTCTGCATAGTCCTTGATTAACATCTGTCTCAAAGCCAGTCATTTTAAGTTTAACTCTAAAACCAGTAGTAATCTTTAACCGTGAGTGTTGCTCATAAGCAGAATTTAAGCATTCCATTTATTCCAGTTGTCCTGTTGGGTGTCAGTAATGCCAAATGAGTCAGATTTCTTCCCTTTGGTGAATATTTTGAGTTATTCTGTTTAGTTATTCAGGGTGGTCAGGTGAGACCATGATCTTATTAACCCAAGTTGTATGACTTTGAAGAACACAATGAGTTCTAGTGCAAGGAGGGCTTTCTCTCAGTTTCATTATAATAAAAGTGATGAGCAGTCAGTTCATTTCCCTGTCACTGTTTGCTGTTTCAGCCTCTCCCTCTATATTTCTCATTACCAAGTGCCCCAGAATTACAGGCTGCTACTTACTGAAGTTTCATTCCAGCAGTTTCCATCTGCTGGGCCCTGATTATGCTATAAATTGTCTGAAGTTACGAGAAAAGCTCTATAATCCAGTGAGCAGTCATGTGAGGAAATTGAAGGTCTTGTCCGGCAGGCTCCCTGGCTTCCAAACTCATATTTACTTTAGTGGATGTTACATTTGTGGATGGATTGCAGGTTTGGATTTCTCGTGAAAGAGCCTGCAATGAGCAGCATTTCGGGGCTGTTGGATGTTGGGTGCAAGGCAACAAGGCTGAGGCATTGCCTAAGCTGAGTATGTCATGCTGAAGGAAAAAAAAAGAGAAGAAACAGTGGTAGATTGGCTGAAGAGAGTAGATCTTCACCTCAAGGGAAGGAAGTTTGTCTAATTCTGAGGGGAGCAAGTCTTAAAGAAGAAGAGTTTTGGAGATCATAGTAGTGGAATTGAGCAGAAACCAAACTTTTTGCATTCTGATCCACCTCTGTCCTCTGTCAGGTTTCAAAACTCTTAATTGAGTGCTCAAACAAGTTTTCCACAGAAGCAGATTTTTCCATTTTGAGCTGAAAAGCCCAGCAGTGCGAAATACTTTAAAATGTGTAGAAAGTGATTATTATTAGGAAAGTGAATGAGAGGTGAAATCTCATTTTGAGGCTACTGTGGTTCCAAGGAAATGTTCAGTGTAAAAGGCCAAGTGTTTCCATGGCATGTGAAGTTCCATGCACTGAATAACATTTGTGCTGGGTAACACAGATGTCTTCATCCAAACAGAAATGATAAGAAAGCACAAGAAGTAGGCTGCGACTAAAAGCATGACCGTACTTGGTTAAACAAAGAATTATTTTGCTGGAAGACTTCATGTTTGTTTCATGTATTCCTAAATTTGTATGTGTATAAATTATTCATATTCTTCTTAAATTAGCTCATTTGAAAGCTGATTCTACCATAAAGAATGCATCTACTTTCATAGATTATAAATTGCATATATCATAGTATTTTTAAGTCATATGTAAAGTAATGTCTAATTTATAAAATAATCTCTAAAGATCAGAAATTATATTGAAAAGGATTTAGTGTTAGATCAGTGTATTTGGAGTTCTGTTTGGTACTAATATGTATTTGCAGTATAGGCTTAGTATTCAGAAAATTACATATAAGCTGTCCCTGTCCTAGTTTTATTGTGTCTTTGGATTCCGTGATGTACTCTATCAGGCCAGATCACTATTTTTTTCATCTTTAAGAATACAGTAAGCTAATGCAATCTTTTTCTTCAGTCATAAAAGTACACCGAAGTGTATAGCCAGCTGTAGACATACTGAACAGCACTGACACATTTTCAGAAGTTTCCATTACTAGTACTTTATATTAAAAATGGGTAAAGCATAAAGTCTAGAAAGATTCAAGGCATGGAGAAATTGTAAAACGGTGGTACTGCGTGAAAAAGGCGTGCACTTACTTGTCCTCCATAAGTCAGTTTGCTTCTTTGACTGATGGACATCCCCCATTTGAAGGAGGTTAAGGCCCCAGCTGGGCAGCCTGACAGAAGAAGATTCCTTTTCACAAATTCAGGGGAACTCCATGTGGATTCACAGATTTCTCTGAGCATGTCGAACTGCTGGATCCAGACCTTACCTGTGTTAGCAGGAGTTGACAGTCTGTAGTGGGATTGGTTAACACAGGACCTCAGATGGTTTTAGATAATAATCTTGGGAAATGTTGCTTGGAGTAGCCTACTTGGAGCATTCAGCTTGTTTCTTAAAGTCATGGTATATTGTCAGAATCTTTTGCTGATCATTGCTATGTCTTAATGATGTATCTTACGGTTTGGAGCAGAGTTTAATTTACAAACTGTTCAAATACAATAGCAAAACTAAAGAAAATTAAAATTAATTCCTTTTAATGCTTTAAAAGGACATTTTTTCCAAGCTCCTTTTCCAAGTGAAATTGTGTTTTGCTCAAGTAGTAGATTCTAAGCCAAAAACAAGGTTTAGAATGTTGATTTGGATATAATAGCATAATTCCCACTATTTATTAATCAGACATTGCTGAATGCACATACAATGGAAGTATCTCTAGCCACATGAATTTTCTCAATTAGAATAAATGCTGGTTGTCACTGACTGACATAGGTACTTTTTAAGTACAGAATTCAGAGTGCTGATTAAAAATCAGTCACTGTGATTCACCAAGACAACTTGCATCAGTTCAATATGGGAAGAACAGTTGTGTTTGCAAGCAAAATTAATGTTAGGTTTAAAATTGTATATGTATGCTGGACTTAGGTGAAGGGGATGTGGAGGGCAAGGGCGTTTCCAATGTTCATCAAATCACTTGGCTAGCTGCAGCAACTGACCACGTACATGTTTTGACTACCTAGTGGTGGGTGTAAGTTACGATTTATTTGCAGTTCCTCAACGAAATGTTATTAAAATCTTGTCTTTTCTTAGACCACCACAGTGTTCGGGCAGGTGAGATCAGATGTCAGCTGTGCACAGGAAAAATTAGGATACTCTCCTAACCTTTTTCACTGCTGGTGCCTGAAGGAACTGTGATCATAGTTTGCAGACATTCGTAATAGTTTTTGTGTATTTGCTCCTGCAAATACACAAACTTGCATAGAGAACTAATGCTGCAATTAAGTGTTTATGGCATCTGAATTGTCTCACTCCCACTGAGGTCATCTCACTGCTTAAAACTATTGGTTTCAGTATCTGATATAAATGTCTCATGCTTAGACTTGTTAACCTGGCTGGACTTGAGTACAGACATGAAGGATGTACGCTCTGGTGTAATCAGATTTAGGTTAAGACCAACTCTGTTGCAGAGACAGAGCCACAGGTTGGATGGTACCTCTGTCTCCTCAGGCTTGGCATGAAGTTGACAGCCTGATGGTGTTGGCCAGAACCACTCTGCAGGACTCCCTTCCTGTGGGAACATAATACCAGAGTTTATAATGGCTCAGGATTAGCTTGAACCCAGATGTCTGACATCCAGACTGGATGCAGTCCAGACTGTCAAGGTTCTTTCTGCACATCTGGCAAACCCAGTTACAATTTGGTTTATATTTTCAATACTATTTAAGCAGTAGTGTACCAGCAAATGATTTATTTTCTAGTAAAATCCTAGACTCCAAGTAACAAGAAGGCATTGTGAGGGGAATTTGATACCCCCATCTTCCAGGTGAACATAGACCCTGATGTTACTTTCTTGAGTAAATAATTGAGTTCATAATGAAAAATACCACTGATGAGGAACACGTAGTGTTTTAGTCACTATGTAAGGAATCTGTAATTGAAAGCTGCACTGTGTTCATATGTGTATTTTTCGAAATGTATAGTAGGGTTATATTTGGAAAACACTGTTCTTTCTGATGTGTTATACAGGACTCTTTATTTTGTAAGTTTTATGTTGTTACTGAAATCCAGTTATTCCAGAAGTGGAGAACAGCAGGCTCTTGATGTACAAAACAGTAGCAGGATGGGAGCTTTGACCAAGAGTGCAATGGCAAGCCCTGATCCTAGAAACAGCTTCAGGATATTTAGAGCAGATACGGAGCAAGTCGTCTTATGGCTGATCATAGAGGTCTTATCTGAGGAAAAAGATACCCCCTCTAAAAAAGGTCTCATGCACCGTACTTGCTTTACAGATCAAAGGTGTTATAGAAATTTGTGATGCATCAAATCAGGATATGAATGGAGAAGTTCCTGCTTCTAGTCTCCTACCTGATGACTAGCTCCTTACCCTGGTGTAGAAAGTTCATACATTCAGAATTTTCTGGATACAGATACCAGATTTTTTTTATTTAGCAAATATAGGTGTAGGTGTCTGTGAGGGCTTATTCCCCCAATATTTCTATATCCAAAAGGCTCCCAAAACTGGATTTTCTGCTAAAGTTCAGTTTTAATTGCTGAAGGTTCAGGAAATTGCATAGTTGGCCTGAAATCTCCCCTTTCTTCCATAAACCACTTCCTGTTTGGAAGAAGCTGAGTTCACAAATGTGAAAGTTATGAGAACAGAATATCTACTATTCTGTGCTGCAGTCGGAGGAAAAAAATGTTCATTTGTCATGAAGAATGAGGTCTAGTGCACAGTCTGCAACAACTCGGATTTGCCAGATTTGTGGCAAGACCTTTTAAGGAATAAATGCTTTGTAAATGGTGTATCCAAGTTAATATTAATAATTTGATTTTAATAACTAGCTCAGTTTTGGGATTAAGCATCTGGATGTAAAAATGCTGAATGGTTTCCCTGAATATATGTTCTAAAATTAATCCTTCGTGCTGTTTTTCTTTGATGCAGCATGTGGCTTTAAGCATCTACCGGTGTAGCATTATAGAGGGATATTGGTCTCGCTATTTGAGCAAGGCCATTTTGGCTTGGCATCCCTTTTAATCGATATGAATCATGTAGTTTTGGAACATCTCTGTGAAGAGATATTTGTCATATACCAAGAATATCTCTTCCTTTCTTACCACATCCACCAAAAATGATGGGAAAGAACTCCAGAAACAGGGTAATGATATTTTTATTCTTTTCTCATTGTGTTGCTTCTAGGTGCTTACTCCTACTCCCACTAGAATCAGTGGAGGAGAGCTGGCTTATGTATTGTTTTCTGTGTGGACTTAGAGTTGTGGAATTCGTCACAGAGATAGATAATAGTAAAATGTTTTTTAAAGTTAAGCTTTTAAATAGGAGTTTTGTATTGTCTCTTGTAAGTTTTTATTTTCTTATTTTCTTCTTTAAGCATGGAGTCATTGCTACAGAAGATGAAGAGTATTTTATTGAGCCTTTAAGGAATATAACAGAAGATTCCAGTAACTTTAATTATGAGAATGGTCATCCTCATGTTATATACAAAAAATCTACCATGCACCAGCAACATCTTTATGATGACAGTCACTGTGGAGTCTCAGGTAAGTGAGTATAAGTGTCATTCCTTTTAAAAAAATTGTAACTTAAGATGTATTTTAAAATCTTGCTTGGTTCACATGTAAGGCAATGGAGAATGTAACAATGGGAATCCTCTTTTTGGGTGATACAATATGCCCTGCTGAAAAGTAGTTTTGCTTTTTTTTTCAGATTCAGATCGAGAGTATAGTGTCTTTCAAAACTGAGACACTGCGAGTAAGTCTTGTTTTATGACTGTGTTGTGTACAGTGGTAGAAATGAGCACAGGCTTCCTCAAAATGTGCTATAAATCTACTTTGTTCCCCAACTGCAAAGCATGATTGCGTTACTGAGTACTACAGCTCAGTGTTTTAGTAAGTGTTCCATCTCATGTGAGGGAGTTTGACATACATTAAATGTGTTAGTATTACGATCAATAATACATTTGGAACTGGAGTTCACATCTATCTTGTTTACAGAGGTTTGTGGTGTTTTGATACTGGCTTTTGGTTCAGTGGGTTAACATTACTGCATAATAGTTGAATATATGATTTACAGGTGCCTTATGGGAAGGATATATAGTTTTGATTGAGAGATATTTTCCTTGTAAAACAGTTTTAACTTCCACAGATACACTTTTCAAGTACTCTTTGGCCAGATTTTCACTTGCTTAAACTGAAGCTGAAAACTAACTTCTTGACAACAGTGTGGAGTAAAACTGACAAGTTATTTTAGAGCACTAAAATAATGGGTCTTTTTTAATATAATAGAAAAGTGTTCTAATCTTGTCAGTTGTTTATATCTCAGAAATAGCTTGTTCTTTAAAGTTCAGTCCTGGACAGTTGTATTCCCTGATATTCAGTGCACAGGGCAGGCTGACAAATACTAATCTTAAAATAAAATAATGTCACTGTTCATGATGTAACTTATTTCAGCTTCTTTTGAAGGTTGTAAGTTCTACTGGCACCAACTGACTAAACTTACAGTACAGATTGTCTACAAAGGCCCATGCTTGGGAGACAGTTTTTCCCTGAGTGTTTCAGTTGAGTGTGTTTAGGGTATGTCACACTTCATGTATGTAACTTCTGTTTTAGTTTGGAAGACTTATTCCACCTACATGCTTCTAATACTGCAAAACAAGTTTTCTAGCTATTACTGGCTGCTGACTGTTTGTAAAATAAGAGTACTAATGTACGTTCGATTTTAGGGAAAGCTGTCACTTAAGCCTCTTGAAGTAAGTGAAAGGTTTATGAAATGTAGGATGATGCAATTTTTACCATTATTATATCCCTAGAAAAAGAAACGATATTGGCCTCTGTCAGATGTTATCTTCTAGATTAATGCTTAGTAAGTCATTCTTCTCCAAGTGAGGATGAAGCAGTGGCAGCTAGTTTGGCCAGGTTGCATTCAGTCATTCTGTCAGTAACTGTTGAATGGATCATAGGTTGAGCAGAGCTATGCATCCTGCAAGCATTTTTTGTGAAACATGCAGTAATCTTTAGCATTTATTCCTTTGTATATTTGATGCTGCTGTTGTTCTTGTAAGCTCCTGTGCATTTCCTGAGCTTTCATATCTGTCATGTCCTGAAGTCCTTAATTATTAAAATACTAAAGCACTGCTTTTTTAAAGCCTGAGACTACTATCAATCTCATTAAGCTCAGTTTCTCCTTTTCCTGTTGTTCTGTATACGGCTTCCACTCCATGCAAATTTCTGAAAAAATTTACTCTTCCCCAAAACTCCAAGGTCTTACTTTTCCAGATGACGTTCTCTTTTAGTGTTCTTCTCATGGGTACCATAACCTTTTAAACTCATTTTCTGAGCACTGTTGCAGCTTTATCCCAAAGTGACATGGCATCTAGAGCATCCCCCAGAATACCTAAACAGTAAAATAAAATATTAATTTTAAGTTTCACAGCTTTCAGACTCTAGGACCCAAGTTTACATTTATCTTTGGGGCATTTGACTTGTTTTGGAAGTTTTGAGCAGTCCAATTTTGTGTTCTAATATGCAGTTGTAACAAACCTGTAACTGCCTTTTGGCAGTGTATAATTTATTTTGCCTGGAGACTGATTTTAGCTTTACCTTCAGAACATTTTTGCCAGTATAATATGGTGGGAAGATTCTACTTGTGTAGCTGTGCCACTATTCATGGTCTGGCAAGTTTCCCCTGCTTTAATGTTGACCTAAATTTATTGTGTACTTGTTCTGTATCAGGGAAGTGGTTAGGATTTTGAAGTGTTGATAGAGACAAGAGGAGTGTTATTTGTGATGTTTCAGAGAAAAATTGCAGTGATTGGTAGAAAGTGAGGTGGGCAATTTGGTGAAAGATTGATCAGAATTGGTTGGGATGAACAAATGATGGACTACTGCATAGTAGAATTATGGTGGCTAATACAAGAGAAGAATTGGAGAGGCAGGGAGATTCAGATCAGAACATGGGATAGATTTTCATAACCTAAACTAGATTTTAAGCAGTTAGGCATAAGAACATTTAAAAACCGAAAAATGTTAAATTACTGTTTCATGTATGTATCATCACCCAGTTAACTATGCTTTGTTAAATATAGTTGAAATTGTTAAGGCCTTGGTAAAAAGTTGGCCACCGTCCAATTTCAATTGCTTCAATGGGATTTGAGGCCACTGGGTTACCTTGCAGAATGCTGTGTTTGGACAGGATTGCGAAACAACAAAAGTTGACATGTGAAAACTGCGGAGTGGCAGATTATTTAGGGATGGCTCTACTATGTCCTGCTTTATGTGGTGGTTTTACTCATGCCGGACTTTACAGTCGGTGTATTCTAAAATGAAAAAATGCTTATGTATACATTAAATGATGGTATTAAAACAGTAGGAAGAAACCAGCACATAATGCTTTGCTTCAAAATATTCTCATAGTTGCAATTTACATAAGTAGCTTTCTGTTGATTTTGAGATCTTCTGTTTGTGTTCTCTCCTCTCTCTCTCCACCTTCACACTCATCTAACATCTTTAAAGGACTGAATTAGGAAAACTTGGGTACCATAATTGTGAACTCCATGTCTATACACGTTTGGATTTCCTTCCATTTGCAATTTAAAACCTAATTCCCTGCATTTGTAATCATTGTTTTGGGATTAATTACAGTGTTTTTCTGTGGGTTTTTTTTCCTTTCCATTTTTGCTTTTTTTACTTCCCAATAGCTATGTTTGATGTTAATGAAGTTTTAATTTTTTTCTTTTTTTTAATCTAGGAATATGCTGGAAAAATGACATAACTTGCCACAGAAATATTTTTGTTGAATGTATTGCAAACTTTTATTGACATGTTCTAGCTTTTTAAAGAAAACTCAGTCAGCATTATTTAGTGTTTTTAAGTAAAACAGCATAAGCATTGATAGATCCTGGAGTGTGAGCTTAAGAACTCAGGATTGTTTCCAGCTTTCCCATTACTTTGAGACCAGCTGAAGCCTAAGCTTCTCATCTGATAAGAAAAGGAGAAATGTTTGTTTTTGTGAAGTCTTCCGAGACCTTTGTTTGAAAGATGCTATCAAGATGAGTACAACATCATCTTTTCTTTTTTTCTCTGAAAGTTTTCTGCATGAGCTCATCAGCTTTCAAATGTTTAGAATAGATTTGCATCTTTGAAAAATTATGAATTAATGTAGAAGCAGTGTTGCATTTCTCAAGTACATCTAGCACTCCAAAAGCATCAGAAATCCTCAAGTGTCACCGTTTGTTATTTGAAAATGAAGAGTGGATTTTGAAAAATTTAGTACAGAAGCTGTCAGAAAATTCTAGACATTCCCAAATCACTGCTTAAGTGAGATGAAAGTCTTTGAACAATTAAAACAACTTTGAATTTCCGACAATAGAGATGAAAAACAGGGAGAAGCTTAGTATTCATTATTGAATCCTCAACAGGTACTTAATACCATTTTTTTAGGATGGATTATACCCATTGCAGAATGAGGACAATTATGTTACTGACATTTTTTCACCTGCCAGGTTTATTCTCATTTTTTGACTTCTCTAAAATATGCACCTTTTAAAGCCAACACTGTAGCCTCAGAAATTGTGAAACACTGCAACAGTGGGAATGCTGAAGCTTTGTATTCCTGGTTTTGAAGTGAATGTACATTCTTTGCGTGTAGTTATTGCTCTTTGAAAATAGCGTGCTTAGTTGATTGCATGAAGCACTGCTTTTTCATGGAAGGTACCGGTCCTATCTCAACTCATCCTTAGCTGAACCAGTTTTAGTAGAGGTAAGGATGCATCTCAGAAATTGCTCCCTTGAGCAGTCCTGTTCAGACAATTATAAATGTGTCTAACTGTTACTATGTTCATCCATAACTAGCAAGAATAGCTTAGATATTTTGAAATCCTACTTAGGTAAAACCAGACTAACAATATACTTTAATAAACTTAAGGCTGAGATCTGTGTGGGCCTTTGTGGAAAAGAGATATTTAATACACACAAAAATGCCAGTTTTGCAAGGAAGGGCAGGTACAATTTTGTCCTGAGGACAGGAATTCAAATTCAAATTAAGTTTGTAGTGTTTGTTTTGCTGATAATTACAGCTGTTTGGATTTTTAATAATCAATCTCTTGCATGCAATAAATTTTTTTCCATATATTTACATGAAACAAGTATAGGAATCAACATATTGGAATTAACATTAGTGTTAAAAATAACTATAGCAATTATCTCATGTTAGGCCATTTTAAGCTTCCCATTATAGTTAATTCTTGAGGAAGGGAAAACATAATCTGATAGCTTTCTGAAGAGAAAATTAATTTATTTGGCCCAAAAAACATTAGGCATGTAAGCATAATTGCCTGATAATTAGAGTTTCACAGGAGGGAAAAAGCTTTTTTGGTTCCTTATCAGCAAGTTTAATTCCTTAGTATATTTTGATATCTTTTACCTTAATTTTGAATATTTGGTTACCAGTATGTATTTTCCAAATGTTACAGCTGTCTTGTTCTTACCTTTAAAATTCTGAAGTGTGCTTGTGGTTATTTATAACTAATTTTAGTATTAACATAGATGTGCAGAATATTATCCTAAGTCAAGTTAAGGAGAACTGAGACTATTAGAACTCTTGGTTTTGCATTATATAAAGTATTTTAAAATTAAAAAAAAAAAGTCTAGATAATGAATTTAATTTTTTTTTGCCTCAAGAAGGACTTCATTTTAGAAGCTTGAAGACAGTAATCTCAACATAGAACAGCTGCATTTGAATGAGTTTTACTAGTGACCCCTCTGAAGTGTTGAATTATTTTGGTTCCTAGAAGACCTCACAAGAAGTGGTAAACCTTGGTGGATGAGTGATGCATCTGCTTTTCCAACTTCATTTCCAGTCAATGACACGTTAAGTAGTCATAGTCGACAGAAGAGATCAGTAAGCCTTGAACGGTTTGTGGAAACGCTGGTAGTAGCAGACAAAATGATGGTGGGATACCATGGTCGCAAGGACATTGAACACTACATTTTGAGTGTAATGAATATTGTAAGTTTCATCCCTCTCTGTGTTCATATCAGTATGCATGTACTGAAATGATAAAGCAACTAATGAATGAAGCTTTAAAATATGTGTCAGCTTGCAAGAATTACTAGTTGAAATATGGCAAATGTTAGCATCGTGGGAAAAATGCAGTACTGTTTCTGTCAAGAAGTACACTGATTACTTTTAAATTGCTTGTTTTTAATTTTAAATTCATATGATTACATTTAGATTATGCAATTCTATTCTGTTTAAGTCAAGAGTCTAAATGCTCCTTGTGCTGGATGAATTATGAAATAAGGTATAAACAGTTTTGATTGAGAAGTGTGACCCAAGAAGTTTGTTTTACTGAATGGTCATTTTTTGGTCCAAAAAGAACTCTTATTCAGGTGATAATTATAATTAACATTATGAAATTACACTGAATGAGAAAATAGTTTAATTTTTAACCATTTAGGAAACAAGTAGTGATTCTTGTCTGACTTTGTGCCTTTTCTTATTTTCTGGAGGTCAGGTTGCCAAACTTTATCGTGATTCCAGTCTAGGAAACGTTGTGAATATTATAGTGACACGTTTAATTGTCCTCACTGAAGATCAGGTAAGAGCTGTTGTGCTAAGCTTTATTTCCCTGAAATACAAGTTACATTATTCTGTAACATAGATTTCATTTAATTATTGCTTGAAATGGCTGCATCTGAGTATAAAACCTATGTTGTAATCTTTCACTACTTTAATCAAGATGAAACAGTTCAAAGGAATATTTCTCAAGTATCATCTCAAAGATATCTGTTCTTACTTCAGGTGAATATTAATACACCTTCGGGGATGTCAGTTTTATTTTTAGATCTGTATTTTGATATTCTGATTTTTTTGTATTGACATAATCATTATTAAAGTTGGAGCAGAAAGAATGCCTGTTCAGTAATACACAGCTGAACTTGGGGTCAGATTTTACAGAGATAAAATTTGGCAAGAAGAGTTTATTCCTAGAAACCACTGCTTCTAATTATAGTCCCATTTTAGTTTTCAAAAGGCTTAACAACTGACCTTAGTAATTTGTTTGGAACATTTCTGGTATGCATGTTGTATTGCAGCCAAACTTGGAGATAAACCACCATGCAGACAAGTCCCTCGATAGCTTCTGTAAGTGGCAGAAATCCATTCTCTCCCACCAAAGTGATGGAAACACCATTCCAGAAAATGGGATTGCCCACCATGATAATGCGGTTCTTATTACTAGGTATGGTCATTATAAGTATTGTGTTTATTTTATTTTATTTCTGTAGCTTTGTTGTTCTTACCTGAGAGAGAGAGAGAGGATAGTTGTAAATAATATAATTGGTAGGTAATCTTAAGAGGGGGAGAATAAATAGATGGCTTGTCTTGAATATATTGGACTGTTAAACTGCAGATTAAGAATCTGGAAAAGTAAGATCTGCAAATTACTTTCTGCTTCTGTTATTTTTACTTCATAATTGCCACAGATGGATCCTATTGAACATTTTATACTTCATAATTGAAAATAATTCATAAGGTTATGGAGAACAAAACAGTATGGGAAATGTTTTGTTAACCATACATGTTTTTTATAAGAATTTCAAGCCAGAACCTCAACTACTGTAATAGTAATTTCTGCTGAAAAACAGGTTCTTGCAGATTCAGGCAATGTGAGAATCTGCTTTGTAGCTGTTTTTATTTATTATGCTTAAGATGAGAACTGACAGTTTTAATAGGTAGTTTCAAAGCCTGCATATGTCCCCATTTGTTTGGTTCCATTCCACCATTACTGTGATAAATTCAACAAAGCTTGCACTGTAATCTTGCAATCCTGATAAACGTATTCGTGTTTGTCCTTTGTAGTTATGGGTAGGCAACTGTACTGTATTAGGAAATCAGTTTCCCTGTTGTTTAAGGACACTTCATTCTTTTCTGTTTCCTTGAAATAGCAGCAGGTGCAGCAGCACTGATTTGGATTAGGCTCTTTTTATTATAGCTTCTGCTTTCCAGGACAAATTCTGTACTACTTTGTGACCTATTTGTGGAGTCATTGTGTTCACTGCAGAAGATGTTTAAACAGTGATTAAAATAATGGATCTTTTCTGGAATTTTGCATAAAAGGTGTAGAAGTGGCTGGTTTTTTTTTTTTTTTGGATGAGTGTTTTTAATTGGTTTTGTTTTGTATAAGGAACAATTTTTTTGAGAGGAAAGAAAAGCTGATGAAACACTTTTATGTATTTTTGCATTCATATTTCAAATACAATTGTTACATGTGGTCATTAATACAACATAGTAACAATTGGAATGATTAAACGCCAGAGTCATTTAGAGAGCTGTTATAGTCCAAAAAGTTCTTAAAAAAAAAAAAAGAAGTATCTAATAAAAATAAATGGAATTGCATTCAAAATAATATAGTTACATTCTAGGATATTGATTTTTCACAAAGGCCTTCGTTTATGCTCAATTTTTTATATACAAGTAATTCCTTCACTAGGGCTGCTCACATGTGAGATTAAATACATCTTTACAGCTGTGCTACACATCAAGCTTTTACTGGTATAATTTAGGCAGTGAGTGAAAAAAGCATAATCCATAGGTGGTATGGTTGTATCAGTTGAAGCCCCCCAATATGTAGATATAAGCTGCATTGGCAACACTGTATTTTTACTGTTATGGGTGAATAACTTGATGTTTTGTTAGTGTTGTTCTCGCACTGCAAAACACAATTGTTTATTTTCTTTCACTGTTGTGCTTCAATAAATTTTATTACTGTATGTTCTGTACTGGCTTCCCTGTTCTGGTAGGATGTTCCCAGCATAGTTACGAACAATTCTGTGTTCCAGACAAAGACTTATGTCAGTGCTAACTTGCAAGGCCTTTAACTGCAAAAGGAGCAAGTTTTCAGGGAATGTGAATAATACCCATTGAAAATTAACTTTTTAACTTTTAAAAAGGACATAGGAGTTATTTTTATAACTTGCAAGTTTAGTGCTAAGAAGTTTACACTTCTAAGTATATGCCTATATTTTAAATCAACAAAGTGCCTCATTGTAGTGTCTGGAGGCTAGTAATATCTACCTTTATAAAGTGCTGCTGAACTTTTAAGTTCAGTTATATATGCTTTCACGATAGAACGTTTGTATTCATTTATTTACTATAATAATTGTAATTTATAAAATAATCCCAAAAGCTACACTAATCAATTTTGAATGGATCAATCAGGCTTTTACTGAAACTGCTGGCTATTCTGGCTCTTACTAATAAGTGAGAATGTGCGAGGAATGGATTTTTCTTCTTTACATTGGAATGAGTAAAGATAAATCTATATTAGTATAAACATGTAAATCCATTAGCTTTAAACAATTCTAAATTAATTACTGAAATGATAACATGCTTGTTCTCATTCTATTTTGGATCACTCACTTGAGGAACCAGAGTTAACGCATTACATGTGAAAGAGGAGGGTATAGCTACAGTGCTTTAAACTCCTAAAGTGTTGGAGAGGTCTTTAATAACCTCTTCTACCTGAAGGAATTTGAGCCTATACTACCAAATATTAAGTTATTTTTTAGCCACTGTAATAGTGTTTTGAAAGCAGTTTCCTGAATCTGTCCCACTGATGCTACTCTGCTCTGTATGGGCTAATTACATTTTCATTGAATTTGACACTGGAACCATTTTTGGTCATTGTGTGTGTTACTATCTTATGGAAAGTAGGGAGGTTTCAGTTCAACCTTATGAATAGGTTTGTGTTGATCAAAACCAGATTTTTCAGTAACTAACTGATGTATTTGAAAGTGTTACCTAGTCCTAGCTGAGTATTTTAAGTTTGCAGCTACAACAATCTCTGAGAAGTGGGACAAAGTTATTAAGAAGAGTCATTATCTTCATCCTTGCAAATGAAGACAGCACCTCAGCTTTTCTTAGCAACAGATGGCTTTCCTCCATGATCCTTTCAAAGATGGCATGCTCTGATCTGGGAAAAAAGCAGTATTAAGGGTGCTGATTCCTTAGGGCTGTCTGCTTGACCGATGTAGACAGACTTTTGTACCCTTAATTAGCTGTATGCTAAAACCAGGTAACCTTACTGGCATGGAGGTATGCTAAACTAATCTAGGAAGACCCATGGAGATGTGACCATGCCTGCTAAGCCACTGGTGTTTGAAGAAGAGCCTAGCTGTGTTCACTGTGCCTGGTATATGGGCTTCTCTGTCATGGGCCTGTAGGTAGTCTGCAGAACTTGTTTTACAAGTGGGTAGGGGATTGCAGAAAACTTCTTAGCTGGTAATAAAAAATAAGGCAGGTAAGAGACTGCTCCAGGAGTGTGATTCCCTATCAGAAGAGCAAAATTGTGGTGATGGAAATATGGTATTACTTGCACAAGTATGGTAACAAAAATAATGTGCATTCTTAACTCACTGTGGTGAGTATTGGGACTGGTTAAGTTTCTTTAATCCTGCCTGACTATGCTGTAGGCATAAAAATGATAACTAGCAAGAACATTTCCTGATACTATTGTGAGCAGAAGCATCTTCCTTCAGTTTCACTGGGGAGCCTTTGAGTGTCCCTGCAATTGGTAAGAACTAGATAACCTTCTTATAATGGCAACTCTGGGGTAGGTAATAGGCCTTAGAGGGCTTATTACAGACTCTCGGCACATTGGGTGACTTTGTATAACAAGAATAGCAATTACCCAGACACTGATAATACTTTTATGTATGTTACTGTGCTTTTACCTTCTTTTATTAATTTACAGAACTTTTGTTTGTATTTTCTGAGTCTTAAGTGCTTAACGTTATTTCAAGATAAGACTGTGACTGAATTAATGCTCTATAACAATAAGACCTGTTTTTTTGTATAGTGGTCATTCTTTGAAATTTCACCTAGAAATTTCTGTTGGAGATGGTCTTTAAGTCTCAGACTTTAATATTTTATCCTGTAATTGTCCAAATTGGGTTCTTGGGGGCACATGAAAGTAAAATACTAAGCAGACAGGTTTTAATGATGAGGCTGATTAATAGTGTAATGCTGTTAAGACTGTCTTCTTTTGGTCCATTAAGTGACTTTGACTTTAGATAAACCTAGTGAATCCTTAAAATCCTTCGTACTACAAATTAATAAATGGAGGAGAAAAACTTGTATGATTCTCTTATCTCAAGTCTTTTTGTAGTCTTTGCATTTAGTTCTTGTATTCCTGCATTACGGATATGATAATCTCACTTTTTGGCACAATGTTTACTTCTCAGATTTGTCATTTTAAGACTCAATATAAGTTCTGAGAGTCTCTGTATATTCTCACTTGTGCATCCCATCCCCAGTATAGAAGTATGTTAGCCTTTTTGAAGTCAGTTCTTGAAGTTCAGCAAATTGCTGATTTTTTTTTATTTTTTTTTTTAACTTCATTGGTAGCCTGCTTCCTCTTTTTGTTACTTTACCTTAAAAACAGAAAGCTTCAGAGGTCACATGTATGCTATGGTATTGTTAGTTGAAAAATACTTAACCCAGCTTCCCTTCCATTTCAATCAGTTGCTTCCTTCTCTTCATCCTACAGATCATAAAGTAGGAATAATGGAACTCCTTAGCAGTACCTTGGTTAACTTGCAAGCATATACATTATGAACAAAACTATTCCTTGTACTGTGCCCCTGCACAGAATGGTAAGGGCCAGAGGTTTGCATTCTAGGTTATGCTTTGTAGCAGCAGTGGAGGAGAAGATGACAAAATTTTTAAAAATACCTTTTTTTTTTAAACACCCTGAGTTGTCTAGTACTACATTTCTATATAGCTCAAGATGGTTAGTTTAATTTGTCCAGGTACTAAATAGTTGTTTTTCCAAATAATGTGTGACTGACTCTCTAAACTTTGCAGCAATGGAGTCTTGGCCTGCTGGGAGGGAAGATCCAGAGCTATTCATTTGCATCCTGGTATGTCAGTAGATCAAGTAAAAGGCATACCAAACAGCCCATAGAGAGGAAAGTTTCAGGGGGAAGCTGAGATGCCTGTGTGTATCACTAAGGGGGCAGAACTTGGTCTTTGAGATACAAATGTTTTAAACAGAGAAACATTTGAAACCTTACTTGCTTAAAGAGATAGTACTTCTTAAAAGTTGTTGCATGAAATGTCATCTGTTGGTAGCATCACATATTGAGAGTTTGGTTTGTATTTTTTTAAAAGAAAACCAAATCCACTATGCTTGGCAAATGCCTCAAGATCTCTTTTGATGTAGCTACAGTCCTTTTATAGGAACATAACTGATTCCATGCAAAAAACTTCATAAAGTTTTAGTTTTGAGACTGTAAATTTGCACCCTCCCCACCCTGGTACTCTGTTAGAGGTGCAGTTATGTAGATAAAGCTTCTGAAATTAATGGCTTACAATATTTTGAAATACAAAAACTTTTACTTGGATTGGAGTCCACTTGTGTTAGTTTTACGAGTGGTTTACTGCTTTAGCAACAATTTATTCCACAGCATCACTGGTGTACTCTGTTAGAGGAATCTTTTATTTTCTTGAATAAAGAATTGGGGCCAGAAGATGTTTTTATCGATTAAGCCAAATACACCTCAATTTGTAGATTCGACTGGTGTCAGTAAAAGTGGTCAGTACCACAGATGGTATAATTTTTCTATTTCTCTTGGTTTTAAATGGGCTTGTACATACTAATTTTTGTGAGACAGTGAGTGAGCTCTCTCTTAATACAGACTCTTGTATTTTTGCCAGGTACCAATACACTTGTAACTCAGTAAGTGTATTGCTAAGCAGTGTGGTATGGCTGCTGTTAGCATTAACCCTGGTATTATTAGTATGCAACATTTCTCTAGCAACACTGCTGAAGCCAATATGGGAGGCATTAGCGTTAGTACACAGTTGGTGGATTTTTAAGTCTTTAAAGGAGAGAAATTTTACAGAACTGGTTTGTTTATTGTATATGTACAAGATTAACTTCACAATGCTTCAGTTAGTTGTTGCCTTATTCACGTGCCCTCACGGGCCAAGTATTCTCCCTTTCTGTGAGATATGCATCCCCTGTGCAGGCCAGTGCTGCCAGTTTTTCTAAGGGGGCAGAATGTACATGTATATGGCAGCAATCCTAAACTCCTGTAAATCTTGTGGTTCATAATCTAAAGAACTGCAATGTTTCTGGCATTGCTGTAGATACTTGAGAGAAGCAAAAAGACTCGTTTCATTTTGCATACCTGTGTAGAGCTGACCACAATCATGCCTTTCATTTTTTAATAACATTAAGGGGTTTTAGGCAGCCAGGGATGATTTTGTAGTTGCATCGTCCCAATAACAGTCCTAAAAGGAAGTGTATTTTATGGACACAGTTGCCCTTCTGCGTATCAATTGCTTGTAGGTTAGTAATAATACTTTTATTCTATAATAACAACTAACATTTCACCATCAGGTTCTGTACTAGTGAGGTAGGCCTGGCAGGACTCTGCAATCTTTCTTCCTGCAGGTCTAAGATTGTTATGCTTCTTTTCTGAGGCACTTTTCCACTTTTTTTTTCTGGGCTTCTTAACTTGTTGCAAAGACTTATTTTCTATACAAGGCACTCTCACGTTACTCTGTCAAGACAATTTCCTAGCCTTGTCCAATAAATGTGGACATCCAGAGGATTTCTGATCCTCATCCTGTTGTTTCTTCCTCCATTAATGAGAAGGGTTCCAATTTCACGAAGTAATTCTGATGTCTGTTTTATCTGTTCGCTTCTTAGTTCCTTGACTCTTAGTCCACTAAGCAGTTTTCACCCTTGTTTTTTATGCAGCCTTTCAGCTTGGTCCACTGGAGTTCCTTGCAGTGAATTTAAGCCCCTGACAGGAGGCTGTTTTTCCTTAGTTGATTTTTGTGCAAAAATTGTAAGATTGTCCATTGACTTAGTGTCTTGGAGACCATGTGTGTAAGATTACTTCTCTGGGAGGGTTGAAAAGATGTATATGTTGCCCGTAATGTCTGTCTCCACAGATATTTAAAACGCGAGGAGACTGCTTTCCAAATAACACAAAATTTCCCATGCCTTTGTTTTCAGGGAGTTAAAGGGGTGTAAGTGAATAATCTATCTGCCTACTCAAAATGAGACATTTGGAAAAAACCCCAAACAAACTTGAAATGGACTAGGACTCTTGCCACAGCAGATTGAGGAAAGTAAGGTATTTGATGTTGTTTGCACGGTGCTTTGCATAATAGGAATATTTGTACCAGGGTTTCTATATGTGGTATGTTCCTTGCACTCCTTTTTAAACACCTGCTACTGACCACTGATAGAATCAGTGTGTTGCTAGATATGGCACTGGTACCACAGTTCTTATAATTCTTACTCTTGTGTCAAAAAGATTTTGTGGGTCTTCACTATCCTAAGGCATATTCTTTGGAATGACTACCCTAAGATTGACAAAAAAGAGGTTGTGGCTGAGAGATGAAGCATTGTAACTGTGAGCCATTACAACAATACAGGGTCTCTGTGTGTAGATGATTTATTTGCTTTAGATACATACAGGTCTGGAGATATGTTCTAAAATTGCAAGCCCTGCATATTCAGTGGGGGGAAAAACATATACAAAGATTTCAGTGGAGAATTCTGCTTCATCGATTTTCTGTCTTTTCTTGTGACCTGAGAGGTTGTAGGCTCTGAAATGATGGTAGAAAATCAAACACAAGCAATAGAGAAAATTACAAAATATTTGGGAATTAATAATATCAGTTGGCATGTTATA
Organism: Astur gentilis; assembly: GCF_929443795.1. Lineage (NCBI taxonomy): Eukaryota > Metazoa > Chordata > Aves > Accipitriformes > Accipitridae > Astur > Astur gentilis. Next base: position 64,866,141 of record NC_064919.1, read on the forward strand.
TAATTCCTCTTTATGTGACAGTTATACACTTCCTTTTTGGGTGGGGTTTTTTGTTCCCCCACCCCACATTAACAGAATAAGGCCTGAAATGTTGCTCAGGTTTCCACCCTCAGCTGTGAATTTGTTGGGGGTTTCGCAGAGAGGAGGTTAGTGTGAATTGTATCTTTAAAATATGTTCCTAGATTTTGTAGCTGAAAGGAATCAAATAGACTCTGTGGGATTTGAGGAAACTCACATGGAACAATAAAGTAGCTAGAATGTGAATCTGAAAAACTGCTGATTGCATGGCAAATGTCAACCAGCAGGTGATTTGTGGCTAATTAACAAACACACTGATAGTTGAATGTTTTCTAATCAATAAAAAGGCTGTTATTTTTAATTTCTGATGACATTAGTTGACACTTAGTTTACAGATAGTTAGTTAGAAGACATGTATTCAGATTAAGTTTATAAAATTTGAGTCTGTGAGGGTGGAAGGGTGGAAAAGGTATAAGGTATACCCAGAGTTTGCCTAATCCATTCCAGATGGACAAAATGTGTTCAAAATGTGTTTTATTTAATATCAAATCCAGAAGAGTGACCGGTGTCATGGAGTAAAGCTCAGACTTTCATGCTCTGACTGGAGACTTCAAGTCTGAAAGCTGTTTTAATTTTTTTTGGTAGATTGATTGAAATACTTGATGCTGAGTAAAAAGACAAATAACATACTCCTATCTCAACTGAAGACAGAAATTTTGAGTGTACTCCCACAAACATCTCTTAAGATGTGCTCACTGACTGGAACTGGTTACACACCTAATGATTTCCTGAAATGGAAAACTTGAGAGTATCTACTAGCACACAATGTGGGCAGTGCAACTCCTTACTGCCCCCAGTTAAAGTCTTTCTTTAAAGGAGGCAATGAAACCTTCTGTAATTAAAAAATGCATTGGGATAAATCCATAAAATACCAAACTACTTTTGCTGTTGATAGTAATGTTACATTAATGCCTGCTCTAGTTTATAAATAAAACTGTTCCTTTTACATGCTAGACTTACTACAGAAGGAAAAAAATCAATGAAAAATACTTCTGTATGCTCTATTTTTCCCCCCCTTTTTCTTCTCCAGGCATTTACCTTCTGAGTTGCACAAAGGGTCATAAAACTATTCAAATGATAGTTTTTCCAGGAAATGTTTGGTGGTAATAGTTTGGGATATCTGTTAGAACACTCAGTTACTGCTTGGCCAGATATCTGAGGAAGGGCTTTCTAGCAGTTTGAAATGTCATATTTTGCCTTCTTTTTCATAAAGAACATAATCTTGTTTAAAAAGGTCTCATTTCTAATTTTTCTTAGTAGTCTGAGTAGAATCCTAGCATTCTTTTTTTCTTGTTTTCCCCTCTCTTGCATAAGTAGAATATCAGGGCTGTTGATATTTTCACAACTTACAATGACTGGCATGATAATACATATGCAAGTGAGTAGCTGTGCTCCTCATTTTAACAATATAGAAAAACTTATTAGGCCAATTTCTACCCTGGATTTTCACCAATTTTGGATTTTGTCTGCAATCTGTTGCATAAATTCTGTCTCTCACCACATGTGAATGTATGCTACATTTTCATGTTTTCTCCACATTTTAAACATCAGTCTGGACTACTTAGCTAAACTTCGTAGCTACAGTTTATTTGATTGCTTATGTATAAGAATACATTAAAAATGTTCTTTAATTAGGACACAAGTTGTAAATGAATACTTTTAGTGGTAACATCATAGCCATTTAATTTTAGTATTGACTGTTCTTCAGTTTCTGCTAGTTTACACCAATCTGTCCCAATGAAGGGCATGATTATTTATGTTTTGAGGTAATGCCCATTATTTCAGTAGGATCTGAGTAAGATTTGAGTTTGAGTTCATACCTTGTTCATTTTAATTATGCAAATAATCATGTAAATCCTAAAGCGAGTACTGTTTGTTCCAAGATACTTAATAATGTTTTGAAATATTTTGCAGTTTTAAAATGTGGATTAGTGAAGTTAGGTGCGTGAGTGTCTTAAGCTTTTTTAAATGAGGGATGGCATTTTGTCTGAAGTTGTACCAATTTCTATATTAAATTCACTGCTTTTATAAACACCCATTATGCATAGAAATAGATCACTTCCTAACTAATTTTTAAATATATTCAGTGTGTTGAAACTATTTTCCAAAGTGATTAGCACTAATTACAGGTTAATATTTTTTTTCTTGCTTGCTTTATTAGTGCATTTACAGCAAAGAAGTAACACTTGAAAGGAAATGTCTGGAAATTTTCCAGTCAGAGGACAGGTATGAATAGGCAGGAGCAGAGGATATTACAGAATCATCCCAGGTGAAGAAATAAGTTGTAGTTCATGTCTGCGGTTGTAGCAGTTCAGCTTCCCTTTCACAGCGTATGACAAAATGTAGCTTAAAAGACTTTTAACATTCTGATAGAACTGGATGATGGAGGTGAAGTCAAAAACCAAAGTTAAAATTCCATGGTTGAATATTTTGTAATTGCCATGCTGGCCTGATCATGTGTGCTCGGTTAGTTGGTACTAAAGTTGATTCTGAAATCCAGTCTGCTAAACAACAGATAAAATTTTGCTTTAAACTCAAATGAAATCAAATTCTTTTGTTTTCAACTCAAAATATTTTAATGAATAAGAAATTTGATGAAGAAATCACATTCGTTTACATGTGGTATATTCAGAATTAAATTACCACCTGTGTTGCATTCTCAGTTATTTTTTTTAACATACACTTTTATAAAGATACATGTTTCACAGTCTTTATTATATGAAGAAAACACTGGAAAATATGGTGGCTGAAATACAAACACTGAGATAACACTGAGAACCAACCGAAATTCTGGTCAAACCATTTATTTTGCAACAGCATGTGAGGGAATGGTGGCCTGGCCAACTGTAAGGAATTAAATATGAGATTGTAAACACATTTAATGACTAGCAAGTCTTGTGTAGATTTGCTCTTTCATGCACTGTATTCCAATTCTTCCTGCCATTGTTTGTTTTCTGTTCCCTTCTGTTGCTGCCACATTGAGCTATTATCAGCTGGTGAAACTGTAGCACATGGGGATAGTCCAAATGGGAATATACTCAGCAAATACAACAATTTTTGCTTTGTTATGCTTTATATCTTTTACTTATTTCTAGACTTGAAACTCTTCGTACTTTTGACGATTGGGCCTTTCCTAGCTGTATTTCTACTGGCTAAGCTAATACAGGCCAGCAATTACAACATTATCAACAGTGTGAACAAAAAAATCTCTTCTAATGCTGCATAATTGAATATCTTTCTTAGATCACCGGTCATTAATTGTCCACGCATGCACTTACGGAAAATTTCTAGACACTGCTAGTTTAAACTCTTAATATACATACCACTCTTTATAGTATTTCAAAACTATATTGAAGTAGTCCATGAACACTGTGCAGATAGCCAAAAGCTGTTGTGTGTGCACGGCCAGGGCCTACCGCTGTGGATACATGTGGTAGTGGTACCTCAAGCTAATGAATTTAATCAAGAATTTAAATTTTTTTCCCCCCAAATTATCTGCAGTTGTCTTAGTTTAACTGAGTAGTGACTAATCACTTCTTTAACAGGCAATACTCCTATTCAGGTTAGAGAGTAGTGCTGTATGGTTTAGAGAGTCAGAATGTTAGTCTGTCAATAGGGATAGGTATTCTAATATTTGATATATTGGCACAGTATTGTGTGTAGGTCCTTTGTACTGAATATTTCGTATGCTTTTCCTCTCTTGCATTTTGTAACTATTATATAGTAAGAAGTGGCTTTCAATTTTAAGTGCTGTTGAACTAGCCTTGAACAATGGTCAAGATCGGTGTCAACTATTTATCACAAATAGGAAAATACTCTTTTATTTAAAAAATACTTCTAAGTTAAAGAAGCTTTTCTATATTTAGGTTTTGCATATTATGTATGAACAGGAAGGTGTATATAAGTACAACAAATTGTAAAATGAGTAGGGATGTGCCTCCTTTATTTTAACATGTATTATCATATATGGTTAGGATGGAAATTCCAGCAATGTGGTAATTAACAACAGAAAATATTACACCCAGTGAGGGGAGCCCTTGGGTTATGTCAACTCAGACTCCCATGTATGTTGTTGCTGATAATTTGACTTGCAGAGTTGTACCAGTGGTCACTAAATTTTGAGAGCACATTACAATAGTGAATTTTCTCAATATCATTTTGTCAGAATTGTTTCTGTTTGATCAGTGGAAGCAAGCTGAAAACCATGATTCAAAATTATTTTGGGTGGGTTTTAAGTACCTGATTCATACCTTCAGAATAACTCGTCAAGTATACTTTTGTATATTACTTTTGTATACAAAGCCAGTAATCTTAACTAGTCTTAACCAGCTAAAACCTACAGAACTCTTTTTTTGTCACCTTTGCATCTGTCTCTTCTCATCTACTTTTCATCAGCGTGGTGAAAGCATTCTTTAATTTGAACCAGAAGTCCTTCTGTACCTTCTTCCCTGTTTCGTCCCTATTTCGTCCCTATTTTGGATTAGATAATCATCGTATGTCCTTTCCTACTGAAATACTCTATTCTATTCTTAATGGTTTATAGAAGCTTTCAGTTGAAACAATTTATTCAGGCAAGCACTGAATATACCAGGTGTTTTAAGGTGGAAGTATGTAGTTATGAACTTACATTCTTTCGGAGAGAAGGAAGGTATTTTTTTTCAGTATGGGTTTGCCTGCCTGAAGATTAAGATTTCCTTTAATACTCTTTATACCACAGTATGAAATGGTGGGTGTTTTTGGTGGTAGCACAATGTAGTGAAATATAGTGCATTCTAACTGCAGCAAAGTCACTATTTGTTACATGTAGCAGTTTTATTTCAGTAAATTAAATATATTTTTGTGTAAGGGAGAAATTGTTCTGACCATTAGAAAAATGCAAAACATAATCTAAAGATATTTTGCTGTTAGGTATCAGCCACGTTATACAGTGGGACTTCTTTGTCTGTGAAAGAAGATCTTCATCTTCCTCAGCCTCATCCAAAAGACCTTTCTGCCATCAGAATAATATGTAACTTTATCTTCCTTTGCCTGTGACCTCTATACATTTAACTTCTCTTTTAGTGGTTCTGTTTAGTGAGTATTTATTATGGCTGCAGTCCTGCATTTTGATCTGTAAGTCAAACTCTCATGCTTATGCCAAGTGCCTTAAATATTAACTTGGTTCTGCACAATTATTTATATATATACACACATATATGTGTGTGTAGTTATATATACACACACAGATATATATGTGTGTGTGTATATATAAATGCAACTCTGTGTGAGTATATCATATTGAGGGAATTTATAGATGGCAGAGTACTTTCTTAATCTTGCTTACAGGTGATAACAACTAGATTTAGTGTATGGGAGGGAGGGGAAGGAACATGAGAACATTGTGTGTCTGTGCAAAACCTCATTTTCTTTCCGCACTTTAAAGCAAATAAACAAAACCCTGTGGATTCCTCAGCCTGAAATGCCAGAGTATCATTCTTTGAAACTGTAGTACTTAGGACTTATTTTATAATGTCATAGTGTTATTTTTAAAAGGCATTTCTTCCAACTTTGCATGCTTTTTTTCCTGCCGTGCTGATGTAAGTTTACAAAAGTTGTATTACTTGAATTAGAACTAGGAAGGAAAATAAGAATGTTAACAGTACTTTCTTTAAGCCTGCAAAATTATTTTTACTACTTCAGTGATCTAACTTTGAGCTATGCCTTCTGGTAAAGGTCACTGTTCGTGATCTACTTATATGTTGCAGATGATGTGTGCCATAAGCTTTTCTGTTATCCTTGAGGTTCAGGTGCATCCTCTGCTCCCGTGCTGCATGTTAAAGAGATTCTTCTTCCACACAGATCTTGAATCACTTGTTCCCCAAGTGTCTGGTGCAGCTGTATGGAAGTATTTTCTGTGAGGTGGTCTGGAGCAATCTTTTGTGGGACTGGTGATAGAGATGTGTTTTAGTGTCCTATTTCTAAAATCACCTCATCTGTTGAAATAGAATGCTCTATTGTTAAACAGTTATTTGGAATCACAGACCCATAGCAGTGTAAAATAAATGTGTACTTTATAAATATTTTTATTTTTTAAATACTAAGACAATAGATATATAAAAAACAGTACTTCAATTAATTCCAAAGGTATGTCACACTTCACATATATATCAAGCTAACAAAGCTGAAGGGTTCATCAAGGCTCTTTGGCTGAGAGTTTAGTTCCTGGGACACTCTGTAGTCTCATGGAAGAATTGGCAATGGGGACTCATGCTCCACTGTTAAGGATTTTTCTCATTCAAAATTCTTTCCATCCCCATAGGGTATTTCGTTAAGGAATTTCAACCTTTCTGTTGCTAGACCATTGTCTTCACCTTTGAAAATGGTGTTGTCCCTTGATTGGACAGAGTTGGAAAGTGTGCAGTCTGTAAAGTCTGTTCAGAGGCTCAGGGGGAAAACTTTTTCATACTTAGTAAGAGAATGTGTGGTCCTCATTGTGTGAAACTACTTCATATAAGTACATAAATTTTGTATTTTGTACACAGTTGTAAATTCATTTGATGCTTGTAAATGGCAAGCATATGAAGGAATTTATCAGTGTGTTTCAGAGACAAGACGCTTTGATAATAGATTTCAGATGAGCTATTTGCCCAAGATGTCTTTCAGCATTACTGTGTCAGTGTGTAGTTTTTTCTAGCTCAGAACAAAATACTTAATTTCTGGAATTAGTGTTTCCATTGTATCAAATATTGTGATTTTTGTAGATAAAGTACTTTGTAAGATGCTAGGTTAAAAACTGGATACAAGTTAAGGAAAAGAGTATAATGAAAAAAAAATTGTGTCTGATAACACAATAACAAAGATACTTGCATGTGTGAAGTGGCAGTTCAGTGTAATATTTGGAGAGAAGGGGATTATAAAGACATAACAGCAAAGGCCATGACTATCTCATACAGCAAAGGCCATGACTGTCTCATACATGGAAGGCTGGTGCAACTCTGCAAAATGAGGAGGACAGTAGGATTGAAACCTTGACCTTAGTAGAAATGCTTACATAAATTATGGTTTACAGGATCAGATGCTGTATTTGTGGGTGTTTCTTTCTCGGCTGTTAAGCATGTGGGCTTGAACTGTGTGGAGAAGAGAATGTTTCTTCCTAAATCACTCATGTGGGATATGTTCATTTCTGCTTTTCTGTTGAATATTATACTAATACAATATGTTAAAATATTGGAGTGTCTTGCAGTTCTCTTTCTTTGGGCCAGAGCTGTTCTGATTTCATATTGATTTTTGTGCTGTGAACATAGAAAGCTCCAAGTCATATTGATCCAAGTCTTTTTTCAATCCTGAGGAAAAGGATTTTAGATTAGAAGATGGAGAATGAATATATATATATGTTTTCTTTTCTTATTCTTAGCTTGCATTGCTCTACCCAGAAAACGGGATTGTTTGGAGTTGCATAGTATATTTTAAGCATCTTAAGGAACTGTATGCAGTGTAAAAAGTTTGCAATGCTTCTGTGAACCTTTCAAACATAATTGCCTTTTTCTAATTTAATTATCATCAAATAGGAGTTCTTGCTTTACTGTGGTCAGCTTACAGTAATATAATTTGAAAGTGACAGCTAATTATTCTTGCCTGTGCGTGTTTATGTAACGTGTAGGTACTGTCAGCATGCCAGTTCTAGCCTTTTTGCCTCTGGTATATCTATATTGTATGTCTAAGATCTCCCCATTCATAAACAGCAGGCTGTCTCCTTTCTCCTCAATTGCCCTAGGCTGAGATAGACCGTTTTCTTCTTGCAGTAGGCCAAACCTCCCTTCTAGCCTGCTAGCTATTTTGTTATGACCTCTTTCACTTAATCGGTGTAAAGAGTTTCACTTGCATATGACTAAACTTCTTATTAAAAACAAAGAAGCAAACTTCTTCACTGCTACTTGTCTTGATAGCTGAAATATCAGAAGTAGCAGCAGTTAGGAAAAATTACCACATGGGTAATGGCCTGCTAAGGAAAGCTTTGCCTTCAGAGCCCATTTTACCGTGCTTGCTATGGTAGCTTTGTGGAAAAATATTTACATGCCTGACATCTTTTGAGACAGGCATCCGTGTCCACTGTGAGCACTGGATGATTGCTTGGGAATGATTGGGTTGGATCCAGCCCTGGGCAGAGGTATGCAGTCGCTGTTGCCCTGGATGCAGAGCAGTCTCCAGCAACTTAGGGCTACACTGAAGTCCTCTATAACAAAGATGACGTGTCTTGACAGCACTACAAAAAAGAAGCAAAATTACTACTCCTGTCTACTGTGCATCAGAACTTATCTTGATGCACCATGCTTTTCCATCCTCCTTTCTGCTTCCTCAGTCTCTATACAACCTGGGTTTTGAAGATGAGAGAAAATGTTGTGGGTGAGTATAAGTGCACCTGTGTCTGTGGAGGGAGGGAAATATACCATGTCAGCGCAGAGCAGGAAGAGAGAGAATGGTTGCCTATCAATACTGTGGCAAAAAAGTGCATAATCATACTGGTTGTATGATTTTTATGAAAATGTGCATTTGGACAATGTATCTGGAAGGATCTGTTGGTAAGTAGCTTTATTTATGCAATCTACCAAAATCTCTTACTTTTTTTCAACTGTCATTTTGCCATTAAGGCTGTCATGGCATATATTGTTCTTAGGAATTATGTCACTTTTATATGCTGAAACCAAGCTTAAGAAACTCTTGTTTTTCAATAGTATAAACTGCCTGAACACTATATAAGAGACATAATTTCATGGTTGCTCTCAAAACAAAATCTTGATGCTCTCTTACTCCATGCATCTATTTTTCCCAAATAGTTACCGAGTAATTTCCTGTTATATGTGGTGAGGTCAAATCCAACACTGCCATGATTGCTTCATGTTTTCAAATACAGCTTTTGGGGAGAAACTTTAGAAACAAAGTCAGATGTTTCTGAAGTTTTGCTTTCCAGAGCTGAAATTTTGGAAATAATATTTTTTTTAACCCTTTTTATTCCCAAATAGCCATCATAAAACTGCTGTGTATTATACTTGAGTAGACTGTCATCTGTATATATCTGAATATGTTTTCCCACTAAGATAGTAAAACACAAGTGAGGCTGAGCTATTTGGTTGAAAAATGTAACGAGAGAGCTGAAGGACTGGAAAGGGAATGCTATGCAGGCACTGTAGTAGTCTTCGCACAGCTTTTCAATTCTGCAGGTGTTCCAGTAAGTCAGTTTCCTATTTTGTTACTATGCTATATTGGTAGTAAATAGGTGAAAATCTCCTTACTAAGCTTTTAAAAATAAGGGATCTCTATACCATGCTGCTTTGTAGAATTTTTCAACATTTCCACCTCCATTTAACTTGATTAAAGTGTCTTAGGGCTAAGCACCTTTGAAGCATATCTCTGCTTTTTAAATTGCCAGTGTGGAAGGCTTTTTTATTTTAGAAGTTCTTTATTCTCAGAAGCACTATTGGCAAATAAGAAAATAAGACTGTGATTCTGTCAAATATGCAGTAGTTAAAATTGTTAAAATCTGACAGCATACTTTGGTAAGCAATTAGGGCATGTTAGAGGTACTAGTATCTAAGCTCCATAACCAGCTGATTGCTCAGATCCTCCAATTACTATAATACTTTTTGGAAGGCAAACTGTCTGCAAGGAAGGACTGTCTATATGAAAGAGCTTTTTTTTTTTTTATGTCTAGAAGCTTGAAGAATCTAAACTATGACTGAGTTTCTACCCCGTTGTGTTATTTTTTTTTTTTTTTTGTTTACCCCTGTATTGCTTGTTCACTGCTGAGTATTGCGTGGAAATAAATGTTTGATTTTTGTCTGGTATAGTGGCTTGGTGCTCTTAGTGACAAAACCACATTTTCTGTATATACTCTTAAATGTTTTGGAGTAGGAACCATAGTATCAGTTCACTCCTTGTAAATAATTGCCTTTACAAACATCATGGAGGAAAAGATACTCTTTTTTTAGAGCTTGTATGGTAGGATGATTTTGTGTTTTAATTAATCTCTTTACTGAAATAGCTTTTGTGTATTAATATTTTTTTTTAAGAGGAGGTAATTTCTGAGAGTAAATTTAAAACAAAAGTAAAGATATACCCATGTCTTTCAAAGAGACATTGGCAATGCAGGTTATGCTCCATTTCTAGTAATTTTCACTGACTAGATCTCAGGTGTGTATTGTACACTGTGCAAGTGTATTAAGGGCACAACAGGAATTGGTTCACAAACATCCAGAACTAATCACTTTAAGTTAAAGAATTTGAAATCTATAGGTAAATAACGTTCTTCTGTATTTGGCAAAGAGTGAGACATAGAACACACTTAAGGGTTACATACTTTTCTTTGACTACAGTACATACTTCAAGAAGTAGTTCCATTTTTCTGCAAAGGTATGCTTTCATGTGTTGCAGGTTGATTATCAACAAGTTTGTTAACCCAAAGGTCAAATAAATTAAGAATATCTTCTGTAACTGGTTCTTCATGTTTTTCTCTTTTAATATTTTGTCCTCCAACATAGTTAAACCCATATTCCAGAATTTTTTTTTAAAGAAAAAGACCACAAAAAAAACCTGAATAAAAGCCTACTTTTCCAGACATAATTTGATATGTAATTTTGAGCGTCTTCATGATTCTTTGTCCAACTATGAGGGATTTTAAAGAGACAGAATATTCAGAAAGTGACATCTTCCCTTTGGAAACCAAAGCTCTTAAATTACCTGGAAATAGAGGTGTCAGAAGACTTTCAGAAATATTTTAGCCGTGTGTATTAATTTGGCTAAAACACTAGCTCACTTACATAGAAGCACAGAATCACTATCATACAAATTGCAGTAATATTCAAAATAAAAAAGCTTTAGATTTTTGATAGGAGGTAGAAAACTCTTCAAATATCACTTAAAACTTCCTTTTCTGTTTCATGACAAAAATGTGATTTGTTGGTTTTATTATAATGAAGTTATTGACTCAGTAGATGGCACTCTTCCCTCTGAGTCACCGAGGTGCCTAGGTCATCTGTATTTAAGGTTCCCTTTTTTAAATACAGGGTAGAATTGATCCTGACTGGTTCTGCTCGTTAGAACAAGAACATCAGTTGTCATATTTTGACAAAATTTCTGGTTTATTGCTACATAATCTTGGTTATTACTGCTGCTGATAATTTTTTTTTTTTTTTTCGTCTGGACTGTTGTGTGTGTTACAGTTAAAATAGTTACCCCCCCATACATACATTCCTCTACCCTCCACTCCCCAACTTGTACCCAACAGAGCCTGATTATCAAATCTTTACTCACATAACTAAGTCTTATGACTTCAGTAGAGTTGCTTCCATAGTAAGATGAAGATTCCCTGTGTAAAACTTAACAATTAGTTACCTTTCAGTAAATTTTATGTGAGACACTGAGGCATGCAGTTGTGCTGATACTCTGCGCTCATAGTATCAAAACAGTATCTCTTACCATGGCTTCTTACTTGCTTAAAGGTCTGATTCTGCTGCTGCAGACGTAAATGCGAATCACCAATTATACACTTCCACTGTAAAATACAGTCTTTAAATACATGCTCTTCACATGTATGTTATTGAAATTCATTTGAAAATTGAATTTTATTGCCAATATGCTCAGGTCATACAAAATTACAGTGTTACAATTTTGACTGTCAGTACCTTTGCCCATGCCATGCTGTGGATGTCTGTGTCTCCTGAACCCATCGTAGCAAGGGAAATTGGCCTTCACTATCTCTTTCATTACTCTTACTACTTAACACCAGCGACGCCAAACTCTTACATGATCCACAGATTTGTACACTATGTGCTTTTTCTTGTAGCCTTTTATATGGCAGATTAGGGTGGTCCTGGTTTTTCTGGTTTTGTGCAGCCTGGTCATTGAAAAACAATACCTGCACCATCTTCATATCTTTTTTCTAGTTTCCATAGTGAAGAGAGTTTAGCTAGTTACAGGTAGAAATAAGAACAAGGTTTTGAAATCTGCCTTTCTTGTAATGCAGCTTATTCTGTTTTATGATACAGATTTGAAGTGGCATTATTGGACACATCCTAAGTATTATTTGCTTTTTGTTGATAAGACACTAAAACCAGGGAAGTCCATCTTAAGCTTTATATAGTATTCAGTGAGAGCTTCTTCAAAGTGAAAAAGAATGCTAGCTCATGTTTGCAGAACAGGCACCTTCTGCTATTCCTCTTGCATTTTGTTTTACTCTTTTAAGAGTAAATGTGAGTTTTTCCTTTTCCTTGGGATCTGGTAAAATGAAAAGAGAAATCCTTTTCAGTCTCCCAAGCAGAATGCAATTTACAACTGAGGTGTGTTCCTCTGATTTTTTTGTGGCACTTTGGTCCTGATACCTGTGATACATTCTCAACCAGCAACCCACAGCTGGTTTAGTAAAAGCTGTCACTTATCGGTGCCTTCAGTGCTGGTAATCTGTGATACATTAATAAGCACTGAGGAGTAGGTGCTCCCAGAATCAAATTTCTTTCTGCAGAATCACTGTTTTATGTCCTTTGCTGTTTTAATGCTCTTTTAATGCACTGCCAGTCACAACTTACGTTGTTCTCCAGATCGGATGGTAGATGATCCATCTTTCTTCAGGTTTTTAGATTCTGTTTCTAGATTTTTATATTTCTAGATATTTTTTTTTTCCTCTAGAAGAAAATGGCTTGTTTTCTTCTCTCCTAAACAGCTTAAGGACTCTTCATGTGACTTGAAGTAAATAACAGTTAGTTACTTGCTCTTTTGCCCAAGCCTTAGTGGTCCAACAGATTATCCAGAAAATGCCTCCACAGTTTAAGACCATAATTTTGAATGGATACCTACATGAGCATTCACAGTTTTGACAGTTTATTGCTACTCTGCAGTCTGAGTCTTTGTCCATGTGATATGCAGCTTGTTGGGAAGGAACGCTTTTTTCTAGATACTGCAGAAAAAGCATGCTTTTACTCGTGTGGAACTTACCAGTGTATTTTTCAGTTAATGAGCAATCATTGTGACTTTTTTTTTCATAGTTTGCAATTGAAAGCTTTTGTATTATCTGTCAGAACATAGTTACCATTCAGGACAGTTCTCTGTGGGTAACTTGAACTTTATCATTAGTGTTTCTCCAGGTAGAAGATGACACATGTCCATATTACAGAATTTGTTAGAGTGACTAGCACAGTTTTAGCAATCAGACTGCACGAACATATTAATGATCTTTGATATCTGAGTCTCATATCTGTTTTGGAGGTGTGTTATGAGAACTCTTGCTCTGGCATTACAGGTACTGAAGCTGGTCTGTGGAAAAAAGGGGAGACTTTTTTCCCCCTGTAAAACCAAGTTATGGTTAGTTCTTATGAATAACAGATTCAATTAAGAATACTTAAAAATGTAGAAACCAAAACCCCTGAAATATTATTGTTTCAAATCAAATACTTGTTTGGGTTTTTTTCCCTGGTTTTAATTCTGCCAAAAAATCAAAAGATTACAAAGTGTGTTGTGGTTTAACCCCAGTCAGCAACTAAACCCCACACAGCCACTTGCTTGCTCCCCCCTCAGTGGGATGGGGGAATCAGAAGAGTAAAAGTGAGAAAGCTCACGGGTTAAGATAAAGTTTAATAAGTAAAGCAAAAGCTGTGTATGCAGCCAAAGCAAAACAAGGAATTCATTCACCACTTCCCATGGGCAGGTGTTCAGCCGTCTCTGGGAAAGCAGGGCTCCATCAAGCGTAATGGTTACTTGGGAAGACAAACACCATCACTCCAAATGTCCTCCCCTTCCTTCTTCCCCCAGCTTAACATGCTGAGCATGATGTTGGTCTGGAACATCCCTGTGGTCACTTGGGGTCAGCTGTCCCAGCTGTGTCCCCTCCCAACCTTTTGTGCCCCCCCAGCCTCCCCGCTGGTGGGGTGGGGTGGGGTGAGATGAGAAGCAGAAAAGGGCTTGGCTCTGCTTGTGCTCAGCAGTAACTAAAACCTCCCTGAGTTATCAACCCTGTTTCCAGCACAAATCATAGCCTCGTACTGGCTGTTACGAAGAAAATTAACTCTAGCCCAGGCAAAACCAGTACAAAGTGATTCGCAAAATATTGAGATAACTTCTGACCTGTTGTCATTTAAAAAATTCCAAACATTGGCAGTAAGTTTTTTCTGTTTTGCAGTGAGATATAATTTAGGTAGTCTGGAATTCATGTAACCTTGCTAGTTACTCAAGAATGCTGAAACTCAAGAGCGCTTTTAGTAATGGCTTTAGATTCTGTGTAAGTCTAACTGGAGTGTCAAATCATGGCCTTAGTCTGTGAAGGAATAATACTTGGATCATGTAACTAAAGTATTTTTTCATGTGATTGATTGTTTAGGTTCTTTCCAAAGTTGAGATGTAGTTCTTAAATGACTTACAGTTGATTGTTTGGTGTTAAAAGAGCACGTTGACTTGCATGATTTTTGTGGGAAGACTCCTAGACCTAGATGCAGTCACACTGATGCCAGGGAAGTGTAAGAGTTTGTGTAATAGTTTAGACATACAAGCAACTTACTACAAAGTACCAGCAAGATACTGCAAATGATGTTAGTCCTGTTTGGTCACACACTAAGCTGACTCAGCTAGTCTTTCATTGTCAATAAGCTCAGAGTTACGCAGTTAGATCTTGAAGGAAAAGGTGCTTTAATGTCAGAACTAGAAGGATAGAAATAGCTAAAATTCATTATTTCTTTTCCATATGGCCAGTTAAATATGTTTGTTTTAAAATTAGCTTTGTGCTCAGCTGCTGAAGGGATGATACTTTGTGACTACCCAATGCTGTTGTTGGCGTCAAATCTCTGTTGTATGTATTTGTAATATTATGTTAGGGCATCAGGTGTTCATTATTAAATATTGTATTATCATTATTTTAGTTATTTCTGAATATTTTGTTGAGTTTGTGTTCTGAAAACTGTGTAACTTGGTATTTTATAGAGCTGATCACATTCAGCTTCCAGATGAGCATGATTCTTTTCCAGACCTTTTAAGATGGCTCTTTGGATAGCACTGAGGTTGCATTTGGATGGCCTTCACACTGCTTCAGCCAGACCCGTGGCAAATCTCTCAGTTATTACTCTGGGCAGCTTGAAAAAGGGAGTGCTGAGTAATTGGATAAATAAGGAGGAAGAGGTACAGCTTGCACATTAATTTAGCTGTAATGAAAGGTATTTGCTTATATTGTAATTTTGGGACAGTTAGTCCTGCTTAAAAATTGCAAGGTCATAAGTAATGCTGACAAATACTCACTGTCCAGATTCTTTCAGAATAAATGTCCACCCTATGAGCTCTTTCAACCACCTGCCAAAGTGGAGTGAAATACATTACACAATTCTGAACAATATGTTTGGAAACACTAAAGAACAAGAAATTGTACTCCAAACACTGGCAAAACCAAGGAATTTTTCAGATGCGCGAAATGCAATCTGTTAAGCCATGAAAGCGTTTATGGGTCTTTGACCAAGATTGGTTTTGAAGCTATTCTGTTTTAGTAATTTTTTGGCTAAGATTGTTACTTACTTAGTGGTTAAAAAAATTAGCAGCAAACAATAGCAATAGTAAGAGATACAATTGGTCAGGAGAATTGTGATGTTTTGCAATTCTATTTCTGGTTATGTCTTGAGTCAATGAAATGGATTGTTTGGTAATCCAAAAAACTTTGGTCCTGTATGTGACCCTTTTTAAAAATGAGATTCTAAATAGTATGGTGCTATGCTATTGGTAGTAACTTCACTCAAATGCGTGGCTGCTCTTTGTAGTCTTTGCACTGCTGAATTTGCTCTCTCTCCTTGCATACTGGAAGGAAACTCTGCTTCTGTGCATTCTTTTAAGTCGCTCTAGAACTTAAATACATTTAATCATCTTAATATTTTTTAAATTTTTAACTAATAAAAATAATTTTTTACTTCAGATTTTTTGCTTTAGGCTTTTACAAGTTCTTCCCAAGCAAAAATGGGAATTTGATTAAAGTATTTATACCTGTAAATGACTTGTATTTATTGAATAAAGCCACACTTAACATTAATAGAAACACTAAGTAACTAAATCTGAACAAATTAAGAATCAGACTATTTTGCGCAACAGAAATTACAGTTAAGGTGGTGATAAAGAATTCAAATACTGGTATTTTCTGCGTGTTAATCCAACCTCTTTGCAAGCATTCTTACTTTATTAAATTTCTATATTGATCCTTATTTCTGTGTAATTGAGGGGGAAGGGTTTCAATTCACTAACTTTACATAGATCAAGGTAACAAGATAATCTTGTGATTTTAAAACAATGAAATTCTCCCTATTTTTCAGCCACAATGGAGAGAAATATTTTATTGGATGGTGACTTTTCTTGTTTCTGTATCTTACAATACTTACTTGCATTTATTTGTAATAGTTTAACTACATTACTTGCTGAAATTTAGTGACCTGGAAAAAATAAAGCATACTTATTTGTCTTTCAGCTTGAACTTTTTGGATTTCTTACAGTTAGTATTTTAGTCAGTTGTGATGGCATTACAGAAGAAAACATGTTTTACAGGACAATGTCAGCCACTTAAAACTTAACAGTCAACTAATTGGGGGAATGTGGTTCAATAGGTTTCATGTGTAGTTGTTAGTAAGATGTTGGACTGTTCCAATGCAGAATGGGATGGGGCGGGAGATTCTTTTCATCTTGTTTTCTATAGATAAAATATTTAGACTACAGTAACTATGGCTGTAATGAAGCTTCCATTTTGAGTATGTAATTTACTTTCCTTTTCAATGAATATTCTGAAGAGTGTTATTATTTATTTATTTTTATTAAATAAACATTTTGAAGATTGTCAGATAACACCTACTTAGAATCTATGGGATTCAGGTTGGAAGGGACCTCTGGAGATCTTCAGTCCAATGTCTTCCTCTAAGCAGGGTGAGATGAGATCAAACCAGGCTGCACAAGGCTTTATCCAATAAAGTCTTGCAAAACCTGTTTGGGCAACCCACTTTACTATTTGATGGCCCTCATGGGGAAAAAGGTTCTCCTCATAGCCAGTCAAAATTTTTGCTCAGCATTTAAAATTTTACAAAACATGGGGGAATAATTATTTTAATAGCCTCATGCTAATATTCAGTATGTGGTAAAAATAAAAACCATAAGTTTAGGTCACTTTTAATACAAAGGAGTAGTCTGTCAATTCAAAAAATAATGGAATTATTCTTTCATAACATTTGTAGAGGAAACCAAACTAATTTGGTTTTGGAAATACAACTGACAGTTTTTGGTTTTTTGTTTTTTTTTTTTAAAAAAAAAGTAGGTCAATGCTTAGTGGCCTTAATAAACTACTGAAGAAGAATATATTTTCCCACTTCAAGATAGGTTAGATAATTTACAAAATTAAGACTTGAATAACGTATGGAAGGTTAATACTTAAGGAATCGGGTTAGGCATTCCTTTTGACAATCATGTATTTTTGATACCAAATCAATAGCTTAGTTTGAAGAATTTGTACAAGGGAAAGGAATCTGGCACATGCATCCCTTTGCAAGACGGATTGCTGTTGCAGTCCATTTTTTTTCCCATATAGTACTGAGTCTTCTGTGATTCTTTATTGGCAGAAGTACCAAAATAAATTGCAACAGCTCCAGTTTTACATTCTTTAATGTTGGGGAACTAAGTATGTATGTGTGCAGACAGTCTGGATAGACACTTGACTAATCCCAACTTATATATAGTAAGAGTAACGTGGTTTGTGAAGAGCCACCGTTGTAGAGTAAGTTACTGCTCTCATGGTATTCAGCCATTCATTCACAACAGTTAGTTCCTGTTGTCATGAAAATTATTTGTAAAAAATAATCTAGACAGAAAATGATAATGTATGCCACACAGACTTTTTTGTCTTGCATAGAGTAAATATTTCTTCCTGCTGTGTATTGTATGGAGAACACGAAGCAAAAATTTACGTGCAGTTCTGGCTTGGGTGCATGGGTTCCACTTTTTGATACAGACAGATTTCAGAGATCAGTCTGAGGTGGAGGTATTTGCTAGCGCATTTAAGAAAAAAGAAAACAACAAACCAAATTAAGTTTCTTTTGGTTGACATGACAGGACCTTTGGGTAGATGCACTCTTGCAAACTTCGACAAGATTTCAGTCATGTTAGTCTTCTTGTAGATGTATTCTCTGTTCACTTCGTCTAAACTTACCTTTATTACAATAGTCATGGCTTCTGCTGCCATTTCATTCTGTCACTCTCCGCATTTCTCTTCTTCTCAGTTCACAGGCAGTCTACAAAATTCATTAGCTTCAAAATTAGTTAGCTGTAGAACATAGCAGCAGCCTGTTTGGTGGAATTTATGCATGTCATCTGGAGAACTACCACGGATGTCCAGCACTTTATTGGCTTTGTATTGTTCTGTAAGCACTGTCAATCAAATTATTTGCTGTTATTTCCTGAAGAGGAGAAATTCTTCGTTGTAGTTTATTGTAACATGCACTTATAGAAAGAAACAAACTTGTAAAATAGATTGTTTTGAGTCTGCTGTTAGAACAAAAATTCCTTTTGATACTAGTCAGAGTTAAAAATCATTTGAATGGAGTGATTGTCTGTCTTTTTGGCCTTAAAAAGAAGTCAGCAAATAGGTTTTATTCCATTGACTGAAGAAGCTTTTAATTACCACGTTAAGCTACCGAAATTTAGCACTCTCTGCAAAAACAACTCTATGGTTACCCAAGTACTTTATGACTGTTTAATTGGGCCCAAGCACAGGGCATATTGTTCCCATCATGTTCAGGAAAAATAAGTTGTAACAGTACATGCTTAGTAGTTTCAGTCCTTTTCTCAGAAATTGTGTAAAAATATCAACCAGAAATAAGAGAAATCACCGTTCTTCTTTCCTCTTTTGATTCTATTATTTGATAATATTATGATTTCACTGAAAAGATTTGGGCTGCATGTAAAATGTATGTTGGTAATCCAGCAAATTAAGTTTTAACAATTACTGGGAAAAGAATAAAGAACCTTATTATGCCCTTGAATAAACTGAGCATGACATGACTAGATCTTGAATAGTTCCTGTCATTCTGGCCTTCTTACCTCAAAAAATTTAGGAGAATAGGAAAAGAGAAGCAAGGGTGATCAAAAAAATATGGATGCTCTTTACAAGGAATGACTAAGTTGAGGACTCTTACTTAGAGCAGTCAAATTTTGGAAGTCACATTTGGGAGGATATTACAGTGATCTACAAAGTTACAGATTGTGTGAAGGGCATAAATAAGGAACAATCATTCATTGTGTTTTTCAGTACAAGAACTAGAGGCTACCCGGTACGCTTAGCAGAAAAAAGGCTCGAAACACGGAGAAGAGAGGCAGCCCTTTATGCAAGAGTTAGCTGATGTTGAAACTCCTTGGCAAGTTGCTTTGTGGAAGCTGGACATATGCATAGGTTGAAAGGTTGGCTAGGCAAGTTCCCAGAAGTAAAGTCCATTGAGAGTTACTAAATACCCAGAAGCACATCTGTCTCAAAAGATCTGAACTGAAAATAACTGAAGTTGGAAGAGTATTGGGGTAATTGCCATTTTATGCTTGCACTGATCTTACTCTTTCTTGGGTATTCTCTTACATCATCGTGAAGGCAGGGTACTGGGTAGTGGAATCTTTGGTCTGAACCATGTTGCAATTCTTATGTTCTTATTTTTGTACCAGGTGTGGTCTGTCATCCTAATGACTTCCTACTTTTTACAATGTACCTCTAGTACCAAGCGTTTTATCCCACATACAGTGGCACTAAGGGCAGATAAAGTGGACGTTTCATGTATAAAGACATGTGTGATCTTTTGAGAGACTTGTAAACTAATCATTTACAGTGTTCAGAAAGTTAGAAAAGGAAGAAAGGCCTTATCCACAGCAAAACCTTTAAATATATTTTCAATATGTTATTGCTATAATTTATCTCATTTATTTCTGTACAACAGAACTAAAACTTGGTAGTAATCATAGCTGCTAGCTGCGTTTCCCTCCTGCCAAAGGTCTAGACTAGTGGCTTCCTATAAATGGTTTAGCATAATATTTTCTGCTGTGTGGCAGGATGCCCCCAACCATGCCTATGTAATTAGTTTTGCTAGTCTTCCTTTTTCCCAGACTTTGTTGCATTAGCATACTCTAAAAAGCATTGCCCTACAAGCTGCTTGAGCTGCTCTGAGTGAAAGTCCTTTGAACAAAGGCTTTATGTATTAGTTGCCAGACTTTTTCTGAATGCACCGATAGAAAAATTATTAGTAGTGTACTTAGAGTAGATATGCAGAAATTTCAGTTCTGTTGTCCAGGCCAGCTTTAGCTAATCACACCCATGTAACTCCATCTAAATCTTGGCTCAGTACTGAGGATGCAATAAAACTATGGAATCACTTTTGAGGAACAGTATACGGCACGTCAGTATTACTTGCATTGTGGTGATAGTGGAAATGCTGAATCTCTCAGTTGTCTCAGAATGATAATGAAGTCGCAATTTTCACTCAGGTAGGTAGCTCTAAATTTCTGATGACTAATATAAAATTTTTTACTGTGGATCAGGGGCTATGCCATGAAAAGAAAATTAGATATGCCACAGAAAAGTTTTGAAATGCTCCTTGTAGTTCTGCTAGATTTAAACTCTCTGATTATTTTATGGGTTCATGCTCTCCAGCTTGTAAGATTTGTGCCTTACCATCATAATTAATTTTCAGATTTCTACAATTTTAAAATCTACATATGGTTTATCCAGATAAAGGGTTTTTTAATGATTGTGTTGAAAGATGCCTGGTTGGGGAGTCTCAGTGTTGAAGGGACCTAAAGCCTAGCTCGAAATAGAATTAACATGTTCTGAAGAAGAAGGATGGATTCGTCTAAGATTGAACTACAACTGCTAGAAGCCCTGGAGCTCCTTCTGTATGATGGCTTACACTGTTTGTACTGCTATCAGTAAAGTCATTCCAGTATACTGAAGACCCAGGCAAACCTCTTTAGCTAGTGTGGGTGCAGTGTTGTAGCACAGAACTTGGTGCAAGGTGTAAAAATGGAAAGAAGCAAGATGGATCTTTGGGTAGCTACCCTAGGCTAAGACTATTGATACTGCTATGACTGCTATGCAGATGTCCCTCAAAATTATGTTTATAGTAGGATAGGCCTATTTGTATAAGCTAGTTGATGATAGTGATGATAGCTGGAGGCATCAATCAATCTCTGGTAATCTTAAAGCTGTGGAGAGAGAGTTCTGCTGGAACTTAATATTCACTGAGGATCACAAAAGGAAATACATGGAGGAGAGAGGAATGAATTAGAGCAGCAAGCCTGTACATGTTGGATACAGAATAGAAAAAAGGAAGAGATAACTTCTAATGATGGAGAAACCAAGGCAGAGCAGAGAGTGAAGTGAAATTGCTAGTCCAAGACCTGCAAGGGGCAGGCTTTGGAACCACACATGCCTGGCTGTTTCTTCAGTGCTAGAGTTTGCTTATAAAGCTGTCTCTAAAGTAATTCTAGAGTCTACGTTGTCAACTGAAATACTCTAATGAGTTTGTACAGCATTCATTTGACTTCAGGATATTGTGGTTGAGCTGATACTTACTTTGTGGTCATGTATGGTCAACAGAAAGATTCTGATTAGAAGAAGAATGCAGGGAAGGGAACTCTGTCTTTTCCAGAGTTTCAAATGATGTTACATCAGCAGGCAGAACGGAATTGCCTATATTTTTATGCTACCTAATTTTAATCCAGTTAATAGTACTTTCATAGGAGTAAAGATTGCTCTGTGCTAAGTGTCTTATCTGAACCAGTCAGCAGTATTGATGCTGTTTGAGTTAGGGTTTTTTATACTAACAGGACACTGACGATTGTTGTTTTAAGTTTCTGTAGGTGTCTGTCTTGGATACTTAACTAGATCGTGATCTAACAGTTTGTAGTACTTCTTATTCTGTATTTTTCATTACTTTATTCTCATTGCTGTAGCTGGTTAAGGACACATTTCTATATGAGGATCATGGCTTACATTGGAAAAAGGAAGCTTTTAGTCTGAAAAGTGGCAAAAATGTACATAAATACAGATAGTCTTAGAAAGTAGAAGATGATTAAAAAGCCTGAATGTATTATTTCCTCAAAGTAACAAGATTTTAAAGATAGTCCTCTGATTTTTGGTATGATGACTTTCTATCAGTGATTTGAAATCGTGTATCATGGCCTAGGGTCTGTGTGTCTCAAGCTGAGAACCATCTCAAGGTCTTCATCTTGTCTTTAGAACTATTTTTGTTTACAGACTCAGCTATGAAGTCCTCTATTTTCAAGTAATTAGTATGTTTTGCAATAGCTCTGCTATATGCTTGCATAGTGTGGAAGAAAAACCTCTCCCTTGATGTATTTTTCATTAACTTAGTTGAAAATTTTTTTAGACACTAACGGTGGAATTTGCAATGAGAAAATCATAATCTCAAAATCAGTTTTGTACATCTGTCCTAAGCACATCGATAATACTACTGATTATGGTAAATTTGCAACCACTGTCTTAATGTTTACATTGCCAAAATTGATGAAGGCAAGTGACAGCATTAAAAAAAACTGTTTCAGAACAGAGTTCATTTTTACTGTTCTGACTGCATTTACTGTTTAGAAAAAGTAGTATACGAATGTTTCATCTACAGTGCAGTCATTTAAAATATTTCTTTTCATATAAATCAGGAGAATTAGAACTTAGAGCAGTAATAGTTTTTCTAGCTGTAACTCGGAATTTCATTTATCCACCTGAATCTAAGTATCAGAAGAAAGTCCAATAGAGCCAGACATTGGTTGTCTACAGCAGTTTTAAAGACATGGAAAACTAATAATACAAGATGCTATTTCTGTTGAGTGATGTGTAACATGTATATTATGCTTTTCCTTCCTTGGTTTAAATAGCTCTTTTTGGTTTGAGGTTTTTGAGGAAGAAACCAAATAAGATGTGTACTTTGTTTTTAGGCAGAATGCTGTTGTATTGTACTGCTTTCTGTAAGGCTAAGGATATGCCGTAGTGAAGCTTTTAGAAAGACATCAAAAAGTATTGTGTTATAAAGAGTATTGCTGTTTGTAACCTGTGCAACTCTAATGAACAACCAAATTATTTTAGGAATGATGAACTGTTGAAGAATTATGATACAAATCTTTTTATAAAAAAATGACCAAAAGTCAGTATTTGTTTTATAATTATTTCTCCACACAATTTCCTAGCATTAGTGACATCGTCCGCACTTGCAAAGTAACCCCTTTTTAGTAATATCCAACTATATGTGTGCAAAAGAATATGGTGAAACTACAAGCTACTTACTGTTTTTTTATTTCCCATAATTTAGAAATAAGAGTTGGAATTGTCAGATAGCTTGAGGTTTTTGATCCCTTTAAGGGAAGTCTGAGATTTCAGTTTGATTCAGCAGTAGTTCAGTTTATACTTCTAGGTGTTGGAACTAGGTTAACTTAACTTTTTAAAATAGGGGTATATTTGTATGATCTTTTAACACTTATTCAGATATGAGACATACATGATTGGGTGCATAGATAAATCATGTTGCATAGCATGAAGAATAAAAAGTAAAAAAGGTCAAATTCTAATGAACCTATTATGTTTATCATTGAGCAATGATGTATGAAAATGACAGTCCTTATTTGAAAAGCTTATTGTTGAAACCTACAGTAATAAAAAACAAGAGTCAAAAAGTATAATCTGGTTTAAAACAAGTGAAAAATAAAACCTTCATTTCAGGGATAACATTTGGAAATGTTCCCTAAAAATGAACTCCTAATAATTTGTAGTAGTTAGCTCTGTTTCCTCTTAGTCAGGACAGAACCAGTTCTTAGGCTTTATTTTGTTTTCTGACAACCTTTTCAAGCAGGTTAATTGGCAAATCCCTTGGTAGTGTATATATGAAGTACATGTTCAGCTGTCTCAAAGTTGTGAAGAGCTTTATGTACTATTTGTTGGTTTTGTCTAGCCTGAATTTTGTTATATTCATGAACTTTTTACATTTATATTCCAGCCATCTTGGTAGGTTTTTCCTCAGCAGTTCACTGTGATTATTTTTTTTTTCCTAAACTCTTCTTTAAGAAATATTTCTTCAAAAGCTTCAGTTATTTCTGTCAATATCTATCTCAAATATTACTCAGGCATATTGGTAGCTTTCAGGTAATTTTAGAGTATGTTTACGTACTTAAAAGTAGCTTGTTTCATACTGGTTTTGAACAGTTTGCATTTCTAATAAGAGTTTTCATGCTTTACTCATTTATCATACTTGAAAAAAATATATGCTGAGTGTTACTCTTGTTGATTAGTTAAATTCTTTAAAGTGTATCCAATGCTAGTATTCATATATTTTCCAATCCTGTTGCAGATGTATTTCTATCTCAGTGTTAATTTGATGCAGCTAGTCCTTCTTTCTGGCACTCTGGACATTTCTAGTAACATAGAGCTAGTACTAACAGTGCTTTATAGAGACTTTTCCTTTAGAGGGTCATTTCACGTAATCAGACTGGTGAAAAGGGCAATGTTATCCTTGACTGTATAAATACACATAAACATGTAAGAAGAAGTAATTCATTTTGCCTTTGTATCTCCTACTGTTAATACTACTATTAGAACAACTTTTTAAATTGTAATACACATGCTTCAGGAAGTGTAAAAAGCCCTAGAGCTCAAAGGAAGGTGGCAGAAGGACCACAGTGTAGTGGTGCAATGCTGACAAAGTTCAATTTATTCATCTGATTTAAAAGAAAATTTAAAAAATTATTTCATCATGAAAGAGATCTCTACTGGGACAGAGGAACTCAACTTTGCTGATAAAGGCATAACAACATCCCCCAGAGGGACACTGAAATATTATTTTTTTTTAAGATTGAAGAGGAATTAGCTAAGTGCTAAAGACACGAGAAGAAAAATCAATTAAATACTAAGATGCAACCTCTGCCTCTGAAGTTCCCTAAGCCATGGAGCTAGGGGCTTCTATCAGGGAAGGTATCAGTCTCTGCTGTCCTCTTATCCCTGCAACCACTCAAAAATGACTGCTGTGGAGGGAAAGGCAGATGAACTGGATAACCTAGCACAGGTGTTCTGAAAACATCTCTTAATGTGAGATTGAATAGCTTTTAAGGAACAGCTTTTTATCCTATATAGCTTCTAGAATAAATTACCTAAGTTTTTATGCTAGAGGTGAGCAGAGGTATGATTGGATCATCGTGATGCTTTCTGACCTCCAAACCCTTTTTTAATAAGGGAATACACTTGCTTGCATAGAACTCTGTGTGAACTTCATAGTTGCACAATTACATGCATTAGGCCCACAAGCTGACAGCTAAGTGGGAGAGAAATGTCTGTCTTCCCCGTATGTGTCTGGGATTGGCTGTGGCTGCAGATAACTTCTCTGACAAGATTGAGCAGGGCTTACAGTATTTACAGAGAACTCATCTTTCTTATATATTGACTTAAGTGTCCTACTCAAATGATCAGGATCATACTCCTCATCAGATTTGCAAAGGAAGGGGATTTTTCTGCAAATCAGAGTTGCAGATAACGGAGACTTCTTCAAGCGATAGTCCATAGCTTACTTCTCCACGAATAAATTAAATAAACATGTCAGTGACTTTTTTCTTGCGCTGAGGACCACTGGCACAGAAATTCTTGTGTCCACACTAATAAGCTGAACAGAGTACCTTTGTATGTTTTGCCTGTTCGTGATTGTGTGGGGCCACCTTCTGAACTTTTCCTGGGAATTCTTTGAGATAAGTTGTTATCATGGGCCAAATCTGTGCAAGGAACTTTTTTTTTTTTAACAATTTGATCGACTTTTAAAACAGTTTGACAATACAGATGAGAAAATTTCAGTGTCCAGGAGAGTGGTCCATTTCACTTTTTAATTCAGTGCTATATATATATATATTTTAGCATGCGCATACTCATACCCTGACAAAAAAGACTAGAAATTTTTCCTTTTTAAATGCCCTTGGAGGGCACAGTGACACTTCCTGTTTCATTCATGGCACGACAGGAGGCAGTTGCCATTCCCATTCTTCACCATCTGGTTGAAATGATAATAGTCTATCTCTGCAGTTTCAGTCTTGCTGATGTGTCAGAGTTGTCAGTGACAGCTGTACATCCATCATGCATTTCCCACCTGTCTGATGTGGCTCTTCAGCAGCCCTGCAGGTGTGCCCAGAAGTCCCAGGCCTCTTTCCCATCTGCCTCATCAAATGACTTCTGATCCATTCAGGGTGGGAACGGACATGTAATCAACAATCTTGCCTCATACCTCTTTCCACATTCCACTTCCCTCCCGAGCCCGGCCGCATTTCAGGGACATACACACCCACTGTATTAGGAGGCATATGATCTTCTTTTCCAGTTTGGGCAAAGGATTTCCTTGGCTGTCTCAAAATGATCAGACTGCCATCTCATCCTGAGGTTTTTTGCAACCTGCATATCTATATTCTTAGATTCAGATTTTGTGGTGGTCCTCTTACACATTCTGTCAGTGAATCAAAAAAGAAAATACATTCACATCTTGCATTTTTCATAAGACTTGTGACTGTTGTTAACATTTTTAATGGTTGGTTGAGATAATTGTTGGCCTGACAATTTGTTTTGGTTGTCTTTGGCTCGTGAAGTATTTACTAAGCTCCTGGTGACAGCTATGACCCATCTTTACCTTTGTGGTGGTTTTGTTTGTTTGATAGAAATTAGACCTATCTAATCTCACGGGTAATCTGGATGATTTGTCACTTCAGACATTTCTTGGCTTGAAGCTACTATCTGGCAAGTATTAACTTTGTAGTCTTCCACATTTTGGAACCCAACATCTGTGGGTTAAATGGATTCCTTGGAAATTCAACATAGAGGAAATGGTGTCAAAACCAAAAAAGACAAGTTAGGCTGATTTGGTGAAATCATACAGAGAAGCAAATGAAGAAATCAAGCTGTTTGGTACATAAAAATGATAAGAACTTTCAAACAAATAATGAGCAGAAACCATCCATCTGAAAGGAAAAAATGAAAAAAATGGAGCTTGAAGGTGATGTAGGTAAAGTCAGTCATTGGACATTGAAACCTTAGAATTTTTTTTCTGTTAAACTGAGCCATGGGAGTATATGAATGCTCCTTACAGGAAATTAATTATTGCCTATAAAATTTGAATATTTAACGAAGCCATAATTAGAATACATTGCTACCTGGGTATATTCTTGCAAAAATGATTAAGTGTATTGGAAAATAAAATCATGTTTTCCTTGGTTTTAATACCTAATTTAAGTTTCATTATCATCATGTTTTCTTACAAATGCTAGCCTATGCATAATGAAGAACAGTTGTTACCCAGCATAAACTGAAGACTGCCATGGTCTGTGTTTTTAAAAAATATAACAGGAACAAGGGGCTTAATTCACATCATTCTCTCCTACCGCAGTTCCTTGTGAAACTGAACTGAAGGTGAGGAGTAACTTCAGATTCATACCTGTATAAGAGTAAAGCAGATTCAGGCCCTAAGGGCAAAGTTTCAGCTCTGCTGAAACCAGTGACAACATTTTACTTGAGTTTAGTGGAACTGTCTTTCTTCCTAGATGTCCATTTTATCTAAGGATGTATGTCTTGAATTGTTTTTTTCCTAGTAGCACTGGATATTAAAAAACATTAGAAGACCTATACTTCACATGTATTGCCCAGACTTCCTTGTGTTCAGTTCTAAATGACATTTTAAAGAACTTGAGCAAGTTTCAGTTTTCTCACTAAATAAGCTTGAGCCCTGTCCGCTTTCTTTGAGGAATAATTTTGCATTAACTTCAGTAGGACTAGTTTCAGGCTCTGTCCTAAATGCAGAAATAAGAGGTTTGCTTCCTTAAATATGTAAAAGGCAGGAAATACTCAGTAAAATCTTCCTTTATCTCTGTATCTGTGTGATCTTAAAGCTTTGTGACATACAAAACCTGATTATATTCCAACACATTTTATCTAAGAATGCTGATTTGATTACGTCCCTCTCTCAAAACAGCAAATGGAAAATCAGTGGGAACTTTATGTGCGTATAGGATGGCAGAGTTTGAACCACCTTGATGAGATCAGTGCATATGAACACTTGAGTTCAAAATTAGAGTTTAATCCCACAAACTCGTCCACACTTAGTAGCTTTAAAAATCAAAGGAATTCCATGTGGTCACAGCAATCTATGTGCATAGAGAGTTTACTAGATTTATTCAAAATTTTAACCTTTGTTGTTTTGTCCATGGATTTGGCTTACAGACACGCCTTAACTCTTTTTAGCACTGAAAGGTATATATCTTGTGATCACACTCATACATGATAACCATCCTTCGGTTATTTTTAACAGAAATGTCTGGTGGCCTGAAATCAGTAACTATATGGGTTAAAAATTGAAGTATAAAGATGGTATCTTTCATCTTTGTTTTCACTCACCATTCAAAAGAACAGAAATTATTGTGAAACATAGTGCAAGGAAATCAGTATAAATCCTTGAAAATCAAAGGTGTTGTATGAGTGTTCTCATACCGCAAGCCATATCATAGGATTGCATGTCCAAAATACGAAGGTGTAATTAATGAATTGACTGCTGCATGACCACTGCTATTGCTATTAGCGCTACTGCAGAAAACATTTTAATTCCATATTCAGCTCTGGATACTCACATGTTAACTACACAAAAACTCATTGAGCTTCTGTATTTGAAGGATTTACCTAAATTGATGAAAATTCTCCTTTAAAGACATTATTTAGATTTTTTGCAAAAATGTTTTTCATTTTAGTTTGTTACAGTGTACTTGTAAGACATATAATTATTGGAAGATAATAAGAAAGGAACTATAATGGCAGTTCATAAGATTTTTTTGTAATATAATTGTTGGTGTAATAATTGAGAGTTGTAGTTTTAAATTAGAATCAAGGTCTAAGTAGTAGAAGTTACAATTAATATTGTTCAGTTGATAAGTGTGAGACTAAAAGGATTCCAGTTATGTTGAAAAAAGTAGAAGTTAAGTGTTTTGAGTCAGTAGCTGTCTATAGACATGCTGCTGTAACTTCGTAACAGCATGGTAGACTGCTTTATGGAGCCGGTGATTACAAAGATCCACTTTAACCATTTTTTTCTTACTGGCAGGTGTCCCACTGGCCTGAGGCCAGCGGCTGTGAGTGTACTGCAGCTTGCGGTTTACACCAGAGTGTAGAAAATGCCGACACCAGCTGGCTGCACATAATTAAGCTGATTGCGGTCTGACAACTTGAACTGTGATACAAATATGTGATGAATATACAAAATATCTTACAAATTTGATTCTCTGACATATTTTATCTACTTTCTTTCTCCTTAACAGGTATGATATCTGCACTTACAAAAACAAGCCTTGTGGAACACTGGGTAAGATTATAAAGAGAAACTTCAGCTTGTATTTGCTGTTCCCTTGCTTTATACTCAGCTATTGATGTATTGACTGATTAGATCTTTATAAGTTTATGCTTCCAAAATCTTGCAGTTTTATAAAAATGAACAATAAAAGGTAACCTAAGTGGGTTTCGGCTTTGATATGTTGCTGGAAGTTTAAATTAAGTGAGGTGCTGCTGTGTATTTCTTCTGTGGCAGCTGTAGTTGTGATAAAACCTAGCAGATGACTCAAACTTAGTTCTTACAGAAGAGAACTTGCTGGTTTTATTCCATTTAACATGTGTCCATGATCTAATTAAAAAAAAAAAACACAAGTAAAAGACCTCAGGAAAGTTAAAAACAACAAAAAAGCCCCAACCACTTACAAAAGAAACAAGCTTTGAGGTTTACACTGTTGCTGTGTTGTACACAGGGAGTACAACTCCAGATTGTTCCTTTCACAGACTTAGAGAAAAATACCACAGTGATATAAGTTACAGTAACATTGAAACTCCTTAAAACAATGCTTTGACAACAGAGAAGCACACAGAGCAACCTTAGGTGCAGGATGGAGAGCTATTGTTCTCTCCATACGTAAATTTGTCGCTAAAAGTTATTTACTATAGTATAGTTATTACCTTTAATAGTACTTTAATATATTAGAAAAATATTATTCAAAGACTAACGTGACATTTATTTAGATTTTTTTCAGTTTGCATCCTTTCATAAGCCTCTTTCTCAGAAGTAAAGAAACAATTCTAATTCAGCTAGTTCAGACTATTAATAATTTTCTCAATCAGAGCTCATAACTGTATTTGCTTTGACTTTCCCTATAGTACTGTATGCTTTGATAGCCTTAACTCATTTTAATTTTTCTACAAGTCCCACTCAAATCAGCACAAAGCTTCTGGCACAGGGATGTAGTTTACCTGGGGAAAGGTACCAGAATTTTGCTTGCTGCAAATATAAATATGCACAGCATGTTTTAGTAAAAGGCAAATGATGCTGATGAATTTCTAAATGTGACAGATTTTCTTTGACATCTCTGTGGAGGAGAGAGAACTGAAGATACTGTATATTTGTGTCATAGAAATGTCTTTGCAAGCATTAAAAGAAGGAAGTTTGAAAGAGCATATATTCACGTATGAACTACTTGATATTTTTACGTGATATTTTTAACACAGATCATTAGCGTACTAGTTCTTACTGTATCAGGCTTTGGCGTAAAGGCAAATTCTGCTTCGCTTGAATCCAGCATAACAGAGGATAGACTTTGGCAAATGTTTTATTAAACAAAAGGCTTGATTTTTTTTTTTTTTTTTTTAAATAAAAATCACATAGGGTATCAGTTCCAACTCTGTTATAGGACCCTTGGCAACACAACCATGACAATTTATTTGCATTATAGGCATTGAATTGGAGAAGAGACAAGGCCCTGTGGCCCTCTTTTGCAAGGCATTTAATATGCTTAACTCCCACTGACCTCCAGTAACTAAAGCTAAGCGTATATTATTTAAGGAGTCTGTGAACAAAAGTCTGAGAGGTTTCAAAAGGTCAAAAGAAACCTGAATCATTGGTATTCTAGGAAGACAAAGAAGTAAAGGGTTTCTTTTGTGTGGCAGAGACACACCTCTCCTATTCCTGTTACCTAAAACAGGAATCATTCATGGAACCTCTCAGAAAAGATAGATGTCTTTGCAGCATGTCTGTGGCTCCAGTGAAGGACAACTCATTTTTAAATCTGAGCCATAAATTGAGTTCTTGACTTGATCTCTGTCACTTTCTGCAAGCATGGTATGGAATTACGTTAATCTGGTCCTGTAAGTCACTGAAGCAAGTGCTCAGTTACAAGACCTGAAGATACAGATGACTTTCTTGCTCAAATGTGGTGGACTTTGCAGGGGAACATGACAGTTGTATATAAGTATTGTCGTGTTGTCTTCAGAATGTTCTGCTCAATTAGAATAGCATAGGTGAACTGTAATTATTGTTTTTTCTACAGGTTGCACACTGCAAAAAATTGACAGAGTTTTCTCCATGGATAGTCTTTTTTCTTCTGATGTTTTATCCTGTTCTCAGTGGATGTGTCTACACCCATGATTTGTTTATAACAGTAGTACTGTTTTGATGCAAATTCTACAGACACACATTGTCAACTTTTGCCCATGTCAATTTGGATATCAGAGTAGTTTTGATGTGTGCAAACTAGATTTGTTTTGGAGAAAACTTGAGTCAGAACACATACTCCCCAAATGCTCCGTATGTGCCTACGGGAGATATTACAGTCAAAATCACTGCGTGGACTGTATTGTCATGATATCCTGTAATATTGTTTACCTTTAGAAGGCTTTGAGCCACCTGTGTAGTGAGTATGCTCAGCCTGTGGGATTAAACTAGTCCAAACTGGAGTGTCCAGTCCACATACAGATATGTGAAGAGCCTCATCAATATCAGTGCTTCATGCTGCTGACCCGTTCATATGGCTCCACATTACTTGCTAATGTGGGCACAGCCAGGAAGCACTTGTCATCTTACTACTTGCTTACTGTTAGTCGAAACAGAATAACTTGAAGTGCCTGCTCATATAAAGAGTATGATTTCTCTCTTCCCCTCTCCCTGCCCCATTTCCCCCACCCCCAACAAAAGTTACACTTTTTTCAGTCATTTTTTTGTTATAGTGTAGTTAATGGAGCAGGTAATTTCCTTAAAGAAAGGATTACTGCTGCTTACAGATAAGAAACTCTAGGGAGGAATACATTAAATAAATCCAATGTTTAGAGCTTTCTCTAGTGGGACTAAATTATGACTGCAGTATGTTGTGTGATAATCTGTTGCTGAAGAATGTGTAAGATACGGAAGAACCATATTCTGTAAATGCCAGTGACTTTCTCTCTCTAGAGAAAGTTTTTAAAAGCACTTGTAATACAGTAAGGTTTTAATTCCAGAAGATGATGGGTGATAAATGGAAAAGACTTCATGGTTAAATGAATGCTTGTTATTAACATGTCTCCTCTCTCTTCATTGATGCATTCAGTTTTGGTTTTTTAAAATATTTTTAACGCACCATGTGGGGCTTTTCATAGCTAAAAAAGTTGCTTGTATGTTTTTATGAACCCACTAAACTTAAACAGATTTCTTTAGAAAAATAGTGTGGATACATTTTGCTTTCTTCAGGCTCAAGAATGTTAAAATAGAAATGCTTTCTTGAATTCCCACTCCTGGCTCAAGTTACTAGGTGGTCCCAAGTTACCAGAAGTAAAATTTATAAATCTAACCCCTAGTCTAGACATTTTCCAGCACTGACTGCAGTTCAAAAAATATTAATGTCTAGCCGGCAAAGTGAAATTCCCCCCAGTGATTTTGCAAATGACTAGAAAGTTAACCTTTTGCCAACTGCTCCTTCTGTGCATAGAGGTTATTAAAAAGAATCCAGGCATTTATAACTAGCGCTTTTAAGACTGAAACACCTTGGCATGACCCTTTGTGTCTCCTTCTGTTTATTCAGGCTTGGCCTCTGTGGCTGGAATGTGTGAGCCTGAAAGGAGCTGCAGCATTAATGAAGACATTGGCCTAGGTTCAGCTTTTACCATTGCACACGAGATTGGTCACAAGTGAGTGAGTTTAAAAAAAGAATATGTTTTAATGTATCACCTTTTTAATATTAGTTTAATAATAGAATAATAGTTTGGGGGTTTTTTTCCTGCATGGCTGTACCATCTCTATTCTGGTGCTCTATGTTTCTATATGTAGTATTCATGAGTGGCAGTATATTTTATT
Source organism: Astur gentilis (assembly GCF_929443795.1). Taxonomy (NCBI): domain Eukaryota; kingdom Metazoa; phylum Chordata; class Aves; order Accipitriformes; family Accipitridae; genus Astur; species Astur gentilis. The sequence goes on from NC_064919.1 coordinate 64,899,374, forward strand.
TTGTATATATTACCATGGGCTTTAAATTTAGAACTGAAGAGTCATTGTTTATGCTTTGATTTTAGTTTCCAGTTAAATCTGCGCTTTTGAGATTTGGCTCACAACCTTGCCACTGTGTTTCATATTTTTAAATATCTAGCTTTGAAAATTTTCTCTTCCCCCCTCCCCCTTTTACTTTTGTCTACCTTTCTTTATGAAGCAAAAATGGTTAAAAGGTGATTTTTTTGCTTTTTATTATTTTGTCTTAAATGTAATTCAAGCTATTTTCATTAAAACATTGATTCTGTTGTCAATATTCATACACTTAGTCATCTTTCACTCAAGCATGAAGTATATAAAACAGTCATAGAGGAGTCATAGCATCACTTGTTACATTTTAAGCATCAGCATATCATTTTAAAGAGTGTGATGTTAAGAGTGATAAAATCTGAGTAGAGTTTGGTCTGGAAATATTTCATGTCTTCCTTCAAAAGACAGCAGTGTTAATACATTGTGATGACTCTAAAAAGACTAAGTACCTTCTATTATCTAGAGGTTTCCTTCTTTGTTTACCTACACTGAGTTGACCAACACTGACTTAAGGGTGACATATTCTTCCAAACATTAGCTGATGCAACTGCTAAAAGCTTCAATGCAGACTGAAATGGAAGCTATCAATTTGCTGATCAAAAAAAGGAGATGAAAGTAAACAGTTATTTCCAGCCTACCTATCATGCAAGATAATCACTGGTCAAGTATGATCTCATTGATATTATGTATGAAAAAACCACTGTAGTTCTACTGAAGTAGATGAATTTTAGAATCCAAAAGCAATTGTATAAGATCCGAACCAAAAATAACTTAAAACACATGTAATACTCCTCATCTTCATTTCCTTCCTTCTTTTCCTTCACTTGCATGAGTTGAAAAAGATAGGGTAAAGGAAAATGTATTTCCCCTGTTGAGGAAAGAGCTCCTCCAAATCACTCTAACGTGATTTTCATCGTTCTGAAATTCTTGTTACTAACATCTCTTATAGTAATAGGTGACCTTGCTGTGAATTTGTCACATTTAACACAGAAAACTATCTTTCAATACCACATCTTCATTCTAATCCATATGTCATGCAGCTACATATTTTATGCAGGTTATTCCACTGATACATGAAAATAATTTAAATATATGCAGCTATTTTATCATGTAAAGCTAGCATGATGACAGTTGATTTGAAGAGCTTAGAATTTGGTTAGAATCCGAGAAGAACAATATAGCGATAGCGTATATCCTGTGATCACAGGAATTTCTTTAACCATCTGTGTTTTCTACATTCCGTATCTTGTGGCTTATATGTAAAGTCTTTTAAAATTCTGAAATCTCAGCTGTTTGAGGCTTTCGCCTCATCCTGTAGCTGGCATGACATGTCAAATGCTTGTTTGAAAAGGAAGTAGAAATCATATTCCTTTGGCTTTTATCCAATGCACAGTGGTTAAAGAAAGTTGCATTGTAAGCTTGGTGTTAAAAATGAACATGCCATGTAGATACTTTCAGTAAAAGCTGAAAAGAATATGTGGGCAAAAAATCTTCAAGGTTTATAATGTTTTGTGCTATCCACACATTACCCCCTGTTCACCCACACTGTGACTGAATGCCTCTGTGACTAAATCAAGGAAGTTGTTACTTCCTCTCAACTTCCTGCTTCCTAGTACCTACTAGAAGGTACTTGCATATGTGAGTAAAATAATTGTCTTGGGGAGCCTTGTAAGCTTTCTTCTTTGGCTGAACTGTGATGATTGCTTTTCTCTTCAGACATACATGGGAAATAGGAAATTGGCTTCATTATCAAGTGAAAAATAGAAGCATTTAAGGAACATGTCTACACTGAATATATAACATATAACAAAAAAACACTCAAATTAGAATGGGAGGACTGTACTTTGAAAGATCATGTTTTTATTAGTTACATAGTTGCCATGAAATACTGAGTTTTTAAAAAAATGTTGAACTGAGGAGTAAAATTTTCTTGTGATTAAAAGAGAATGGTAATGATAATACATATATTTTGATAGATTATCCACAGTTTGTCCAAAATTGGATGTGTAAGATTCCCTGATGGAAGCATGGCTCAATTAAATTATAGAGTGATGAGAAGTCATCAGATCATTCAATCTGACTTTCTGTATATCATAGTGTATTAAATTTAAGTCATTTAACCTTGTATTGATCCAAGTAACTTCCATTTGGTTGAAAAATATTATGCAGAAAAGCACTTAGTCTTGAAGACTTAAAGAGAGTGAGAGAGTGAATGTGATTATTATGGTCAGTCATACTTTCTGTTTAATATTTATAAGTGTTTTTTAAAATATTTTTGTGGCTTCTGTTCCTTACCACTTGTAGTTTTTCTGTGTGTATAACCCAGTTTTGGTGCAGATAAGCTGTGTGCAGCTGAGACTCATAAACAGCTATTTTTCTTGAAGACAGCCATACACTGTGATTAACTCTGTGATTCTTTCCTGAGGGCCTAAAGAATGGTGTTAGACTAACAGTTTTATAGTTGTTTCTCCCTATGCATGGTTCTGAGAACAGCCTTGTATTACTCTTAGTACTTCCGTGAATCACATAAAATTCCGAGTGGGCCCTTTAGCCTTCAGAATAGTGTCTCTAGAAATTTGATTTATGATACTTGACTTACAGAATGCTTACTTTCCTATCATTATATGTTTCACACCGAAGAAATGCTTAAGATTTCTGGTGAGCAAAAATTACAACCAGTGATTTCTCATGGCAGGAGTGAGAATTGAATGCATATCCCCTGCATTGTCAAGCAAAGTTTGACTTTTTCTTCTTAGTGAAGAAAGGAACTATTTTAAGGCCTGAATGTGGTCTTATGCTCAGACAATTTGTGAGATTTAAGATCCAGTCCCCTTTTCTGTTTCCCTACCAGCTGAGTTAGGTCGCTTTCCACTCTATGGTTTTTAATTTGGATACTTCTAAAATGCCTAGCTTGCCCCATGCACACGGTACAGGATGCTTGGTTGAGCTGATAAGGAATTCTAGGTTCCATTGAAAGGGGTATATCCCTAGAATAAAGTATTGTGCAATTCATTGTTGCAGTCCTGTGGAGTTAGCTGAGATCTGGAAACTGAATAACAAAGTGAAAAAGAATGAGTAAAAGAGGGGAAAAAAAGGAAATGTCAAAACTCAAGGACAGTGGACTAGACTTAGAACAGAGAGCTGCCTATAAAACTTGGAGTAAGAAAAGAATTTACTGAAGACAGACAGCTATTGAGGGCTGTACAGAAGGAGCAGGGAGAAAAGACTGGTAGCTAAAGTAATTTCTGAAAAGTCAAAATTGTTTTAACTTATAGAAGATGTAATGAATTGAAATTCAGAGGAGTTTGGCAGTCATATCTTGGATGAAAAAAAGGTGTAAGGAATACTAATAAAATAGATTATAGTCTAACGGAGTAAATTGGCTTCAAGATGAAGAGCAACAATATTTTCAAGCATGTATTTAGTTCTGAATCAATTCATACCACTAAGATGTGGCTGCAATTCTAGCACTTTTTAAAAGTCTTTTTTTAAGTCTATGTGCAAAGTAGAAAAATAGCGTAAGTACCCCTGCTCCCATATAAGAAAGTTAGTCTTCAGCGCTGGAGTAGAAATTTCTAATCTAGGAAATCCTAGGGGAACTTTCAGTAGCTGGTTGTCTTTTCAGTGATCAGTAGCTTCATGTTTGAACAGTGTATTGGGTTTGCATGGCAAGGTTTTGGTAGTGGGGGGGCTGCAGACGTGGCTTCTGTGAGAAGCTGCTAGAAGCTTCCCCCATTTCCAATAAAGCCAGTGCCAGCCAGCTCCAAGTTGGACCTGCTGCTGGCCAAGGCTGAGCCCATCAGCGATGGTGGTAGCACCTCTGGGATAACGTATTTAAGAAAGGGAAAAACTGTGCAATTGCAGTTGGAGAGAGGGGTGAGAACACATGAGAGAAGAGACCCTGCAGACCCCCAGGTCAGTGAAGAAGGAGGGGGAGGAGGTGCTCCAGGTGTTGGAGCAGAGATTCCCCTGCAGCCCATGGGGAAGACCCTGGTGAGGCAGGCTGTCTCCCTGCAGCCTATGGAGGTCCACAATGGAGCAGATATCCACCTGCAGCCCGTGGAGGACCCCACGCTGGAGTAGGTAGATGCCTGGAGGAGGCTGTGACCTCATGGGAAGGCTGTGCTGGAGCAGACTCCTGGCAGGACTTGTGGCCCTGTGGAGAGAGGAGCCCACGCTGGAGCAGGTTTTCTGGCAGGACTTGTGACCCCGTTGGGGTACCCACACTGGAGCAGTCTGTGCCTGAAGGACTGCAGCCCGTGGAAAGGACCCATTCTGGAGCAGTTCATGAAGGACTGCAGCCTGTGGGAAGGACTCACACTGGAGAAGTTTGCGGAGGACTGTCTCCCGTGGGAGGGACCCCACAGTGGAGCAGGGGAAGAGTGAGGAGTCCTTCCCCTTCCCCTGAGGAGGAAGGAGCAGCAGAGACAATGTGTGATGAACTGACCACAACCCCCATTCCCTGTCCCCCTGCGCTGCTGGTGGGGAGCAGCTAGAGAATTCAGGAGTGGAGTTGAGCCCGGGAAGAAGGGAGGGGTGGAGGGAAGGTGTTTTAGATTTGGTTTTACTTCCCATTATCCTACTCTGGTTTGATTAGTAATAAATTAAACTAATTTCCCCAAGTCTAGTCCCCCATGACAGTAATTGCTGAGTATCTCCCTGTCCTTATCTAGACCCACAAGCCTTTCATATTTTTTCTCCCCTGTACAGTTCAGAACGCAAGTGACAGAGCAGCTTTGATGGGCACCTGGCATCCAGCCAGGATCAACCCACCACAATCAGTCAAACCTCAGCTGCATTATAGGACCTGATTTTGAGGGAGATGTTTTCTAGAAGAAATGCTTGTCAAGGAATGTATGTGTTGTACAACTAGAAAGCAAATGCTCCAATCTGAGGTAATGGGGACACATATACCAAACTTCAAAATAGCTTTCAACAATAATTGAAATACGACTGGGATGAGTTGTACTAATACCACCTCCTGTCAGTTATCCCATGAACAGATCTCCAGTTGATGCCGCCATTGTTTTATACGTGATGATGATGTCTTCCATCTTCATCTTCAAGTATAGCAGGGCTTACAGACTGTCTCAAATCTACAGTGTATGAACACCTGAACGCCAGCCAGAACAAGTTAAAACTTGTCCCTGCTAGATGCCTGGGGTCCTGCTAGATGCCTAGGATTGAGACCGTTGCCTTAAGTTTTTAGGTACAGTTTAAGTAATGTTTTTTAGTTAAAAAAAAACCAAACTGTGTCCAGTTTTTGGCTGGAGAAGCCATGTAAGACGTACATAATCATATTCTCGCTCTCTTGTCCCGCCCCAGTCTTTTTTCTTAAAGGAACATTGTTTTATGCCTGCCTTTGTAATATTGCAGGTATAAAAGCATGTAACTTCTATAAAAAAGTCTTCATTGGGACTTCAAATTTAATGATGTTTTATGCATATAAAATGAAATGTGTTAAGGCTAGAAAAACAATTCTGGTTTCTGTGACATTTCTATTTACAATATGAAAAAGGCTTGTGTCTACGTATCTGTGTTACGTGAAGTTTAGACTTTACAATACTAAAATAATTTGTCTAACATTAAAGCATTCTTATCAAGGAAAAGTAATGCAATAACACTTCACAGTTTTTAACAAAAGTGTAAGAAGAATAAATGGGGTCAAGAGGAAGGTTATCATAACCTTCAGGGCGTCATGAATTTTCAAAGGAAACCTGAGCTCAGAAGTTTGTTTTCTGGTTAGAGCCAATACTTTCCACTTTGACCTACAGTGTAGAGACCTGATGCGTTCATACTCTGGCTTTGTGTAGCACACAAACCTTACTTAATGTTACTCTTGTGGCATGAAAGCAGAATAACTATGGAAGTGTAAACCAAGAGGAGGAGTTTGTGCTCTAGTTTTTCTAATGTTCCCATAGAAGTCTGTCATTTCTCTATAAGAAAGTTCAGGTTTCTGAATAGACTGCATTTTTTTAGAAAATTAGAATTTGCTGTGCTTTTAAGAGCTTCATATGTTATTTAATACTAACTATGCTAATATATAAAAATTGTATTTGATGGGGTGTTTGATCATCAGTCATAACTCAGAGAAGAATGATGGTTAGGAATTAAATGGGAAAAATGTTATCATAAAAGTATGCTGAAATTATGTTTAATTTCATGGCAGTTATGCTTGTTATAAAGCTACCATTATTGAATTAGTTTGTTTCCAAAGTTTTCAGGGCAGTAATATGTTTCACCAAAGTCAAAGTTTTAAATTCTGCATTACTTCAGAATAAAGGACTAGGGATGCTCCAAACCATATAATAATCTCTAAATGCAGGAAATCAGCAGTTAAGGTTAAAATTCACATTAATGGCAATAGAAAGTGAAGTAACTAATTAATCTTGATTCCTCCCTTAAGGGGAACAATGTAATATGAGGTCATTTTAATAAATGCTATCAATGTTTGTGATCCTAAATTAAAATAACTAATTTTTCAAGACCATACTTTTTAATCCTTTTTTCTTTTATTTGTAATGTCATTTAAGGGTGAGTTGCAATTTGTGTGCTGTTAGGAAGCTATAACCAATACTTTTATAACATTGGCTAGAAATATATATATATGAGGCTACATAATAAAATGAGAACTTTATCTTATGACATGGTATGGGGGATATAGTTGAAAAGGCAAGGAAAAAATGCTGACCTCCTGTTACTATAAAACCATGAAATATGAAGATTGTATCTTCTCCAAAAATTTACCATAACATCACATCAGTTGACAAATATTTAATTGCTAGTAGACATGAGAATAATTAAGAAAATTACCATGTATTTCCACACAGAAATTGTGCTCTGATGCATGTAGTTCATAGCTCTCGTATTGTAGGGAAAAAAAATTCTTTTATTCTTTAATAGTAGATTATGTTCGCATTCATGTACTTTTTGTTGAACAAAATAATGCTGAAACATGCGAGTTTTCCTTCTCTTTCTTCCTTGTATATGCTCAAATGTCACTAAGGCAATTGAAAGCTATGGTAAACAGGGAAGCTGACAATTTTCTTATTTTTTCAATGTACTTTGTAAATAGACATTCTAAGCTATGTGAAATACATATATAGATCTAAATGACACTTTTAAAATAATTATAAGTACAACATACTACAAAAAAAATGAATAAAAAGTTTATGAAAAAGTTGGTATCTAATAAAATAAACTGGCAGTTTTTACAAGCACATTATATAATTCATGCTTTAGGTCTATATCTAGTACAAGAATACTTGTTCAAGCATGCCTTTCATCTCTTCTCTGTGTAGCAGAGGTTCACTGTTAAAAATTTTTAAAGTGTTCTTCACTGGTGCACTTTATGCCCCTTCCCTGCCCTTTGCTGCATTCTCCATGTATGTTGTGAGAGCAGTGTGTCTAACTAACATGCTGAGGCACTGAAGGAAGTTGTAGCAATGTACCTTGGTCAAGATACTTAGCTTGAAGATGACCCATTTTACTCTTAATATGTATCTTTGTCTCTCCTAGTGCAAATAATTAGTATAATAAAACTTCTTCAGGTTAAAGTTACTTTTCTCTCTTAGAAAGAACAGTTTGTTTTTCCTGAAGAGTTACTTGTAGTTATGCAGCTCTAAATCAGCCTCAGATAATGGACAAGAAGATCAAGTGGTTGATTTTACAGTATTTCTCTTGCTCGTGTTCCTGTAACTTTGTCGCCTCACCTGACTCAAGATTCTCAGTCTCTGGTATGCTTCTTTCTTACACTGTTAAACAAGTGGGAGAGCAAAGTAAGAGCCCATGCTTTCAAAGAATTAGGTCAAACTCATATACCACATGAATCAGGAAGTGACTAAAAAATGAACATACCCTGCTGTTTTATTTATAGAAAGGAAACATTAGCATTCTCTGCAGTTCTGAACACTCCAAACCCCAAGAAAGCTAGGAAATGGTTTGATATGCAGATCATTAGTACTACAGTTGGAAAGTGGAGCTAATTGATTGTTAATGAGGAAAAGCAGTTCACTCAAGTATCACATTTCAGATTACTTCAGTGCTGTAAAAGTACACAGTATACAAAATAAACCCCAGTGAACAGTACTGGGGAGCATTCAGATTGGTTTGGATCTGTCTTCTCTGAATCTTAAGTGCTTGGATAATAAATGAGGACAGACGCATCCTGGCTGCCTCACAAAAATAACTGCTGTCATGTCAGATCCATCAGCAATAAGTGTTTGGGCAGCCATAACCATCATAGTTTAGAACTGCCCAACAAATCAGTAACCTCATCTTAAATACAAATGAAATTGCAGGGACCTGCAGTATTGTTCCTTTGCAAGGTAAAGGAAGGGTAGATGAGAAGTTCACATTACCATCCTTCCCTCTGCTTATACTCCAGGGTCTCTGTTTATCTATTTCTGTTTTATTCAGTGCAGCTGAGACTAGTTATCTTCCCTGTGATTTTTGAGGTCAGATGTTAAGTTGGATGTGTATTACAAATAATTACCTCAGATATTTTTTCAGATTTAAGGAAAAACAGATTGCCAAGGAAAAAACCATCTGTTCTATTACAGATGTTAGTAAATGAAATGGGCACGGAACACTAGTCAGATATGGTGCTGCCTTAGTATTTTTAAGACATATACAGAAATTGCAGGAGAGTTTCAATTATGATTTTTGAAGTTCTTAGTATTGCTACTTTGCACAGTTCTTAAATGTAATACAGGTGCTCTCTTGGGAAAAAGAGGAGCCATAATGATTTCCAAAAAAAAAAAAGAGCTGCTGGGTTAAACATCTTTCCTTGAGATGGTAGGTGGAAAGGTAACTTCATAGAAAAACTCCTGTGTCACCTGAGAAGACAGAAGTCTTCAAGCTCATCTCTCCAAGCTCATCTGGCTGTTCTTTTAAGGACAAAATTACACTGGTAGTTTTAGACATGCTCTTTAAGCCAGTGAAAGAAATACAGTCTGCATCTGTTTAGTGAGTTTGAAAAAGGTAAGTAAATTATAGCAGTGGCTCCACAAAGAGTATTTTATGTTTCTTGCTTTCTTCCCTGCCTTCCCCCCCAATCTAATTGTAAACATGATTTTGTAAGACATAGTTTTAATGTAATGATGGCCAAATATAACCAACATGTTCTGATGGAAATAAAACTGGTACTTTGGACAGAAATGTGTTTTCATGTGCAGTCCTCACCATAAGAGTGCAACTTACTGGGCTGTAATGGCATGCTGCCACTACTGTCTTTGGAAATAACATGACAGTAACTGCAAAACTCTTTTCCAAGCATCAGACAAAATTACCTGCACCTAGTGATCAGTTTTCTCCGAAGTTCAGAAGCCGGGGCAAGTGGAAGAGCCTTCTTGGATAGGTGATTTAAGTGAAAGAATATTTTAAAAAAATGAGAATACTATCAGCTCATGAAAAGGCATTGAGTTCCTGTTTGCATCAGGAATAGCGGCTTCCATTCACAGACATGCTTTTTATCAGGCATACTGCTGCCACCATCAGCATCATCTTTTTCACAAGCAGAGCTGACAGAAGAAAGAAAGCTATTAAACTACAAAGTTCTTTTTTTTTTATAGGCCCCACATATATAAATTTCATTTCCCAGACAGTTGAAGTCTGTCATTTCTTTCACAAATGGAATACACTAAGTAGGGATAAGCTGGATATCAGATATAGTCGGCATGATCCAATTCGACTCTTTCCCACATAACCAAGTGCCCATTTGTATAAAGGAGTCCCTCATAGACATTATTAAAAGTTACGGTTTTCACTTTTAAGAAATTGTACAGAGGGAATTCAAAAGGAAATGTTTATATTTGAAGTACTACTAATTCTAGGAAATCATGGCAGTTGAGAACTAGTTGAATAAAGCACATTTTTCATTGTAAAATTCTGGTTCAGTTTGTTGCATTGGACATCTAAGTTCATCCCTCCTAAAATATATATTGGTATTGAAGACTGATCATAATAATTAACACCGGTCTGAAAAGTTTCATTATAATTCATTGCTCAGATGAGTTGTTTTTAAAGCTGTATTTTTTATATGCAAGGAGGGTTCTTCATTTGATGATACAATAATCTAAGATGTCAGTCAGACCTTTCCCATGTATAATATAGCATCTGTCTTTCTGCATTTATGGGTTACCCTACACTGAACTAGATGCATGCAGGCATTGCTACAGACTAGGTATTCCATAGGGAGACATCCCATAGGCAAGGAAGTGATGCTTTTTTGATGAAGTTCTTCCCTTGCTTGTAGAGAATGCCCATCATTCACTCATGTTCCTTTTCTTATATCTATGCCATTAATGGGGTTTGGGAGGAGTGGTTAGCTATACCTTGTGCTAGTAGGTTGTTATGATCAGCTGAAGAAGTGAAAGAGTAGAAAGTGTACTGAAGCTCAGAGTAACATGAAGGTCTCCTACTTTCATAGCACATTCTGGAGCAATATGTTCAGATTAATATAATGCCACTATCACCATTTTCAGTAAAGAAAGTCGCATGAACCTGGTATGAAGCGGTATTGGCAGTAGATAAATGGCCAGCCTCGAATTTACTACCATTTGTATCTTCTAGCAGTCAGTCCTAACAGTTTCTAGAAAATCAAAACAGAGTGCCTCAACACATCTGTGTTCCTGAATGATGAGTAAGAAACTGGGGAGTCAGTATTTTAGTATTGGTAATACAGAAGGCTCCAAAGACTGATCTCTTTGCATGATACACCAAGAAGTGACAGTTTCATGGCTCTGGGTGTGCAGAAGCTCATTTTTGCATTCCTTTTAACTACTTCTCTGTCTTGTGGTCAGGTAGGCGCCTATGTGTCTCACTACCTGTTCCTCTGATTTCATAAGACTTGTGCCATGTTTGGGAAGAAGGAACAAATTTGACCAAAGGTTAATATTTAAAGAAAGAAGTTTTTACCCCCAAGTGATTGAACAGAAATTTATCAAAAGCAGACTAAGAAAATGGAATTTTAGAAAAGTGTGTACTGTTAAGAAATACTCTGTTCAGGTGCTTCATTTATGTCAGGCCAGTTGGGTATACCTTGTTGATTGTTAATAACATTAATAATTTAACTAAAGGTAGTCTGTAATGAAAGTCTTTTCTAATAGATGCTGTGTGAATTTAATTCTATTTTTAATTTGATGGTTATGTTGATGATCTATAGCTCCAAGAGTGTATTTCAATAGCGCAGGATTTCTAAGAAGGATTCTTTTGCCATATTTCTTTTTCTGGAGTCATAGCATCTTTGTTGAAAGTTAATTAATTTGTTGCCTGGAAAGCTCTGTTGGCCAAGTGCCACCCAGAGGTTTCTTAGTGTATTTTCTGCTGATTTTTAGTCATCTTCATTCCAACATTCCAAGACAAAGCAGAGCTCTAATAGAAAGGCTCCAAGTCACTGTGTGAGTGGATACAGAGAGGGAGTATGCATGCAGCATGGCCCTGGGAATAGCAAAACCCATGTTCTGCTTGAATTATCATTGGCTGTTGTGTGCCTATACTGTACTGTTACAGCAACATCACCTATTCTCTCAAGGGTCAGTGCTACAATTTATTCCTTATCCAGGTACAATACCAAATAAGGACTGAGTGCTCTGTATTTATCTTGCAAGAATATTGTTAAATTTTCTTTAAAAGCTTTAGAAAGTAAGTAAAATGCTTTCAGAAGTCTGTGGGAGAAACATAAGTTATGTAATTGTGCAGTATTCTGAGATGTGAATAAACAGAACTGATCCTAATTCTCCACGGTACTGTGTTCTTTCAGGTCCAACATGATTTCTGCAAAGGTGACATCAAGTTTTGAGAGATGTCTGATGCTGTAGAAAAGTAATGGGCTGTTTCTCTCCTCTTTTGGGCAGTTTTGGTATGAATCATGATGGAATTGGAAATTCCTGTGGGACCAAGGGTCATGAAGCAGCAAAGCTAATGGCAGCTCATATTACAGCAAACACCAACCCTTTCTCTTGGTCAGCCTGCAGTCGGGATTACATCACCAGTTTTTTAGAGTAAGTAATCTCTCAAGAAAAATAACGAGTTTTCAAAAACTTGACACCTTTCAGGATAAATAGTAGGGATACAGTGACCTGTTCTGATGGTTTAAATTTTTAGAACGAACAGACAGAAATATAGCAAGTCACTTAAGATTTTTATTGTGTAGAGCACTTTGTGTAATGGCAAAAGCTGTTTCTGCTCCATTTCCCACCTTACAGTTCTCATTTTTAATCTGTTCAAAACATTATGAAGTGCTGATCATATCTTGTTATTTTATTACTCTGAGGGTGAGAAATAGAGAAGGGTGGAATTTGTCTATGAATGATGGGAATTATTTTTTTTAAATAAGTGCATAATGTGAGGGAATCTAATGAAGGGAACAAGGCTGTAGCCCTGTTGCTTGTATATTTCATTCTCCAGATTTTTTTCATGCGGTCTTGTGGGTTTTTATCTATCAATATTCTTTGGTACCATTGGTGAGAATATAAAGATTATAGGAGAGGATGGCATAGATCTTTATATGAATAGCTTAAAATTGTGCTAACCTATACTTCTGTGGTGATTTTTATCCAGAAGTAGATTGCTACCTAATATTTTACTTCCGTATGAAAAAATTTAAGCAGTCAAAATATGTTAGTCTCAAAAATGTGCTCGTATCAATGTATACATTGGTATGTATGATGCATAATGAAGCCTTTGTATGCATTTTAAATTGTGGAAGACAAACACAGAACTGTGAGTTCACTGAGAACAGGTTAATAAGAGGATTTTTAAAAATGGTGTAAGACGGGCTTTATGGGAGCAAATGGCAGTTGGTTCATAGGTTCAGTGTCATCAGTGCAATCATTCCTTTAAGAAATAAAGGTTGTTCAATAATTCAGATACTTGCTGTGTTTTAGGAGATGGACTTAAACCAGTCAAGTGGTCTAACCATGAGACTACTAAGAACCAAAAGAGCTTCTCCTCTTTCAGGGATCTAACCTCAGAATAAGGTGCTGTATTCTGAATCTTACCTGAAGGGACCCATCCAGACCGATAAACTTTCTTTAGGTTGGTTCAAATGCAGCTTCCCACACAATGTAGAGGATCACTGAATTGGTCTGAAGAGGTGTCTGGGCTCCCTATAGAGTCAGTGGGCAGAGACAGATGTTTAGTATTGGTGCTGTTCAGAGGGAAAAACTTCTCTTCAGTTACTGTATGAGGTTAAGGCATTCAGTATCACCCCACTGAAGTGTGCACCTACCCAATTTTATGTACTCGAATGTTTAAGATGAGTGTCTAAACTAAAAAACAGTACCTAAGTCATACAGGTTTCTCACAATATAAATTGAGTTTCTCAGGAGAGGTATGTATGTATTTGTTTAACACTACCATTATAAAAATATATACAGGCTAGTTTTGTTTTATCATTACCAATCATTTCTGTTAATTCAACACTCTTCCTGTTAGTAGTCTTTCTAGTATGTCATGCAGCCTAGTTTTAACTATGACAGAGAGTACTGTTTTCGCATCCCTTCTGAGAGATTATTTCACAGCTTAGTAGTTCTGACTGTAAGCCTACAGTTCAGGTATTTTCTTGTAGCATTTGGGGGTTTGTTTCTTACTGTTGCAGTTCTGCTATTCTCTGTGTCATTTACTTGTATTTGTTGCTCTCCTCTGAACTCCATTTTGATCCCATAATTGTCCTGACAATAAGTTGTCTATTGATGAAGACATAATTCAACAGATAGCTAAGAAGTAGTTTCTTATTTATGGGTTTAGAGAAAGAAATGTGGTAAAATTGTGTGGCTTGTGTTATACTGCAAATGTAAGAAGAGCTGAACATCCGTTTATAATGTTCCCACAGTTTTAAATTTCAGTCTGAATAAACTTTCTTGTTTCTTTACTTGATGCGTATACAGTGATCTTTCAAATTTTTATTGCCAGTTAAAAACATGTTTAGCTTGTGCCTCCTCTGCTTTATGCTTAATTTTAAAAATTATTTTATTATTTACTGTTAGCATCTCCATTATTCTCCATTCCCTAGGTTTGATTCACTGTTTAAGTTTTGTTTTTCACTCTGTGAGGTGCCAGTGAAATTGTAGTTACACTAGCATAAAGCCAGAAGAGTACTCTGGTGAATCTGTTCCCATAGTTCTAATCTCTTCAGGTTTTTTAAGATACATCTTTATCATTGCCAGTGTTTGCAGCTCTACTTGAATCACTAAGGTCTGTGAATTTCCTAAAAAAATCATTACTGAAGATGCTAAGTGATATCTGAGCTAGAGTAAAAAAAAATCTACACATAGTAGCTTCAATAATAAATTATCTTTTATAATATTTAGCTGTATTTTTGTAACCTGGAATGTAGATCCTATTTTTTTCAAAGCCACCTTAGATAAACATTATTTTATGCATTGCAATTATGAATAGGTTTTCCAACTGTATAAGATACTGTGTTAAATAACACACTAAGAGCCAAAGATAACTTCTCCTTCATCTGCTAATTTTGCAATCTGTTTTTTAAAAATGTCAGATTTCTCAAATGTGATCTGGTCAATATAAATCTATTCTTATTGTTTGTGGTTCTACTATCCTATAAATGAATTGATACTTTTTTTCTTAAAATAGTTGTTTTATTATTTCATGAAGTAGAATAGCCCGTAAAACTATAGTTTTTTTCTAGTTTTCTCCCCAGCTTTTCATGTCATCTCAGTGGCAGCAGGAAGCTGTTAAGATTACACAGGTATCTGCAGGACAGCTGTCAGAAGCCTAGATCACTTCTTTTTACCCATTTACACCTTTCCTTAAGGCAGAACAGGTTTAAGAGCAGCTACTTTTCTGTTGCAGGTGACGATCAGTGAGCAAGAAACAAAGAAAAAATAGTGGGTTTCATGTAGTAGCAGTTCCCTGACTGCTTCTGTAAGAGCAGAACAGTCTGCATCCAGACAGAAAAAATTATTCCATGCTTCTTCACATAGCAACAGAGGAGGAAAATGCTGATTTAGAGCTTTAGAGGCAAAGCCTCAAGATGTTGCATCTGTGTCTCCAGACAGATTAGACTCTGCCCCCTTTCTTTCCATTTTCCCTCAAGAATGGGAAAACAGCTGGGACAAGACCCATTAGACTACAAACAAGGAAGACAAGTGTTTTTTTCTGTGCTCAATGAGTATGGCTAGTTTAGGATTCATTTAGCTATGTCTAACAAGAAAGCTAGAACATGATGGAATGAAATGGAGATACCCAAGCAGAAACCTGAGGCTGTGAGTCTGTATGACATACCATGACACCTTTTAGGGTAATTGGCTTGGATCTGGGTACAAGTTTGGGCAGGTCTGTCATGGCACCAGGATAATGCAGCTGGAATGAATTTTTCTATAAGCTCATTACGTGTTCACAGTATTATATGGTAAGGTAGGTTAATGTGGATTTACCTGTTTACCAGCTTGGGTTACCACTTGCTAGTGCAGTTTTGCACTGTGTGCCATTTTGTAGCGTAGATACCTCGCTGTCCTTTATCATCAGGTAGAAGCATTTTGAGACAGAAGTCATCCTGGTGACGCTCAAAGTAGAGCCTCGCCTTCATCCTTCTCTTACTCAAGACTTTCTTAAAACTACACCCAGAAACAAATTTTCCAGACTGAAGCTACTGAGGAATAGCCACTAAGTATCACTTAAAAGGTATCAATTCAGTCAGGCACTAGTTGGGAAAGCAATTTATTTTGTGGGATGGCTGGATAGCTGGATGGAGGATAACGGCTTAAAGGATGACAATAAGACACAGCAAACCTATGTGTTGCTAATAGATCTATCAAAACTCAAGAAGGATGGCCAGCCAGCACAGGCTCTGAAATGGCAGAAGAAAATAATATTTTTCTGGGAAAAACATTCCTTCTAGCACATGACAGCTGTTGTCTGTCAAGCTTTATGTTAGAGTGAAAGATTGGCTGAATTCAGTTTATCAACTGGATTGTTCGTAAGTGCTTTACAGTGGCTTTAAATTTCACTAAACATTTATGGAACTAAATGCAGAAATACTCATTGAGAATTGAAGGGTTGGAGGGCAGTGTTGGAGAGCAGAGATTGCTGTGGGAGGAGTAGAAACCCTTAATATCTGTTTATAGGAGAAATGAATCAAGCCTAAAAATATTATTGACTGAAAACCAATTAGTATAAATTTCATACTATGTAGCATATGTGTGTGTGTATATTTATATAAAATGCATATATAACATGCAAGTTTCATTATATCCAACATATATTTATACATTGTGCCTAGAGAGCCATGCAGATACCTAGATATAAAGAAAAGAAATTTCTGCTTAGAATTCTTTATTCAGTTACTTTTATGTTTTGTAATAAAAAAAATCTGGGTGATTTCTGGAATCATAGTTCATTAATCTTGTCAGTATCAGATAGGAGAAGGTGTTAGAAGAAGCCAGATGGTCAACTCTGTCTTTCAAAGGCAGAGTTGTCTTTGGAAGATGAGTGGAGAAGAACCAAGAGTCTTTAAACTATTTGAATAAGGAATATCTCTCACAGGAAATTCTTGGAGAGTCTAGGTTTGCCACACAGCAGGATTTATATCTGAGACTACACCTTTCTGACTCTGGAATGGAGCCAAAGCTACCTTGGTCCAAGCAAACCCATGTAGACAGTATAAAAATTCATCCAGTGTTTGGCCCCAGACATCATCTACCCAAGAACCTTGGACATACAAGTGGATATGCAAGATAAATACAGGATACATCTATATATGCCTCCTATACTACCTATGGCAGATTGGCCAGTCCCCTGGTACTCCAGAAATCTAAATGAACTTTTTAAAAAAGTACAAGCCAAGGCTAATTTTGAAAGATAAGGTCACATCAATCATACAAAAAATTCATCTCTCTCTACGAATCAGTGGAGAAAATTTACATTCGGTATCGTCTGTTGACCTACACATTGGATTATAATTTGCTTCTTTTTTCTGTAAAGTTTACTAGGATATTTTTTTTTTTTTTTAGCTAACAGATAATTGAATAAAAAGCATATATCCCCAATTACTGCAGATTTCTGAAGTTTTGAAAGTCTTACATTTTGCTTAAAAGGCTACCCAGTTAAAAAAACCCAACAGTTTCTGTAGTCATGGCCAGCAATATGTTTTTGAGCATTGACTCTGCAAGTATTACTCTTTGTCTACCTCTTGGCTTATTTAAATTTAAAGAAATTTTAAAAGGCAGAATCAGCAGCAGGTTCCCATTAACTTATTTGTAGCTTCTTTGAGGAAATAAATATAAAACAATAAACTGGCCCATTATTTTATAGCTTAGTATCTCCCAAACTCTGAAGGCCAGATACCAATGGATTTAAGCAGGTGGATGAGTTTGATAGATGGACCAATAGATTTTTCCTAATATGGCTGCTGGATAATTATTCAAATGAATAAAAGAATACTTTGGAACACAGACCATATTGTGGAGGAAAGTATACATTAAAGACAGCGAATTGTCTACTACCAAACAAAAGAAAAAATTAGTATTATGAAAATTTTGTGCAAAATTAGAGAGTCTTTGCTATGAAATAGATAATAAGACATAGATCCAGCCTTTCATACAAGATTGGAAAGAAGTAGAAATTACCATGACAGTGAGTGGTAAATCTACATCAATATCTGCATTTCCCTAACATTCAAGAATGTTTTCATTTAGTAATACTATTCTGGTTCATTTTAATTTTAAACATATCACTCCAAATCACACTTCCATTACTTATGCCCTGATTCTGCAAATATTTATGTTATTATCTGTAGACTATTAAGCAATCTGCAGAGTTTATTCATTAATGTCAGGTTAAGCAGCTTTTGTAACCTGTACAGAAATATATCTTGGTGCTCTCTAAAAATCAGTCTTTACTCAGCAAAAGTATGTAATAAATACGAAGTAAGGATTCTTTTAGGAGCCAAATTTTATATATAGGCATGTAAATAATTTGTGGTTTTATATGTGTGTGTATATATATATATATGTATAAAATGCACTGTGTTTAATTAATTTTAGTATTTTTTCCATCTTTTTATGGCTAATTTGGTAACAGAATTAAATAAAATATTATGTATACTATCAACATATTTATGTATATGATTGTTTAGCTATAACATATAATTACAAATATTTATAATACATTTAATTTATGATTGTTAATCATAGCTTGCATTATAGT
Organism: Astur gentilis; assembly: GCF_929443795.1. Taxonomy (NCBI): domain Eukaryota; kingdom Metazoa; phylum Chordata; class Aves; order Accipitriformes; family Accipitridae; genus Astur; species Astur gentilis. The sequence continues at coordinate 64,917,614 of NC_064919.1, forward strand.
CCACATCATTATGATGAAGGAGCCAATTCTGTAACATTCAAACCCTATTTTCAGTACCAGTGTTCTGGGATATTTTCTTCAACCATTGAAAGAGTTGTGTTGTACTGTGTATGTTGCTGAGATATTTGGGAATATATACTTTAATAGGAGCATAAACCCTGAAAGGTCTACATGCGTGGTTTTTGCTCTTTCTCTTTATTGGCCTTGGATACAACAGTGATGTCTGTACAGAGGTGATGATCCTCAGTTTTGGTTGTTCAGTCTGGGAAGATTCTAACATTGAATCCCTGGTTGCTGTTACTTTGATCAAGCAGTTAGTGGTGATAGCATGTCTGAGATCTTAAGGTTTGAGAGAATGCTCTAGTATGCTTGATACCCTTCCAAGCAGACGATTAATTTGCTATCCTGTGATATTAAATGTTTAAATTTTATTGTAGAGTGTTTTACAAAGATCTCTTGAGACACTACATGGGAATACTGGGATGAAATGACATCAAACTTAGCAATTTTATAATTGAAACCAGTCCCACTATGTCCCATAAAACATCATGAAATTAACCTAAAATTAGGAAAATGAGGAAGTCTTTGTATACTAGTAGTATCTTGTGGGGTAAATAGAATGTAAGGATGAGTTTGAGATCATCTTATTTCTGTTGCAGACACTAAAGATTTATCCACTCCCTATTCAAAAATGTAAGTGCTCTGCAGGGATATCCTGCAGGTTTTTTGACTTTGTATGTGCTTCCTATATAAGGTAAGATCACAAAGCACAAAAGCGGTTGTGAGTAGAAATCTTCTCAAATTGCAGAGATGAAGGTATTTGGGCATTCTTTTCCCTCCTATTATCTTTTGTACATCTACACAAAGGCCTTTTTCACTTTTGTAGGCCTGATTGATAATAACTATTACTTCTGTGATTGTAAAATGCTCCGATACCATTCACCCTCTTGGTTCATTCCACTAGATTTAGCAGATTTTTTTTCCTCGAGTATCTGGGTTTTGCTTTGCTGGAGCAAAGAGAAAGGGAGAAGAACAAAGACATAGACTCAAGAGTATTACAGCATTCCTGAGTCCAGTAGAAGTTGTCTGGAAAGGTTATATGGTCGTTGGCCTGTCTTCATCCTTTACGCAGCTTTTGTGAAACCTTTCATTACCAACGGAAAGTCCCTGGTTCTATTAATGTGTTTTATAACACATGCTATTGCTTTTCCAAAATACTTCAATTCACACAATACAGTATCAGGTTCTCACACTAAGTGTGTAAAATGTGTCAGTTGTCTTCAACTACTTGAGAGAAATAATAGAACTGAAGCAGAAGAAAAGAGAGAAACAAATCTTCAGTCTGCGAGGTGGTGATGTAGTGTAGCTAGTAAGTGGATGACTGCTTAGTAGTCATTTTCTTGCTTTTTTTACTGCTACAACATGTCATGGTTTAACCCCAGCTGGCAACTAAGCACCACGCAGCTGCTCGCTCACTTCCCCCCACCCAGTGGGATGGGGGAGAGAATCAGAAAGAAAAAGGTAAGGCTCGTGGGTTGAGATAAGAACAGTTTAATAGGGCAGAAAGGAAGACAATAATAATGATGATAATAACAGTAATAAAATGACAATAATACTAATAAAAGGATTGGAATATACAAAACAAGTGATGCACAGTGCAGTTGCTCACCGCTCGCCGACCGATGCCCCGTTAGTTCCCAGGCAACGATCCCTCCCCAGGCCAACTCCCCCCAGTTAATATACTGGACATGACGTCACATGGTACGGAATATTCCTTTGGCCCCTGGCTGTGTCCCCTTGCAACTTCTTGTGCCCCTCCATCCTTCTTGTTGGCTGGGCATGAGAGGCTGAAAAATCCTTGACTTAGTATAAACACTAATTAGCAACAACTGAAAACATCAGTGTGTTAACAACATTCTTCTCATACTAAATCCAAAACATAACATTATAGTAGCTACTAGGAAGAAAATTAACTCCCCCAGCCAAAACCAGGACAAACAATATTTCACTATGGTGAAAATCCTGTCATTAGAACAGAGGAGACATATTTTTGTATTTACTATGAGGTTTTTGATTTACATTTCTGCAGTTATATGTCATGTAGAGTAGGTATAGACTTTAATTTACAAGTTCGATGAATTTAAATATTTAGATCTGATTCTGTAATTTAATCCAGCTCAAACTGATGTCAAATGCTGAACTTCCCACCGGTTGTTTAAGCAACGTTCCTATCTGAAGTTTGATCCAGACAATGCAGAAAAATCAGATTGTATTTGAGTTATTTTCATATTGGTATTATTAACAGGTACTTCTCATACACGCAAAATACAACACTGAAATATTTCAAAAGAACCTATGATAGTTTCCCAGCTGCTGCTATTAGAAGATATATATGCTTGCAATAATTAAACCTGGAATAAGGGGGCAAGTATATTATTTTTTATGCCAGAATCACACAGTTGATATTTTAAAGGTAGATTTCAGCTGGGATGTGGGGGTAGGGTGTGTGTGCAGGTGAATCACACTAAATTCATTGGGATTAGTAACCAAATATAATTTTTTTTTCTGTACTTACTTAGTTATTGCCTTAGTTGCTGTTTGCCTGCTTCTGAAATGGTTGGCAGTTGTTTGTTTCCTTGTTTTCCAAAGGCTTTATTACAGTATTTCAAAGAATTGAATAAAATAGGGTTAAAATGAGAACATAAAATGTGTAGTTAAAAGAGGCTTTTTACTCTTTTTTTTTGTCTGCAGATGAAAAGTTTAGAAATTTGGAGATCTCCAAAAAACAGTGTAGAACATTCACTTGGGAAATTATGTTCCTTTGGCAAGGTGCATGGAAAAGATTTAGAAAAAAACCCATAAGTGCTGGCAAAATTTGTAGGAATGTTGGAAAAAAATTTAAAGTGTTGGCATAAGAATTCTTTAAAAATCCTCACTTATTCACATGTGAAATGAAAGTAAAAAAGCATCTGTCCTCTTATGCACACTGACTAAATAAAACTGAATAATTATATTTAGCAAAGTGCAAAGTTTTCTAAACAGAACTCTGTCTGCTTTTGGCATTCTTTGTTATTTATTCCACTACACTAAAATACTGTGGTTGAATATGGGCATATTTTAGAAAAAAACCCCACCAACCACCGAAGAAAACACTGAATATAAAAGAAGAAATTATTAAAGTTTTCAAAGATGATGATCTTATTTCTAACATGAACAGTTTAAGACTAAATATTATTAATGCAATAGAAATGATCTTGAATCCATACAAATTTTTTCACTCACCGTAGTATAGGTAAATTTGAAGATCCTGCAGAATTTTTAGCATTGTAACTATTTTGTTCACTCACATGGAAGAAAAGCATGCATGTTAAGGTCCTAATCCTATAAACGTTTAGTCATATTGAAATTTAAATGTGTTTTACATAAACCAATTGCGCTGCTCATATCTATAAGATTGTACTTAGCTGTTTGAAGGATCAGAAGGGTCATCAAGAATTGTAAGCTGAATTTCTTTTATTTGCTTAATTTGTTTATTTTTCATTCTATGACCAAATGTAGACCAAATGTCTTCAGTGAAAACAAATAGGAACCTTAAAACAAAAATGAAAATCAGTCTTGTGTGGCTCAGAAATTATCGCACTTTAAAAAAGGATAGTATATGAAATCTATTTAACAATCTAAAATAAGCATTTTTGTTAATAATAATGATGAAAAATTATTTTAGTCACTTAATTCCCTCTAATTATTTTTTCTTTTTACTATGGGTGTACCATCTTACTGTTTGTTTATTGCAATCATATTTGTTTCACACCCAGTGCTGTTAAAATTAAGAACTAGATACATGATATCATTACTGTGATTTACAGCCAGTAGAATTCCTAATTGATTTGGTCCTTTATGTTGAACAGTTCGGGCCGTGGTACTTGCCTTGATAATGAGCCTCCCAAGCGTGACTTTCTTTATCCAGCTGTGGCCCCAGGTCAGGTGTATGATGCTGATGAACAGTGTCGCTTCCAGTATGGAGCAACATCCCGCCAATGTAAATATGGGGTAAGAAGTCTTAATCCTTATGCTGAGTGTTCTGCTTAGTCATTTGTATATATTCCTTTATAACATAAATCTTTAGTTAGATGCAGTAGTGGGTTACAGATTTCCCATAGCATGTCTGGTGCCATCATACATAAGCAAAGGGTACATTTTAGTCCTTATGCTGCATCTTTTGCCTGAGTCATTTGTACTCTACACCAAAATATGTGGGTAGCAATGAGCTGGGGAAAACATACTTTAATTTGAGGAAAAAAAGGATCCCAGTCCTTGTAAAGTGTACTACAGAATTTTCCCTGATTTCAGTTAAATGAGATCAGGTTCATGTTGTATTGATCTTGAAACATGAAATCTATTGTGTTGGCTTTAACTTTTCAATTTAAAGCTTTATTTTGAAATTAATTTTGTACTTGTATTGATTTGTCAGGTCTGGTTTTCTTTTTTTTTTTCCTGACATTGAGTTTATTCTTTCTCACATTGTTCAGATCTCTTTCTAGAAAGATGATACATGGTTATGGGAACAGAGGAACATGAAGCTAGGTAGCTGAATAGAATGCTGAATAGCTAAGCAGTAGCAAAGCTTTCGCTGCAAGTACCAGTGTGCAATAATTAAGGTAAATAAACTTACAGTAGCAATAAAAACCTGCAGATTTAGGCCATTATTCAATAATATTTGCTTAAAATCTTGCAGCCCAAAGTATGTAGTAAAAGGATGCATTCTGCTGTGCTTGTTACCAAATAATCAGCTGAGACTAAATTAAATAAACCTGAAAAACATACCTAGTGGTTTAAAAGTAAATAGTTTTAATAATATTTTAATTTTTAGATTATTCAAATAAAACAGTGTAATCATTGGATTTATACTCCATTTACTTCTTTAAAGGCTAGCTACAAAAAAAGTCCATTTTTAATATCCCTGGGGGTGATAAATACAATATTATTCATGGGATGCCTCTTTGGTAGATCGCATTGTGCAAAGGATTTAAAAGCTGTATGTAGCTGGCTGACTAGCTCACTGAGTCTTCTACTCTTGATCCCTCATCAAACCTCTTTTGGCCTTTATTGTTCCTCTTTAAGTTCTCACTTCCCACCACTGTTCTTTAAGCGCCCTGTTTCCTGTCACTACATCTAAGTCATACCTTTTTTTTTTCCTTACAAATTCTCACCACATGCATGCTTTTATTTTCAGACTAAGGAAATCTGCAGGTATTTAATCCATGATTTATAGCACAGCCTCTGGAGATATACTGCATTTTAAATTAAACTGGAAAGTTAATAATGTGCAAAACCTGGCTTTTCCACATGTATGTTATTTTTTTTTCAAACACTGTTAAACTATGTAATCATTGTTATGATGATCACGCTGCACAGTACACCTTCTTTCTTAAGCCAGTTTCTAAACCACAAACAATTGGATGTAATGAAGATGTGTAGGTAATCTTGGCTTTCTGCCTTGTGCTTTTTGTTTTGAAGTTTTTGTTGGGATTCCTTTACAGTTACAAAAGAGGTTGATGCTTAATTGAGGCAGTAGTTAAAGGAAGTTATGTCTTCATGTGACATTACCTGACATTTAAGTCCTCTGAAGTGGTACATTGTATTGTGTTCCGTCAGTGTGCCATCAATGTGAGCATAACTTGTAAGTGGCTGAGAAAAAAGCCCCTATTTTTAATAACCTATTATGAAAGATTCAGACTGCATTTATTAATATAACAGGCTATTGTAAAAGTTTGGTAATATCCACTTTAAGAAATTATACGCATTTAAAATAGCATCTACATTTAAAAATACTATCTGCCATGGGCATAATGCTCTGAAAAAGCGATCATGATTATGATTGTACAGATTTCAAGTCATAGTTTTGGAGGGGAAAAAAAAGTCTTTGGAAGCGGGTAGTGCAGATGGAGAATATCCACACAAGAAAGACCTATTCATGTATGAAAGGGCTTTTAGAACTGAATAGTGGAACTAGATCTAAATACCAGGAAAAGCTATGTTGAATACTTTTCTCTACTCTTCTATTATCAAAAGTAAACAGTCAGTGCTTTGGATATTCCTATTTGATGTACTATTCACATGAAGTTCATTAGTAGTTCATTGATCTTACTCTAACATACATGTGCAACTATGGATGGTAAAACATAGTAAAAATCCCTGATTAACAGTGAACCTAGTTTGTATGCTAAGTTCTTTCTAGCACTCCTTTTAGGCCTTTTTATATGAAGTTTCTGGTAAAAAAGGGGTAGAACAGGTTTTTCAACATGGGGTTTAGTGACCCAGAAGGAAATAAATTCTAAACCAAAGGGAAATTTCAGAGAAAATTGCTTGACTTTTTTCTCTGCTCATGTTCTTCACTGATTTGTGATGGCGCGACATGACAAGAGAAACAGTTGAACTCTCAAATCAAAGGCCAAAAATTTACAAGCCTCCTTTGGGCTCTGATGTTGCTGTCGAGATAGTTGGTGTTTTTGAAGTAATTTGGAAAAATTTCATGTTCTTTCAGCTTTGGAATTCTGTCACAGTGTCTTACCTTTAGAAAAATTACCTCTTTCAACCATCTATCTTTAATATTAATTTGTGTTTATTGCCTTTTCTCCCATAGTTCCTCATCCATTCCCTCTGTATATTTATTTTAAACTGTTTGTTGCTTTTGATCATAGATCATGTCCTAATCCTGCAGAGAATTTTGCACATTTAAGTACCTGAAGCGTTTCTCTTCTCACTTAGGAACTTGAAGTTAAATACCTGGAGAGGTGTTTGTACAATTAAGGCATCAGACCTAAAGCACTAAAGGGGCTGCAAGTTTCTGCCTTTCTGTATGTGTGTTTACTGACAAGGAGCCAATTTGACCTTAAAAGGAGCTCTTTGGTAGTTGTTTTGAAACTATTGTAAGTACTAGACCTATTTAAGCTGTTTAGTCACTTATGGTTCCAGCAAAAGTATTGTGGCTATTGGTCAGATTTCTCTGTATTGTTCAGCATGTTAAGTCGGACAGGAATTCAAAGAGAGGATTTAGCCCTTTGAGCTAAGTAAATAAAACTACATCTTAGCAAGTAGACAGTGATCCTTCTGATGTTAACTGTGCATTATTCTTTGTACTATACTTTCCACCATTTCTGATATGGGGGCAATTTTAGAGAATTTAAGTGAAGAGATAGATACTGTGAATAAAGAATTGAGAGGCAATGCCTCAAGCTACTTAAAATATGTCATTTTTAAGTTACACTTTCAGATTCAGGAAAATATTAGATTTATGACTTATAGTGAGCCAAATTGTAATGGTGGAAATTTTACCATATAATACTGATGCATAGCTTTTTCCTAAAGGCAATACATGCTTTCAGGTATCTTGCTGGATTCACTGCAGTGGGAGATTTTAAGGTTGTTAGGAACAGTGCTAGTTCCTGTTCATTTATGTAGCTACTGGGTATGCTACATCTTCTAGGGTGATGCAGTGTGAATTCTCTTCTGCTGATTGTCAAGTGTGTCTCAGTTCTTTGCTCTGTTTGTATGCCAGTTCCCCTGATAGTTAAGAACCTTTTTCAATCCTTTTGTTTAGGTGAGTGTAAGGAGAACTTTTTTCATTGACTCCTTGCCTCCTTAACCTTTGAGCATCTGCCTAATAGCAGTTGGCTGTTGTCTGTCTCTGGGTTAGCTCAGGAAAGAATTCCAGTCTTGACTTTGAATTTCTCTGTTTTATGAGTTTAAATAATACCTGGTATATGCTTGACTGTAACTTACAGATTTTGTGGTTCAAAATAATGCTTTGCTTTAGAGCTGGTCCCCACATTTTTAGGACAGAGGTTAAAACCTCAGACATTTTAATAGCAGTTAATACTTTATGCATACGGTGGATACTACTGTGGTGCATTTTATGATCTTTGAAGCTGTTGGCGTGCGTTTCAGAGATAGTGCCTTAGAATTATTTGGGGTTGGTTTTTTTTTTTTTTTGCATTTTATGTTTTTCCACCATCACTGGTGTCAGTAAATAAAGGAGACAAACTCTCCTTTCCTTTGCATACATGGCTTCACTGAAATCAGCAGCACCACTCTCTGTATTTCACACTAGAGTTTAACACATCAGGTAATGTATTTTAGCTGATGACAGGTAGCTCTCTTCTTTGTCGTGGTCTTATGTTTGCAATTAAGTTCTCCAGTTAGTTTGGCAACAAAAATAGCTTTAAACTCAAATACCAGTTTTTATTCGTATTTTGTTAGTATGTTTTGGAAGGCAGAGCTCAAGCTATGAACTTACTGCTTGCAAACAGGCAGAATGAAGAATTCTCAGAATAAGGAGGAGTTCTGCTGCCTTCAGTAAGTCCCATAGTTGTTTCTAGGAAGTTTTTAATGACTTGTGGGGAGTGGCCATAAAGTTAATTACCATTAATGGGAAGTTGCTGGGAAAGTGTGGACTACAGAAGTACAGGACATGCATTTGTCAGACACAATAGTTTAACTGAATTAGTTAGTAATGACCGAAACAAAACAGCATTGGTCAGCTAACTTTCAAAACCAGGAGAGTAAACAAATTGCTACTATACACAATGGTTCTACAATGTTTCTTCTAGGGTGAAATAGCCTGAATTGTA